>NC_133378.1:36137775-36203078 GCF_049309525.1 Garra rufa | reverse complement strand
CACACACCTTCATTTCTGTCCTGTCGCTTTGTCATGTTTTCCAGGCGTTGATCTAGAGAACATTGTCTACTACAAAGATGATACTCACTACTTTGTGATGACTGCAAAAAAGGCGAGCTTGTTAAAAAAAGGAGTGATAAAGCAGGTACGACACACAGTGAAACGTTTAAAGACTTAAGGCTTTGAGAATATCTTATTTAAAGGCTGAACAGAACCTAGAAATGCTTAAAAAGAAACTGATTTTATCAGCAGAGGTGATGCTTTAGGCTTGCTTCAACTCGTTTCCAGCTCACATTTACCAATCCTTACAGCTATTCTTGTCCTGTATTCTCACTGGAATAACTGCAGACAGTTGCTATTTGTGTTCTCTTAGAAATGCAACCTGTGTATTTTAGCTCAAACGAAGCACAAATTAAATAAATACAAGCAGCGATATTGTGAAATATTATTACTAATGAGAATAACTGTTTTCTATGTGAATATATTATAAAATATAATTTATTCCAGTTATCAAAACTGAATTTTCAGCATCATTACTCCAGTCTTCAGTGTCACATGATCCTTCAGAATTTTTTTCTAATATGCTGATTTGCTAAACAACAAGACTTGTTTCTCATTCTCAGGACTTTTCTGATGTCAATCAGTTGCTTGCACCTGCAAACGTCAACCAGGAGGCCTTGCAGAAGTATGCATACGAGGCCGCTGACTTCTCCACAGACCACATGCTCCCGGATCTGGAGTTTGCAAAGAACCACTTGGGCCACCCAGACGTGGCCGCATTTGATTTCACCTGCATGCACAGGGCAGACAATGCCTCTCTGGTGAGGGAGAGGAAGGGGAAGAGACTGCTCATCGCGTTGGTGGGAGACACTCTGGTAGAGGTATGTTATGAGTATAGTGTATGAGTAAACAAAGTGATTATGATGTTAGACTGATGATATCAGTCTGAGCTTTCAAAAGTACTAGTGTCTTTCTTTGTACATTCTAAGTTTGTATGATCAGTCTGTATGTAGTTGTGTAACGGCCAAATTTAATTTATTTATTAGTTTATTTATACATTGGTGTTTTATTTTAATACATTTGTATTTGTTTTATTTATTTAATACATTTTTATTTTTATGCATTTTTATTTTATTTTGTTTTGTTTTAATACATTTTTATTTTATTTTATTTTATACATTTTTATTTTTATGCATTTTTATTTTGTTTTGTTTTGTTTTAATACATTTTTATTTTCTTTTTTACATTTTTTATTTTATTTTAATACATTTTTGTTTTATTTTATTTAAAACAGTTTTGTTTGTTAATACATTTTTATATGAAGACATTTGTATTTTATTTATTTAATTTTATTTAATAAATTTTTATTTTAATAAATTTTATTTTATTTTAATATATTTTTATTTTAATACATTATTTTATTTTAACATTTTTTATTTATTTTAATACGTTTTTATTTTTTTATTTTATACATTTTTATTTTATGTAATTTTTATTTTTTATGCATTTTTATTTTATTTTGTTTTGTTTTAATACATTTTTATTTTATGTAATTTTTATTTTTTATGCATTTTTATTTTATTTTGTTTTTTTTTATACATTTTTATTTTATTTTTTACATTTTTATTTTATTTTAATACATTTTTGTTTAATTGTATTAATACAGTTTTGTTTGTTTTAATACATTTTTATATGAAAATATTTGTATTTTATTTATTTATTTTTATTTAATACATTTTTATTTATTTTAATACGTTTATTTTTTATTTTATAAATTATTTTATTTAATTATTTTTTTATTTTGAACATTTTTATTTTATCTTAATATATTTTATATTGCTTTAATACATTTCTATTTTATTTAATACATTTTTATTTTTATGCATTTTTATTTTATTTTGTTTTAATACATTTTTATTTTATTTTATTTTTACATTTTATTTGAATACATTTTTGTTTTGTTTTATTTTATTTAATACAGTTTTGTTTGTTTTAATACATTTTTATATGAAAACATTTGTATTTTATTTATTTAATTTTATTTAATAAATTTTCATTTTATTTGAATATATTTTTATTTTAATACATTATTTTATTTTAACATATTTTTATATATTTCAAAACGTTTTTATTTTTTTTATTTTATACATTTTTATTTTATCTTAATATATTTTATTTTGTTTTAATACATTTTTATTTTATTTAATACATTTTATTTTATTACACTCTTTATTTTAATACATTCTTATTTTATTTTATTTTATTTATTTTTATTTTATTGTATTTATTTTATACATTTTTATTTTAATGCATTTTTATTTTATCCTGCAGCCATTTTGGCCTCTGGGTACTGGCATTGCTCGTGGTTTCTTGGCTGCGTTTGACACGGCATGGATGGTCAGGAGTTGGGGAAAAGGTGTGCCACCCCTAGAGGTGTTGGCAGAGAGGTACAGTTCACTGTTTGTACACCATTTATAACATTACAAAAATATATACATTTTGAATAAATGCTTTTCTTCGGATCATTCTATGAAGAATCCAGGGGGGAAAAAAATCACGGTTTCCACCAAAATATGAAACAGCACAACTGTTTTCAACATTGATAATGATAATCATGTTTCTTAAACAGCAAATCAGCATATTAGAATAATTTCTGAAGGATCATGTGACACTGAAGACTGGAGTAATGATGCTGAAAATTCAGCTTTGCATCACAGGAATAAATTATATTTTAAAATATATTCAAATAGAAACATGTATTTCCATTTTAAATAATATTTATATGTTGTTCAATCAAATAAAAAAGCAATAAAAAAGCAATATATCAATATAAAGCAATATAAAAGCTTGATGCTGTGTTAATCTTTTACAGGGAGAGCGTTTATCAGCTACTCTCTCAAACGTCGCCAGAAAACACCAGCAAGAACTATGCCGCCTACAGCATCGATCCATCCACACGTTACCCTAACGTCAACCTGTCCTCTATCAAACCCATACAGGTCAAACACAAAGTCCTACCTGCCTGAAGTACTGTAACTAGCAATGGAGGCGTTTTTTTTTAATCAAATAGAGTTTCTAATTAAGACTGTTTGTGTTCAATTTAAAGATCAAGCGACAGTACGACGTAGAGGATGGGAAAGCCAACAAGCAGACGAAACCCATCGTAAAAAGTAAACCTAAAAAAGGTAAATGCCATACGAGAGTCACATATACAATATACAATAGATGTTAATAAATGTCATTTTTATATCTGTTAACATCTTAAAAGTGAGCAAACTCAGACTTTACAGTGATGAATTCAGTGATGAGCTGAATTTGTGTGTTTAGACTCTATGAGGCGTCTGGAGGATCTGCTGTCCTGGTGTCAGAAGAACACAGCGGGGTACAAACATGTGAAGGTGAAAGACCTGAGCGAGTCCTGGAGGTCCGGCCTGGCTCTCTGCGCTCTCATCCACAGCTTCAGACCTGACATCATGTAAGATCACCTTAACCAACAGCGAACGAGAATATTAGTAACTGATTAAACATACCAGTTTATTACATTTATGATGTTAAAGAAAAAAACAACTTGACTCGACAGTTGTTATGGAAATTGTGACTCTTTATCTAAAAAAAAGAATCTGACTTTTTTCTCACAATTGCAAGCTTACATCTCACAATTCAGATTTTTTTTCAGAATTGTGTGATGTAAACTCACAATTGCTAGTTCTAAAGTCAGAATCACATGATAACCCTAACTTGCTCTTTTAAGAAACATTATACTTGGACTTTCATAACTTGTAATTGTGAATTTATACCTTTACATGTACATGCTTTTATCCAAAGCGACTTACAAATAAAGACATTAAGTTGGCAAGGGGGTTATTTGTATAAGAAAGTAAATTGATAGAATAGAAGAAATATATAAAAATCTAGTGTTAAAGGCCTTTAAAAAAAAAAAAAAAAAGACAAGCAGTTAGAAAACAAATACAGAGTCAAGTTGTTTTTATATATTTCACAATTCTAAGAAAAGAAGTTAGTAATGCAAGAACAAATGGCAGAATTGCGAGAATATCGAGTTTATATCATAAAATTCCTTGAAAAAAAGTCAGAAGTGTGAGATGTAAAATCGCAATTGCAAGGAAAAAGTTAGAATTGTGAGAGAAAAAGTCACCGTTATCTTTTTCATTTTTTTATTCAGTGGCAGTTAAAGGTTTTCATTGTTTTCATTACTGGGGTGATGAAGCTGAAAATTCAGATGTACCTAAACGGGAATAATTTACATTTTAAAATATATTCAAACAGAAAATATAGAAAATGTATAATACTATTTCACATTATTACTGTTATCTTAGTGTATTTTTGATCCAATGAATGCATAAGAAAGCACTTCTTTTTCAAACACATTAAAAAATCTTACCAAACCAAAGTTTTTGAGTTATTTATATATATATATTATTTATTTATTTATTTATTTTTTCAAGAAGTTTCTTCTGCTTATCAAGGCTGCATTTATTTGATCAAAAATCCAGAAAAAAAAACTGTAATATTGTGTAATATTTTTTAAATTTAAAGTAACTGTTTTCAGTGTGAATATATTTTAAAATAATAATTTATTCCTGTGATGCAAAGCTGAATTTATCAATGTTGAAAACAGTTGTGCTGCTTAATATTTTGTTGAAACCTGTTATCATTTTTTTTTTTTCAAGATTCTTTAATAAATAAAAAGTTAATGGGAGCAGCATTTATTTAAAATAGAAATCTTTTGTAACAATATAAACTACCATTTAAAAGTTTGTGGTCAGTACATTTTTTTTAAAAGAAATTAATACTGGATGCAGTGTTGTTTTTGACAACCATCTTAGATTTAGTCTTAGTCTTAGTCTTTTGGACTAAAATGGTTATTAGTTTTAGTCAAATTTTAGTCACTTCTATATGTGATAGTTTTAGTCCAATTTTAGTCGACGAAAAGTCAAGAAGGTTTTAGTCTAGTTTTAGTCGACGAAAAGTCAAAAAGGTTTTAGTCTAGTTTTAGTCAAAAAAAGGGGAAAAAGTAGTCT
Organism: Garra rufa; assembly: GCF_049309525.1. NCBI lineage: Eukaryota > Metazoa > Chordata > Actinopteri > Cypriniformes > Cyprinidae > Garra > Garra rufa. The sequence goes on along the minus strand of NC_133378.1, from coordinate 36,198,039 downwards.
TTTAACAAATTAATGTAGGTCAGTAAGTATTTTGCTGTTGGGTAGTGTCACTTATAAGTTCTGAAAATAGCAGATCTATAGTTCAACACAATGTGAGCTTCCGGATCGACTATTTTCACCAATAATTACAATAATGAAGGAATGTTTTAGAACATAAAAGACAAACAAGGATAGAATGCTAAAACGGCTTGCCATACTAGTATAGCAAAGAGCATTTAATGCTAAAACGGCTTGCCATAGCGGCAGGTACTTTTTTCGGTTTTAATTGGCATGCACAATAAGCAGAAATGTCATGCATTTTAAATGTCTGACGGACCACCCACTAACATTTTCGTCTATTCTCGTCTCGTCAACGAAAACTCACACACGTCTCGTCATGTTTTAGTCATCAACGAGCCATTTTTATCTCGTCATCGTCTCGTTTTCGTCATGGAAAAAAGTGGCGTCAACGAAATGATTTCGTCATCGTCATCGTTGACGAAAACAACACTGACTGGATGTGTTAAATTTATTTTTTTTAAAAAGCATAGACTTATATTGTTCAAAAAGATTTCTATTTTAAATAAATGCAGTTTTTCAGTTTTTATTCATCAAAGAAACCTGAAAAAAGGACACAGGATCTAAAAAATATTAAGCAGCACAACTGTTTCCAACATTGATAATTAAAGTAAGAAATCAGCATATTAGAAGTATTTTTGAAGATCATGTGACATTAAAAACTGGAGAAATTATGCTGAAAGTTCAGTTTTGCATCACAAGAAAAAAATTGTATTTTGAAATGTAATATGTAATAATATTTCACATTTTTTTCTGTATTTTTGATCAAGTAAATGCATAAGAGAATTCTTTGAAAACATTGAAAATCTTATTCATCCCAAACTTTTGAACGGCAGGATAGATAGATAGATAGATAGATAGATAGATAGATAGATAGATAGATAGATAGATAGATAGATAGATAGATAGATAGATAGATAGATAGATAGATAGATAGATAGATAGATAGGTAGGTAGGTAGGTAGGTAGGTAGGTAGGTAGGTAGATAATACACTTATAATACATGCAACAGTATGCAAATAATATGCATGTTAACCCTTTCTTTCAGTGACATGTCTTGTCTAGATGAATATAACATCACCGGGAACAATAAGTTGGCTTTCGACCTTGTGGAGAAAGAGCTCGGCGTCGCTCCCATCATGCGTGCCAGTGATATGACCACCTGCGGGAAAATCGACCAGCTGTCTATGGTCGCATACCTCACACAGATACGCAACGCTCTCACAGAGAAACACACACCAGCAGGTAATCAGGGCCGTTTCTGGAGACATTCGTAACTTTGAAAGGCACTTTTAATTTGTTGCTAGTATATACATTGCTTTTTCAGTTTCAGACTGAATATCTAATTTTAAAGGATTTTACCTTAAGACTGTAATATTTTACAGTTAATTTTATTATGACTGGCAAACCTTTGCAAACTGACCTGGTTCACACACGCTGCTGTTTTTGTAGTGTGGATGATTAATGAATAGTTGTTAATGTGTTAAAGGATTAGTTCACTTCCAGAATAAACATTTCCTCGTAAGTTGCTCACTCCCATCTCATCCAAGATGTTCATGTCTTTCTTTCTTCAGTCGCAATTAAGAGAGAATTAAGAAAGAAATTAAGGTTTTAAGAAAAACGTTCCAGGATTTTTCTCCATATAATGGACTTCAAAAGGGGATCAACGGGTTGAAGGTCCAAATTGCAGTTTCAATGCAGTTTCAAAGGGCTCTACACAATCTCAGCCGAGGCATAATAATAATCCCCACTGAAGTCCATTATATGGAGAAAATTCCTGGAATGTTTTTCTCTAAAAACTTTTTTTTGTGACTGAAGAAAGAAAGACATAGGGGTGAGTAAATTATCAGGAAATTTTAATTCAGGAGTGAACTAAACCTTTAATACGACAGCGTTTTAGTGTCTTATTAAAAAAAAAAAAATCTAGATTGTCGGAATGTTTCGAGAATAAAGTCCGGAATGTTTCAAGAATAAAGTCAGAATGTTTCGAGAATAAAGTCGTAATGTTTCGAGAATAAACTCAGAATGTTACGAGAATAAACTCGGAATGTTTCGAGAATAAAGTCGGAATGTTTTGGTAATAAACTCAGAATGTTACGAGAATAAACTCGGAATGTTTTGAGAATAAACTCGGAATGTTTCCAGGATGTTTTTCAGAATAAAGGTGGAATCTTTCGAGAATAAAGTCGGAATGTATCGAGAATAAAGTTGTAATGTTTTAAGAATAAAGTCGAAATGTTCGGAGAATTCAAATCGTGTAATTTGTAGAAATTAAAGTTATAATATTTTTATAGTATTGTGCATGAAAAGGCCTGGATTGAGAGCACCAGGAGAAGTTGCCAGGCCACCAGAATTTATTTGAATATTGTTGCCTCTGAGCGGCCGCATCATCTTACTAGGATGAGGAAGAGTCAATTTTAAGGACTCAAAGAAACAGCTTAATTTTTAATGCTACAAATATACGTGGGATTATTATCAGAAATCATATCATTTGTCATACTCTCAGGGACGTATGCTTGGAAATAATTTTTTATGTCTTCGATTGCATTCGTTATTTGCAATATAAAACAAAATCTACTCTCAAAATATTAGAATTTTAATCTTGTAATTGCTATGAATTGATTCTCGTAATGTTTACTGTAATCTCGAAGTATTTCGACTTTATTCTCGTAATTTCCACTTTATTCTCTAAATATTTTGACTTTATACTCGTAGTATTTCAACTTTATTCTCAAAATATTACAACTTTAATCTTGTAGTATTTTGACTTTTTTCTTGAAATATTTCGACTTTATTCTCGTAATATTCGACTTTATTCTCATAATTTCGACTTTGTTGTCATAAATTTTGACTTTATTCTCCAAATATTGAAACTTTATTCTCGTAATATTTCGACTTAATTCTCGTAATATTTCGACTTTATTCTTGTAATTTTGACTTTATTCTTGAAACATTTAGACTTTATTCTTGTAATTTCAACTTTATTTTCGTAATATTTCGACTTTATTCTCGTAATTTCAACTTTATTCTTGAAACATTTAGACTTTATTCTTGTAATTTCAACTTTATTTTCGTAATATTTCGACTTTATTCTCGTAATTTCAACTTTATTCTTGAAACATTTAGACTTTATTCTCGTAATTTAAATTTTATTTTCGAAATATTTCGACTTTATTCTCGAAGTATTTTGACTTTATTATCAAAATATTCAGATTTTAATATCGTAGTATTTCGTCTTTATTCTCATAATAATCTGACTTTAATCTCGTAGTATTTCGACCTTATTCTCGTATTTTTGACTTTATTCTCTAAATATATCAACTTTTTCTCATAGTATTTTGACTTTATTCTCGAAACATTTCGATTTTATTCTTGTAATTTCTACTTTATTTTCGAAATATTTCAACTTTATTCTCGTAATATTTAGACTTTATTTTTATAATTTCGACTTTGTTCTCGTAATATTTTGACTTTATTCACCAAATATTGAAACTTTATTCTCGTAATATTTCGACTTAATTCTCATAATATTTCGACTTTATTCTTGTAATTTTGACTTTATTCTTGAAACATTTAGACTTTATTCTTGTCATTTCAACTTTATTTTCAAAATATTTCGACTTTATTCTTGTAGTATTTCGTCTTTATTCTCAAAATAATCTGACTTTAATCTCGTAGTGTTTCGACCTTATTCTTGTAATTTCTACTTTATTTTCAAAATATTTCGACTTTATTCTCGTAGTATTTCAACTTTATTTTCAAAATATTTTTACTTTATTGTAATTTCGACTTTATTCTCAAAATATTACGACTTTAATCTCGTAACCTTAGATTTTTTTTTTTAACGTGGCACTGAAACCTTGTAATACTTTAAGAAGGTCCATAATTAAATTTTAAATAATTAGAGAAAGTTCATTTTTGTGTGTAAATATAGGCAGTCATATATAGGCAGTCGGTTTAAAAGTATGGATATTTTTTTTTATTATTATTATTATTTTTTTATCTCTTCTGCTCACCAAGGCTGCATTTATTTGATCAAAATACAGTAAAAACAGTAAATATGTGAAATATTCTTACAATTTCATATAACTGCTTTCTGTCTGAACATATTGTGTAATTGTTAAAGTGTAATTTATTCCTGTGATGCAAAGCTGAATTTTCAGCATCATTACTCCAGTCTTCAGTATAACATGGTTTCAGAAATCATTCTAATATGTTGATTTGCTCCTCTATCAACGTTAAAAACAAAAGAACCAGATTTATTTAAAATAATATAAATCTTTTGTAACATTATAAACATATTTCCTGTCACGTTTGGTCACTTTAATGCATCCTTGCTGAATAAAAATATAAATTTTTAGAGTATTTAAGAGAAACAGGTTGGACGATGAATGTCTCAGATAATGGCTCATATAATAGCATCATCACCACTACCTCAAATCAGTGCCGCTGTCTCTTTAAGACCCCTTCCCAGCATGCACTGCTGCGAATGGGCAGTATTCTGCTGTAGTCTGTAGTCTGACAGCAGCGGCTGCAGCAGCAAATGCACTCAGCTGGGGAGAAATCAGCTGCTCATGGGCGATTCGGTGGGAGTGGATCTCAGTCCAGCCTCGACACGCACCGCTCTGTGAGACGGATTACAAAACGCCATCTGCAGAGGAGGAACCGCAGCCGTTCGAGGGGCTTTGGGGAGCGGCATTGAGCGTTTAGTTGTCGGATGCTGTGTTTGGGAGGGGATCTCACACAGATGTGCTCCAGGTTGAGCTGTCACTCACGCAGACTGTGGATGTGTGTATTCTGGGGAAGGGGGTGGGATCCGATACAGCTCTACATCTCTAACACGCCACTGCAAAGCGCATATTGAATGTGACGACTCGTATTTGTGCCAGTTTAAAGGGTAGGAAATTATTTTATTATATTTTGTTTTATATTAATGTGATTATGGAGTATTGCTTTATTTTACTTTGTGTTCATTTTAATGTATTGCTGAAGCAATAGCGATTTGCATCTAAAATGCACGGTTTATGTTAGGATGCTCTGGATTATGAAGGAGAATGACTCTTTTCTTGTTTAATTATGTGTTTATGATATGGTTAATGATGTTTAGGATTTGAATACATTTTAAGCATTTTTAATTTGCATGTTTAATTTACAGTTCACAGCATTTATTTTAAATGTTATTTATTTTCATGTCATTTTGTTTTTAATTATTCAAAATATTTTAAAATATATTTCGATATTTATTAACTATTCATTTTTTTGATATGCTTTTATTGCTTTGAGTTGTTGAACTACATGTAAAATACAATGGTTTTAAGATTTTGCATTATGTGTGTTTTTTTAATGCATTTAAATATTTCTTGACCATTTATTTTTTTATAGGTTTTATGTTATTGCTTTGAGTTGAACTACATGTAAAATAACATGCTTTTAAGACCATACCATGCTTTGAGTATACAGTGCTTTTATGATTTTGCAGGTTTTATTTTATTATTGTTTATTAATATTTTAATTTATTTGTATTTTTGTTTTGTATTTTAAAGTTTGATATTTATTAACTATTCATTTGTATATGATTTATATTATGTTATATTATATTATTGAACTTATTAAACAACTACATTTGAAAATGTGAACTACATTTAAGATTTAGCATTTGTATTTTAATATTGTTTATTAATATATTTCTGTATTTTAATTTCTATATTTTGTTAAAAATAAAATAAAAAGAAATAATGTTTTTATATTTCTGTAATATATATATATATATATATATATATATATATATATATGTATGTATATATATATATATATATATATATTATGTTATATATATAAATATAAAAATAAACATATATTATATATATATTTTATTAGATTATATATTTTATTTTATTAGATATTTATATATTAATTATTATATTATTATCTTATAAAAATAAATAAAGAATTATATTTATTTATTTATTATTATATTTTTGCTTTGTTTTTTTAGTTGTTTTTACAGCTGAATACAGAAAATAAGTTTTGGCTATTTTATTAGCATTTATTAATATTTTAATTTATTTGTGTTTTTTTATATTTCTGTATTTATTGTTCTCTTTCTATCTGTCTATCTATCTATCCATTCAGCAATTTTTATTTTATTATTGTTTATTAATATTTTAATTTATTTGTACTTTTGTTTTTATTTTAAATATGTTTAAAATATTGATATATTTATGAACTATGATATGTAATGTTTTGTTTTATTTGTGATTTTTGGTCTTTATTTATGGTTTTAAAATATTTAAGACTTTTTACTTTTACATTTTTTCTTCTTTTTATGTATACAATTGTACTACTTTGATTTTAGCTCTGCGTGAGCTATCATGCATCTTCAAACATAGCTGTGGAAACGTTTCTGGAAGACTAATTTCTCCAGATCTATTATCCATTTATTTGCATCTCACTATTTTCATTCTTTTTGTCTTCCTCAGAGCGCTCCAACAGCCTCTCGCCCATCAGCAAGACCCTCTCGTTGTCAAGAACCCGCACGGCCACCGTCTTCCTCAACACGCTCAAGCGCAACTCCATCCAAAGACGCAAGGTACGCAAACACCTGCCTGTTATCATATAAAAGAAAGCCCCTATTGTTGACAATGTAGCAGTGGAGCCTGTCAAAGGTCATGTGTAGTGTGTCGGGTTAAATAGAGCATAAGCTCAAGTGAAATCTGTCGTAACGAACCACAACTAAACGCCCCTGTTACACGCACAGCTGTTGCCAAAGCTAATTACTCCCATGCAGTTGACACAATGAGGAAGTAAAGCGATAGGTAGTGTTTGCTTGTGCATTTGCAGTAGATAAGGGTGAAATCATTGTTTATTTCTGTCGATCTGCTGTCGCCACATTACGTAACCTGAGCTGTAAATGAGATCATGTGACCCGTGTCTCTCAGGACCGGCTGGCATCGGAGAAAGCACCAAAACAGCAAAAGATGAAGGAGAAAGAGGAGGAGAAGGAAGTGAATGAGGAAAAGGTAAGTGGTGAAATAAAGTTTCTCAATAAATCTGTGCAACGGTGCTGTTGCGATACAGTTAAGGCCTGTTAAGAGCAAAGACGGTTATTCTGTTATATGTGTGTGTGTATTCATTATTTTTGCAATATCTTAAATCTTGTCTTATGTTTAGCCTGCGGTGCCTGTGGCGCCCATGTCCTCATCAGAGATGGGCAGCAGTGAGCTCTGTTATTTCTGCAACAAGCATCTGTACGTGCTGGAGAGAGGAAGCGCTGAGGGCAAGTTCTTCCATCGCAGTTGTTTCAATTGTTATCAGTGCGGCTCCACCCTGCGGCAGGGCGGATACACTTTCCACTCCGACACGGGTAAGTCTGGGATATATGGTCATGCCAAAAATCCTTGATATGAAGTAAAGCTTATTTATTTTATTTTATTATTTATTTTATTTTATAATTATATTATGTTATAATTAGTTTAATTTTTTTTTTTTTTTTTACTTATACTTTATTTTACTTCAGTATTTTTTATTTTACATTATTAATGCTTCATTTTATTTTATTTTTTATTTCATTTTTTTATTTATTTTTAACTTATACCTAAATTTAGTTTATTTTTATTTTTTTTTGTTTACTTTATTATACTTTATTTTATTTTACTTTCGTATATTTTAATTTACATTATTATGCTTCATTTTATTTTATTTTTTATTTCAATTTTTGATTTATTTTACCTTATTATACCTAATTTTATTTTTATTTATTTTTTTTATTTACTTTATTATGCTTCATTTTATTTTACTTTAGTATGTTTCATTTTATTTTACTTTATGCTTCAGTTTATTTAATTTCAGTTTTATTATATCTTATTATACTTTATTTTTTATTTAATTTTTTCATTTTATTTTACCGTATTCATTTTATTTATACTTCATTTTATTTTACCTTATTGTACTTCAATTTAGTTAATTTTTTTGCTTCGTTTTATTATATTTTATTTTTATTTTTTTAGTTTACTTTAATATACTTATTTTTTTATACTTCATTTTATTATACCTTATTACACTTTATTTTCTTTTTTCTTTTATTTTACTTAATTTTATTTTACCTTAGTGTACTTGATTTTATTTTACCATATTCTTTATTTTCAATTGAGTTCATTTTATTTTATTTTTTATTTTACTTTATTATGCTTAACTGTATTTTACTTTAGTATACTTGATTTTATTTTACCTTATTAATCGTCATTTTATTTATACTGCGTTTTATTATACTTCACCTTCTTATACTTCAATTTAGTTAATTTAATATATTTTTTTGTTTTATTTTACTTTATTTTACTTTATTTTTAATTTTATTTTTTATTATTTTATTATACTTCGTTTTATTTTACCTTATAATACTTTATTTTATTTCATTTTTTCATTTTATTTATACTTCATTTTGTTTTACCTTATTATACTTCAATTTAGTTAATTTAATTTAATTTATTTTTTACTTTATTATACTTCATTTTATTTCATTTTTATTTTTTTGTTTACTTTAGTATACTTAATTTTTTATACTTAATTTTATTATACTATATTATATTATACTTCTTTTAATTTATACATCATTTTATTTTACCTTATAACACTTGATTTTCATTTTTCTTTTATTTTACTTTACTATATTTTACCTTATTATACTTTATTTTATTTGACCTTATTCTTCATTTTCAATTTAGTTAATTTAATTTAATTTAATTTTATTTTACTTTATTATACTTAATCATATTTTACTTTAGTATACTTGATTTTATTTTACCTTATTATGCTTCATTTTATTTATTGATTATTGTTTTTTATTCTTTTTTTTTTTACTTCATTTTATTTTACTTTTAATATTATTTTATTATACTTTTATTTTATATTATATTATTATTATTATACTAATTTATTTTACCTTATTGTACTTCATTTTATTTATACTATATATTTTCTTTATTTTTTTTAATTACACCTGATTTTATTTTGATTTATTATACATTATTTTACTTTATTATTCTACATTTTATTTTATTGTACGTAATTTTACTGTGCTTTTTCTTATACTTCCATTTTATTTGACCTTATTATAAATCATTTCTGAATGATAATAAATATTTTAGCCTGGATATTTCTTATATTTCTTACATTACATAATGCAGTTTATTATTTATCATGCGCTTGTCTCTCATCTGCTGTCATAAGGACCGAAACATCTTGGATGTTACATAAATTATTACATAAGCGATTCATAACTTGCACAGTGTGAAATGCTCTTATATTAGGTCCTCCTAATTATTACAGCACATGTAAATTACAATCAACCACCTATGCACCTACTTATGGGGGCTTGTTCAATAATTTACCTTTTGTCTGAAAAAGCATGTACATCAATGTTACATCCCTTAATATTTATAGCACAGGCCAATCTAAAACATGTTGTTGAATTTGATTTGTCTTCAGGGAGATTCTACTGTGAACTGCACTCAGCAGCTGAGGAAGAAGAGGGTGATGACGATCACAGAGGCTCACAGGTATGAATCACATCAGAGCTAATGAGACGCTTGATTGCCTCCAATTTATTGTCGGATCTCTTGTGTGAGGATACTGGGAAGGATATTGCTCTGAGAGTGTGGGGAGCATAATAACTTAGATAATTAAGCCATAGATCTGTAGTTCAGATACACAAAAATATATGTGACCCTGAACCACAAAACCAGTCTTAAGTAGCACTGGTATATTTGTAGCAATAGCCAACAATACATTGTATGGGTCAAAATGATCGATTTTTCTTTTATGCCAAAAATCATTAGGATATTAAGATCATGTTCCATGAAGATATTTGTAAATGTCCTACCGTAAATATATCAGAACTTTTTGATTGGTAGTATACTAACTAAGAATTTCATTTGGACAACTTTAAAGGTGATTTTTTTGCACCCTCAGATCAAATATTGTCCTATCCTAACAAACCATACATCAATAGGAAACTTATATTCAGCTTTCAGATGATGTATTAATCTCAATTTTTTTTTAAATTGACCCTTATGACTGGTTTTGTGGTCCAAGGTCACATATGTGACCCTGGACCACAAAACCAGTCTTAAGTCGCTGGGGTATATTTGTAGCAATAGCCAAAAATACATAGTATGGGTCAAAATTATTGATTTTTCTTTTATGGCAAAAATCATTAGGAAATTAAGTAAAGATCATGTTCCTTGAAGATTTTTTGTAAAATCCTTACTATAAATATATCAAAATGTAATTTTTGATTAGTAAAATGCATTGTTAAGAACTTAATTTGGAGAACTTTAAAGGTGATTTTCTCAGTATTTTGATTTATTTGCACCCTCAGATTCCATATTTTCAAATAGATTTATCTCGGCCAAATATTGTCCTATCTTAACAAACCATACATCAATAGAAAGCTTATATTCATGATGTGGTCCAAGGTCACATATATGAAATTGATTTATTTGGATACCATGGTAATACACTTTTTTTTTACTGCCTCGGGTACAATTTTTAATTGTTTTTCTAGTAGTTTTACCATCTGTCCGATGAAAATCGCACACCTCTCTTAATAAGTCACATGATTTCAAGTGTTATTCACGACCATAGTGCAAACTTAAAGGAGAAGTGCACTTCTAGAGCAAAAACTTACAGATAATGTGTAGTTTTTTGAGGAAAACATTTCAGGATTTCTCTCTATATAGTGGACTTCTATGGTGCTTGCAAGTTTAAACTTCCAAAATGCAGTTTAAAAGCAGCTTCAAAGAGCTCTAAATGATCCCAGCCCAGGAAGAAGGGTCTTATCTAGCAAAATGATTGAAATTTTTTTTACAATTTATATACTTTTTAGGGATGGGACGATACACCTACCTCCCAATTTAAGACTATTACAATACTTGGGTGCCGTTATGATACGTATTGAGTTTTTTTTTTAAATAGAGTGAAGACTTCTACAAGTATTAGGATTCGATATTGTTATTAGGGCTAGTCTGCCAATTCAAATGTTCAGCAAAATGAGTAGAAAAATACTTTCTGAAATAAAAATAAAGTGCTGTGTTACTTTGCAAACCGTTTTAGTCATGTTTTCCCGGCAAAACAAATTTTACTTTGTTTACCTCAAAGTATAATTGGTCATCCTATTAAAAATAACATTCAAATTGGATCATTTTAGAGCTTTAAAGTGCTGGAAATAGTTATGGTAAATGCTGGAAAGTCATTGAAAAGGTGCTTGAATTTCCCTCTCAAAGGTTGTACAAGCCCTGAAATGAATAATGTATTACTATTTCTACCACAACACCAAGGTTATAGTTAGCATTAATACTTCTGGTTTTCTGACGTTAGTCAGAAGTCGTTAGTCATCGCTGCAGAAGTATCGGCCAAGTGTTTACAAAGTGAACATGCAAAGAAGATCAAAACCCTTTACAAAAAAAGGTAAAACAGTGATGTAGAATGATTTTGAAGCTGGAGGAGAAAATGAGATGGGAGTTTTTCGACATACCCTAACTGCCTTAATACACAGAGTTCACACAGAGCTAGACAAAACGAGCATTTGAGGTTAAAAAGTATATAAATTGTCTGTTTTTTTATTTAGAAGATAACCAATCGTTTCGCTAGATAAGACCCTTCTTCCTCGGCTGGGATCATTTAGAGCCATTTGAAGCTGCATTTAAACTGCATTTTAGAAGTTCAAACTCATGGACTCCATTGAAGTCCACTATATGGAGAGAAATCCTGAAATGAAAGACATTAACATCTTAGATGATTTTTGTTCTGGATGTGAGCTAATCCTTTAAAGGGTCTTTTCTTGGCTAAGATATATTCAGCCATTTCTTATGAAACGACATGATATGACGAGAACTAATGTGGGTCAGCTGCTGCGTCAGGGATAACATTTTCTTTCCTCTCCAGCACTTGTGCAGAATGGTGTTTAACGCTGTGTGATTGTGCTGTGAATCAGTTTCTGTCGAGTGTGTGTGTGTGTGTGTGTGTGAAGAGGGCGTTTGTGTAAAGTAATGCTTGTGGGATTGGATTCCTAGTGGTTGGTCATAAGACTTAGAGCTGATGCAGTTTTCTGTGAGCTACTCTGATGGTACTGATGCTTTTTCTTGCAACCTATTCGTGACTTGAAGACAAACAGCTTTAGTCCTACTCATTTTAAACAAGCATAATGCTAGTACGCAAATGAAGATGAGAACACTTAGCCAATGTATTTACCTATTTAATGAGCGTTATTATGTTAGGTGTTGTCTAAGGGTGTGCAATATTAACAAAATTATATTAATATCTCTATATTTTGGGGATTTTTTTCAATAATGATTATTTAACTATATTTTGCTGAGTGCTGGTACCTTGGCTGGTTTAGGCCTGTCGTGGATAAGTAAACATGACACTAAAACCTATGGCTGTGTTTTGACACAAATGTCCCGATTTGATCCAATTCGAATTCACAAACAATTCCGATTCGATTCGACTCGACTCAATATCGCTTATTTTGGAAATACAGTTGAGGTCAAGCGTTTACATCCCCCTTTCAGAACCTGGAAAATGTTAATTATTTTACCAAAATAAGAGGGATCATACAAAAAGCATTGTTTATTTAGTACTGACCTGAATAAGATGTTTCACATAAAAGATGGTGACATATAGTCCACAAGAGAAAATTAATAGTTGAATTCATGAAAATGACCCCTTTCAAAAGTTTACATACACTTGATTCTTAATACTGTTATGTTACATGAATAATCCACAGCTGTGTTTTTCATTTAGTGATAGTTGTTCTTGAGTCTCTTGTTTGTCCTGAACAGTTAAACTGCCTGCTGTTCTTCAGAAAAGTCCTTCAGGTCCCACAAATTTTTTGGTTTTCCAGCATTTTTGTGTATTTGAACCCTTTCCAACAATGACTGTATGATTTTGAGATCCATCTTTTCACACTGAGGACAACTCATATGCAACTATTACAGAAGGTTCAAACACTTACTAATGCTCCAGAAGGAACAAACTATGCATTAAATTTAACTTATTTTGTGTTTCTGAAGAACAATACGCTTTTTTTTTTTTTGCATAAACATAAACTACCAGTCAGAATTTTAATGTTTTTTAAGTCTCTTCTGCTCACCAAGCCTGAATCCAGAGTACAGCAAAACTGTAACACTTTGAAAAATTGTTACAAAAGATTTATATTTCAGATAAATGCTGTTTTTCTGAACTTTCTATTCTTTAAAGAAACCTGAATGATGCTAAAAATTCAGCTTTGAAACATAAATTACATTTTAAAATATTTTCAAATTGAAAACAGTTTTTTTAAATAGTAAAAATATTTCACAATTTTACTGTTTTTGCTGTATTTTGAATAAAATAAATGCAGGCATGGTGAGCAGAAGAGACTTCTTTAAAAAAAACATTAAAAATCGTACTGTTCAATAACTTTTGACTGATAATGCATTTGATAATGTCAGCTCACAAATTGTTAAAACAATCATTTTGATATTATTTCAGACAATAAATATTGCACACCCCTAGTGCAGTCACATTAACTGCTATTCTGCACATTTTCATGGTTAAAATGGTAATTTCAACAGAAATTCACACAATCAGGAGTTTTAGCAGAATATTAGAATGATTTCTGAAGGATCATGCGACACCGAAGTAATGATGCTGAAAATTCAGCTTTGCATCATAAATATAAATTAAATTTTAAAATATATTCACATAGAGAACAGTTCTTTTAAACTGCAATAATATTTCACAATTTCACAATTTGTATTGTATTTTTGATCAAATAAATGCAACCCTGATGAGCAAAAGAGACTTCTTTCAAAGGCATTTAAAAGTCATGCTGATCCCAAACTTTGAATTGAGTGTCTTTAACACTTTTTCAGTGCAATAGTTCACACACTTGATTTCAAATATAATGATAATGTCCTGTTTTTCCATTTTTTAGAATCATGTCGAAAATGGCCTTAATGAGGGGGATGATAAGGAGAAAACTCAAAATGGTAAAACCGTGGAGATCTCGTCCCCACCTCCACACCTCTCTGTACGAAGGAAGGGCTCGTATAAGATCTCCGTTGACCCTGACTTTGAAGAATCGACTGAGTGTCTTATTCCAGCAGAGCAGGAAGACCAACCGCCATCCAACCATCAAGAACTGCACAAACCCTCCGAGAGCACAGGCGTCGAGAAACAACAAAACAACGGCAGTCAGTCTGTTCCAGTGCCGGCCCCGCGAGCGTCCAAAACTCCGCTCCCGAAACCTCGCACTGTCCATAACGTGGTCCCTCAACCCTCAGATACCCCTGGGGAGCCAGAGGAGAACCAAGAGGAATCCAAACCTAAACCATCCCTGCGTAAACTTCAACTGAGCGAAGAGGAAAAAGCTGATCTGCTCAGTCAGGATTCAGACTCGGAGACGCCCGCCTCGTCTTCTGCCGCTTCCACCTCCTCTTCCTCTAAGCAGCATGAAGGAGGTGAGGAGGAGGGCTACTGGAGCGGAGGCACCGCAACCGGGAGGAGCTTGCGGGATCAGCGCAACCGGCGCTGTATGAGAAGGAAGAGTGAACCACCGCCTTCCACACAGTCACTACACGGAAAGCTGCGCTCCAAGTTTTCTCCATGGAATCTGTCTTCACCTCGACTACAGCAGCGCTTCAGTGTCCTCAGAGTCGCACCTTTAGGTTAGGAGTCCAATTTTTATTATTATTTATTTTTTTATTTAGTGTAGTTTGTTTTTTAAAGAAGTCTCTTCTGCTCGCTGAGCCTGCATTTATTTAATCCAAAGTACAGCAAAACAGTAAAGTTTTATTTTTATTATTTAAAATAACTGTTTTCTATTTGAAAATATTTTAAAATGAAATTTATTCTTGTGATTTCACAGCTAATTTTTCAGCACCATTACTTCAGTCTTCAGTGTAACATGATCCTTCAGAAATCCTTCTAATAAGCTGATTTGCTGTTCAAAAAACATTTATTATTATTTTTATTATGTTGAAAACAGCTGAGTGGAATTTGATCGGGTTTCTTTTATGAATAGAACGTTCATAAGAATCTTTTGTAACATTAGAAATATCTTGTTCAATCAATTTTAAAGCATCCTTAATAAATAAAAGTATTAATTTCTATAATTTAATTTCGTTTCAGATAAATGCTGATCTATGGATCTTTACATTTATTATTATTTCTATTACGTTGAAAACAGCTGAGTGGAATTTGGTCGGGTTTCTTTTATGAATAGAAAGTTCAGAAGAACAGCATTTATCGGAAATAGAAATCTTTTGTCACTTTATAAATGTCTTTATCATCTTTGAATCAGTTTACACCATCCTTGCTAAATCCTTGAGTTTTGTATTTTAGATAAATGCTGATCTTTGGAACTTTCTATTTATTAAAGAACCTTGATGATGATAATAATAATAACAATAAATGTTTCTCAAACAGCAAATCAACATATTAGAATGATTTCTGGAGGATCATGTGACACTGAAGACAGTAGTAATGATGCTGAAATTCAGCTTTGAAAACACAGTAATAAATCACATTTCAAAATATATTCAAATAGAAAAGTTATTTTAAATAGTAAAAGTATTTCAACATTTTACTGTTTTTGCTGTATTTTGGATCAAATAAATGCAGGCTTGGTGAGCAGAGGAGAATGCTTTAAAAAAAATCACAAATCTTACTGTTCAAAAACTTTTGACTGGTAGTGTATATATTTTTTCATTGCAAAATATTTTTTTATTTAATGCAGTAAATATGATAAATAACAATCTGTTGCAGTAGAATTGTACAGTACAATATTAACATTTATTAACCAGCTGGTAGACTGAATAAATGAAATTCAGCTGAAAATATTACTGAATATTAAAGGGATAGTTCACCCAAAAATGAAAATGGGATGTTTATCTGCTTACCCCCAGGGCATCCAAGATGTAGGTGACTTTGTTTTTTCAGCAGAACACAAACAAAGATTTGTAACTCAAACTGGTGCAGACTGTCAGCCATATCATGGCAGTGGATGAGCACCAAACCTTTAAAAGTAAACAAAAAACATACACAGACAAATCCAAATTACACCCAGCGGCTTGTGACGATACATTGATGTCCTAAGACACAAAACAATCAATTTTTACGAGAAACTGAACCGTATTTATATCATTTTTTACCTTTGATACATAGCCACGTCCAATTTGGATTAGTCTGTGCATGTTTTTTGTTACTTTTAAAAGTCTGGTGCCCATCCACTGCCATTATATGACTGACAGACTGCATCGGTTTGAGTTAAAAAAATCTTTGTTTGTGTTCTACTAAAGAAACCAAGTCACCTACATCTTGGATGCCCTGGGGGTAAGCAGATAAACATCACATTTTCATTTTTGGGTGAACTGTCCCTTTAAGTGTCTCTTAGTACTAAACATCTCTAGGGTAAACTATTAGATTTTTAATAGCTGATTTTGCTATGATTTTGATCAGAACCAGCTCAGATAGACCATTATGTATCAGAAGATGATAATGAAGCTGGTGTTGACGATGATGAAGAGGACGAAGAAGAGGATCTTCAAGGAGAAGACCATTATTTGGATTGCAAGGTGAGATAACGTTCAAATTAGTATTTTAACGCTTGGTCTGTATCTTCTTTTGACTGAGGACCGGCCCTAGATTTTCTCAGAATGCAATTTCTATGCAATTTGATTACAAACATAATTATACAAGCAAAGAAGAATATATATGGGACCCTGGACCACAAAACCAGTCATAAGGTTACATTTTACAAAACTGAGATATATACATCATATGAAACTTCAATAAATAAGCTTTCTATTGATGTATGGTTTGTTAGGATAGGACAATATTTGGTCGAGATACATCTATTTGAAAATCTGGAATCTGAGGGTGCAAAAAAATCAAAATCCTGAGAAAATCACCTTTAAAGTTGTCCAAATTAAGTTCTTAACAATGCATATTACTAATCAAAAATTACATTTTGATACATTTACAGTAGGAATTTTGCAAAAAATCTTCATGGAACATGATCTTTACTCAATTTCCTAATGATTTTTGGCATAAAAGAAAAATCAATAATTTTGACCCATACAATGTATTTTTGGCTATTGCTACAAATATACCCCAGCCAGGGCCAGATTAACACTTTGTTGTACCCTGGGCAACAATATTCAAGGGCCCATCATCACGACCCCAGGATCACCATAATATGGTCATATATAGAATATATTACTGTAATATACAGTAAATATACTCAATACTTCAAATCCTAACTGTCATCATATTTTGATTTACAAATATTTAAATGCTTATAGAACTACAAATGCACTACTATGTGCCCTATCAAAGACATTCACTCACATATGATGCTATGAAAACAAAACACATCAGCATCTGTACAGTATAATCTGGTAAAATTGACCCACTACATTGAGAGGGAGGGAAGTATCCTCCATTTTCACAAAAAATGAATAGATAAGCAACCACTTTCAAACCATTTGCCAGTAGCCAACGTTACTTTTTTTCCCGGTACTTTAGCCTACTTTGTGTAAAAACGAAAACATTTATTTCAGTGAAAAATAAGTCCAAAACTCTCTATTTTAACATTTTGAACAATCTTTTTTTTTTTTTTTTTTTTTTTAGAAATTCTTATGTGTTTTAATTTTTCTGATAATCAAATGAAAGCATAAACATTTATTTATTTTTAATCAAATGAAAAATAAACCCTTTTAATTTTTGGCAAACAAACAGAGGTTTACTGTTAAAATCAATACATGGAAGAAAAATTATATTCAGTTTAAAACGTTTAAATAATAATTGTAGTATTTTTTCTACAATTAAGTGGTTAATCTTGTTGTAATATTTTTTTTTATCATATATATTGTTTTATGTAAATTATTTAAATAGGAATATATAAACACCTACATTATACTGTACAAAAGGAATACAAGACTAATATTGTTGTTACATGTTGAACCGTTCTTTTATTTTGACAGGTTGCCGTGAAGTTTCTGTGTACACTATGATATGATGCTAGTTTTCTTAAATGAAACGGTAAAAGTGACACTCACAGCAGTTTTGGAGATTGAGTTTATCTGTTCATGTGAGGTGCAAATGCAAAAAATTAACGTGAGCGTCACGCGTGCTTCAGTACGCGCGCAGTAAAAGAAAACGCGTCTCCACCATTCATATTAAAACGGTCTTTTTGCATTTCAGTTTTCACAGACAGTAGTCAATATCGCGATTTGAATTAAGTGACAGACCAACTTTTGATTTATTAATCCAAAAATCGACGAATTCCGTGGTATTCCGCGCTATAGTAAATTCCGTTTTTATGAATGGAGTGCGCGATCCCGTCCGTGTTTTCGCGGAGGAGACATTATAAACGCGCGACTATGTAGAGACAGAAATGACATGCCTTCGTGTAAATAAGATAAATAACATAAGGCAATTTATTTTGCTCGTGCCCTTGCTGTCCTGGGCCCTTTAGATGTCGTGGGCCCCTGGGCAATTGCCCAGTTGCCCGTATGGTTAATCCGGGCTTGACCCCAGCGACTTAAGACTGGTTTTGTGGTCCAGGGTCACATATACTGTATAAATTTAAATGGATATATGTGATTAAATTTATATATATATTTAACAAAAAAATATATATAATTAAATGTATTATAAATTAAATGCTATTTTGTTATAATAAATTATTATTATTATTATTATTATTATTATTATTATTTTATTAAATACAAATATTAAACGAAATAAGAAGCATGACTATTGTGCTGTTTCACTGTAAAATACTGAAAATAATACAATAATTAAGTATTATTATTTATAGTCTTAATTGTTTTTTCTATGTTTTAAGCTTTTTTTTTTTAGTGGGAAAAACACTAGAGCATGTGATCATGTTTTCCGGTAGACTGCTTAAAACCTGTTTTGTAGGACGTTGTTGACTTAAGTTTGTGTTTTATGTGTTCAGGGGGCTGATTTTGAGATTTCTGAGTCAGAGAAACGTGACCTAAAGAGGATGAAAACTCTGGAGCGGAAAGCAAGGATGAGCGAAATCCAGCGCTTCCACAAAGCTCAGGTGAGCAAGATCGCATGTTTCAAAGTCTGAACGGTCTGAAAGAAGTCTGAACAGTGTAGATTGTTTCCCATAATATCCCGTGTTAAATAAAAGGGTAACTCTTTAGAGTAAGGTCAGGTAATGCATTACCTAACGTTAATCTTAACATTAAAATACAACTGTTTGTTGTTAGTTCACATTGGTTCAGTACCATTAAATAATTTATAAACTAATGCACATTTTGATTTGATTGCGTATTGGCACATTTCGACATGAACTAAGATTAAGAAATGCTTTAGAACCACACTACCAGCCAAATGTTTTTGAACAGTATGTTTTTTCTTTTAAGAAGTCTCTTCTGCTCACCAAGGCTGAATGTTTTTGATACCAAACAGTAATCTTTTGAAATCTGTTACTATTTAAAATTACTGTTTTCAATTTGAATATATTTTAAAATGTAATTTATTCCTGCGATCAAAGCTAAATTTTAGCATCATTACTCCAGTCACATGATTCTTTATTAAAATATAAAAATCTTTTGTAATGTCTTTATCGGCACTTTTGATCAATTTAAAGAATTCTAGCTAAACAAAAGTATTAATTTCTATAATTTATTTCCCACAAATAAAAATTCAAAATTAGCTTTTGAATGGTATAGTGCATTTTACAAAAGTTTTGTTATTTCAGATAAAGCTGATGCTTTGGATCTTTATATTCATCAAAGAATACTGAGAAAATGTACTCAACTGTTTTAAATATTGATAATAATAACTAGATAAAAAAAAGTTTGTCAAGACAAACTTTGAAGTTGGCTTGAGAAAGCTGGACCAGAAAGTTTGAAAAAAGTTTAAAAAGTTAAGAGGTTTAGACATAAAAAATGTTTTTAACATGATTAACAAGTTGCTAGCATAATTATAGCATGATTAGCAAATTGTTAGCATGTTTCTAGCATGATTAGAAAGTTGCTAGCATGTTTCTAGCATGATTAGCATGTTTCTAACGTGATTAGCAAGTTGCTAGCATGTTTCTAGCATGATTAGCAAGTTGCTAGCATGTTTCTAGCATGATTAGCGTTTTGCTAGCATGTTTCTAACATGATTAGCAAGTTGATAGCATGTTTTTAACATGATTAGCATGTTGCTAGCATGATTCTAACATAATTAACAAGTTACTAGAAAAATTCTAGACTACGATAGATAGATATAGATAGATGGATAGATTGATTTTCTCAAGCCAACTTAATAATAATAAAAGTTTTTTGAGCAGCAAATCTGAATATTAGAATGATTTCTGAAGGATCATGTGACTGGAGCAATGATGCAAAAAATTCAGCTTTGAAATGTTATTTTAAAATTTTACTTTGCTGTGCTTTGGATCAAATAAATGCAGGTTTGGTGAGCAGAAGAGACGTCTTGAAGAAACATTAAAAATCTTTCTGTTCAAAAACTTTTGACTGGTAGTGTATATAAAAAGTGATAGTTGATGTTAAATATTGTATATAACCAATGGAGCCTCATGAAGTTTTGCCAGTTAAAGAAACATTAATATAAATCAAGTATCTGATTTTCATTCTGATTTGGTGATGCTGTCCTGGTTGTGCTGCCCACACAGACGATTCAGAGACGGCTGGATGAGATAGAAGTGACCTTTAAAGAGCTGGAGGAGAAAGGAGTGGAGCTGGAGAGAGCTCTGAGAGGAGAGGCTGGTATGACATCTCATCCATCTACAGAAAAACACATTCACAGTTAATGATTTCACTTCATCATATTCTACAGCAGTCAGACTGGCCGCTAAATTCACAATGAAGCCCATCCAACTTGTTAACTCTGAGAGCACTGATAGTCACTGATATGTCTATTAAACATACATTTAAAGAAATTCATATGCCAACCAATAAAAAATTTTACAAAATGAATTTGGATTGAATTACAAAAAAGTCAATCAGTCTACTAATATAAAGTCATGAAAGCTTATTGTTTACTACTACTACTAATTATTATTGTTATAATTAGTCTAACAAAATAAATTAGATTAAAAATATTAATAATATTAAATGTTTGGTTAAATTATGTAATTTGAATAAATACATTTTGTTTCTAAAAAAAAATCAATCATTATTATTAGTTAATAATTAATAAAGTACATTTGCGCTATACATTTGATAAATGTAATAACATACAATTTTATCACAAAATGTGATAAAATACAAATTATATTGTATTAATTTAACAAATGTATATTGTAATTGAATTTATATGTAATATATTTCTAATATATTAGTAATACATTTCCAATATCTTATATATTTAAAATAAAATAAATAATAATAATTGTGTGTGTACCAATTTTATTAACTTTAGAAAAAAATATATTGTAATTTAATTTATATGTAATATATGTATAGCAAATTTAATAATACATTTATAATACATATTACTTATTATTATTATTATTATTATTATTATTAATAATAATAATAATAAATATAATATATTATAATAAATAAATATAATAAATGTTTGGTTAAATTATGTAATATTAATACATAATCATTTTTTAGAAATAAAAAAACTATCCAATCATTATTATTAATTAATTAAATACATTTGCAGCATATATTAATATAATATAATATAACATAATAATATACAATTTGATGTGTGTGTGTGTGTGTGTGTGTGTGTGTGTGTGTGTGTGTGTGTGTGTGTGTGTGTGTGTGTGTGTGTGTGTGTGTGTGTGTGTATATATATATATATATATATATATATATATATATATATGTATGTATGTATGTATGTATGTGTATATATGTATATGTGTGTATAAATGTGTTTATATGTATATAAAAACATTTAATAATATATTAATAATATATATTATTTATTTATTTATTATATTTTTATAAAAAATATATAATAAATATAATATTAGTAATATAATAATAAATATGTGTATGTGTATAATAATAATAATAATAATAATAATAATAATAACAAATATAATATATATTTATAATAGTATAATGTATTACTTATATTTATCAGATATTCACACAAGAATAAGTTAATATTATTTAAAATATAATTTATATATATATAATATGTAGTATTTTATTATATTAATATATGCTGAAATTGTATTTTATTAATTAATAATAATGATTGAATCATGTTTTTTAATAAAAAATTTTTTATTATTATTACATAACTTAACAAAATATTTATTATATTGATTTATTATATTATATTTATTATTATTATTATAAATATATTACTAAATATATATACATTAACTTTTTAAATTATTGTTATTCATTTTAGTTTAAATATATAATATATCAGAAATATATTTCATATAAATTTAACAACAATATACAATAAAAATTATTAACTAACTTAATAATTTATTTTTTATTTTTTATTTGCTTGCATATGAATTTCTTTAAATTAATTTAAAAGCCCTGCATGCAAGGAAACTCCTTCAACACTGTTTTATAACCATCCCAGAATGCACTACACAGCAGGTTGGTTGAAAGAAGCCCAAGGACGTCAAACAGTGGTGCCGACTGAGAATAAAGAGATGTTGTCATAACTGTGTGTGGATCTATATGTGTTTTAGGTTCAGACCCTGAAACGATTGATCAGTGGATTGATCTGGTCCAGGAGAAGAACAATCTGCTCTCAGAGGAGTCGGATCTCATGGTGGCGTAAGTCTGAACTGAACCGCGACTGTTAAATGAATAAACATCTTGGTTATCATGTCAGCATTAATACAATTAACATCAAGGAGTTCAATAGCAGTTATTGCTCCAAGTGCATCATTTATTTTTGCATGTGTTGAAGAAAAACCTGAAGCCTCCCTGAAAGCCAGCTCGTCGTCTTGTTGCCCCTGGCAACCTCTCTTCTGCACGTCTTTGACGAGCACTAATGCTTAAGATGAATGCTCAGAGTGGCCTCATTTATTTAACCCAACGCTTTGCATGCATTTAGCATATATTGTGCACAATCGGATCCTCTGTGCAGAAACTAAATTACAGGCTGTGTTAACAGCAGCGGAATATATTGGTGAGATTCTGGTTTTGTGTTTCAAAGGTCTCGACAGCTGGAGCTGGAAGACAAACAGAGCATGTTAGAGATGGAGCTGCGGAGATACATGGAAATGGATGGTGGGCAATGAAAACTCATTCTGTTTTACTCACAAATTACTTTGATAATATTTTATTTTTTTATATACTACTGTACAGTGTTGATTCTCATTATATAATCAATCATAAATAATATTAATTATTATTGTTATTATTCTGCTCCAAAAATAAAAGTACAGTTTTATTTAATATTATAGAAATGATATAATATTAAAAATATTTCTAATAAATTGCAATAAATAATTTTAATAATAAATTGTAATGAAATTAAATTATTATATAATTTAATAAAATAAAAACTCAAACCACCTTCTAAATAAATTGTTTTTATTTTATTAAATTATATAATATTCAATATTTAAATTATATTACACATTTTGAATTATTTAAATAATTTACTAGTAATAATATAAAATAATAAATTATTCTTGTTTTTTTATTATTGTTTTTTACATGCTCCAGCATAATCAGCAAAAAAACAAAAATAAATATTTTTATTGTATTTAATTATAATGTTCAATATAATTTATAATAATGCTATAAAATAATAAATTATTGTTTTGTTTTCCATCTGATAATTAACAATCATAATTAACAAGCTTCATGTATAATTATTAATAGTAATAATGATAATTAATAAGAGGAAGAATATTAATATAATAATAATTGTTTTTGTTGTTGTTGTTGTTGTTGGTTAGATATGCAAATGCTCCAATACAATGAACAAAACCCCTCCAATTTTTTTTTTAAATATTCAAATTATTTAAACCATTTAGTAGTAATAATATAAAATAATTATTATTAAATAAAATAAATTGTTATTGTTGTTGTGCTAAACACATGCTCTAGCACAATGAGCAAAAAAGCAAAAATAAATATTTTTATTGTATTTAATTATATAATGTTAAATATTTTTATTTATTACTAAATATTTATTACACATTTTTTATTATTTAAATCATTTAATTATATAAAATAATTAATTATTGTGTTTTGTTTTCTATCAGATAACTAAGATGAAAGCTTCATGTGTAATTATTAATAGTAATAATAATAATAATTAATGCGAGGAAGAATAATATTATTGTTGTTGTTGTTGGTTAGATGTGCAAATGCTCCAACACAATGAACAAAACCCCTCCAAATATTTATTTTATTTTATTAAATATTTAAATTATTTAAACCATTTAATAGTAATAATATAAAATAATAAATTATTGTTGTTGTTTAGCTCTTGCTAAACACATGCTCTAGCACAATGCAAAAAGCAAAAAGCCAAAAATAAATATTTGTATTGTATTTAATTATATAATGTTAAATATTTCGATTTTATTACATATTTCATTATTTACATAATTAAATAATAATAATGATATAAAATAATAAATTATTATTGTTTTTGTTTTCCATCTGACAATTAATGAGGTCATGAAAGCTTCATGTATAAATAATAACAATAGTGGTAGTAATAAGAAGAAAACAAAACCTCTAAATAAATAGTTTTTATTTTATTAAATTATATAATAATAAATGTTTACATTACATTACATTACATTTTAAAAATAATTAATTATTTAAACCATTTAATAGTGATAATATGAAATAAATTATTATTGATGTTGTTTAACTTGTGCTTGAACATGCTCCAGCACAATGACCAAAAGTCCAAAAATAAATGTTTTTAATTGTTAAATATTTTGATTATATTACACATTTAAAATAATAAAAATAATATATTGTAATATATTATAATAAATTAATACATGTATACTAAAGTTATATAATATTAAATACTTAAATTACATTACACATTTTTAAATTAAATAAATGAATAGTAATAATACAAAATAATGAATCAGTTATTAATTATTAAGAATAAGTTGTTGTTGTTTAGCTCTTGCACATACTCCAACATTGTTGTTGTTGGATAGATGTGCAAATCCAATCCCAATTAACAAAAAACATCCAAATAAATGTTTCTTTTATTTTAATAAAATTATAGAATATTAAATATTTAAATATTATTACACATTTTTAGTTATTTAAATAATTTAATAGTAATCATATAAAATAATAAATTATTGTTGTTGTTTAGCTCTTGCACAAGTTCCAGTACAATGAGCAAAAAGCCAAAAATAAATGTTTTTTATTGCATTCTATTATATAATGTTGAATATTTAGATTAGATAATATTACATATTTTAATTATTTAAATAATATTTAAATCATATAATAGTAATAATATAAAATAACAAATTATTATTGTTGTTTAGCTCTTGCACATGCTCCAGCAAAATGAGCAAAAAGCCAAAAATAATTATTTTATTGCATTCAATTATATAATGTTGAATATTTAGATTATGTTATGTAACATATTTTTTATTAACATATTAACATTTTTTTAACACAATAAGCAAAAAAATCATTTATTTTTATTCTATTCAAATATATAATATTAAACATTATTTATTTTACATGTATTATTATTATTATTAAGGTTAATTAATAATAATATAAAGCAGTACGTAGTTGTGTAGCTGTTGCACATGAGCACAAGTTATTGTATTTAATTAAATAATATTAAACATTTTAAATAATTAAATAATATAATACATTACTATTGCTGTTGCACTTGCAAAAACACAATTAGCAAAAAAAAAAATCTTTTTTTATTTTATTAATTTATATAATATTAAACATTATTTATTTTACTTGTATTATTATTAAAGATAATTTATAATAATATAAAATAAGTTGTTTGGCTGTTGCACTTGCTCCAACAAAATGAGCTATAAATAAATAAATATTTTTTTTTAGTAATTTAAATATTTTAATATTAAATTAGAATAATATTGTTATTAATATCAAAATACATTTTATAATTGGTTTAATTTTATTTAGCTTTAGAATTTTATTTAAACATATGCACACATTCATTAATGTATTTCTTTGTTCTTATGCTTGTAGACTCTGAGAAGACTCCTGAGCAGCGAGAACATGAAAGTCAGATCCTGCAGGAGATGCTGGATGTGGTGGACATGAGAGATTCACTGGTGGCCTTCCTGGAGGAGAAGAGGTTGAAGGAAGTCAATGATGAACTGCTGGGGAACTCAGTACTGGAGGCCAAGAGACATTAGACCGCAGCATCCCAGGTGCTCTGGGACTAAGACACCACAAACTCACACTTTAGAGTGCCACAACACCTTAACAGAGCAGTTCACCAGAAAGCTCATCACTCAAGCCATTAGAAACCTTCTCTGACTTTGTCTTACGTGGAAAACAAAAAGAAATATAGCATACAATGAAACTGAATAGTCACCGAGGACAGCTAAGCAACAAGAAAGACAAAAGCGCTATAAAATTATCATAAAAGAAGATTGATGTGAAGTTTTATTAGGTTTTCTTATAAAATTTTAAGTCAAAACATTGACTTTTGATGCAAAACATTGAAGGAATAGTTCACTTTCAGAACTAAAATTAACAGATAATGTACTCACTACTTTGTCATCCAAGATGTTCGTGTCTTTCTTTCTTCAGTCGTAAGGAAATTTTGTTTTTTGAGTAATACATTTCAGGATTTCTCTCCATATAATGGACTTCTATGGTGCCCCCGAGTTTGAACTTCCAAAATGCAGCTTCAAAGGGCTCTAAGCGATTACAGCCGAGGAAAAAAGGGTGCTATCTAGCAAAACGATAGGTTATTTTCTAAAAAAAAATTACAATTTATATACTTTTTAACCTCAAATGCTTGTCTTGTCTAGCTCGGCAAGACGAGTGTTTGAGATTAAAAAGTATATAAGTTGTAAATGTTTCACTAGATAAGACCTTTCTTCCTCGGCTGGGATCATTTAGAGCTCATTGAATCTGCATTTAAACTGCATTTTTGAAGTTTAAACTCAGGGGCACCATAGAAGTCCATTATATGGAGAGAAATCCTGAAATGTTTTCCTCAAAAAACACCAGACAAGGGGGTGAGTACATTATCTGTACATTTTTGTTCTGAAAGTGAACTACTCCTTTAATGAAAGAAAAAGTCATACAGGTTTGCATTGACACAAGGGTGAATAAATGAAGGCAGAATATATATTTCCAGGTGAACTGTCTCTTTAAAGATTCACTTATATCACATAAACCCAATGATTTGCAGGCACAAATGCATACATTGCACAACTTTTGTGCAGAGACTCTGCTCTTGAAAACCAAAGAGTTCAACGCATCTGTGCACACAGGTTTAAGACACTCGAGATTTGGAAACTAGTGCCAGCCGCTACGGTCTTGCTCCAATGTTAATTGTTCTTTCAAACGGATACAGAAACTCTGAAGACTGTAGAAAATGTTTTGGAACGGCACATCCGTTCCAGCCTTCACTGCCCGGACACAGCCTTTCACGAGACAACGGCGGTCACGCTTCGGACTCACAAACTCTCACGCTTAAACACCTAAACAGACTTTATTGGGGCAGATGTTTGCGCACACGTGTGCAATTGGATTGCATCTCGCACTTTTATAGGAGTTTATCAAGTCATGTATGTTCTAGTATCAGAATTATGAAAGCTTATTTCTGCCACAGAATTGAAAAAAGGTAATGGTGACTTTTTATCTCACAATTCTGACTTTTGCAAGTGCAATATATAAATTCAGAATTATCAGATATAAAGTCAATATAAAGAAATTCCAAAATGCACTTCTAACAGAAAAACAATTATTTAAAAATTCAGAATTCCGAGAAAAAAAAGAGTCAAGCTTGTTTTTGCCTTTGAATTTAAAGAAATAAAAGGTAAATGTGACTTTTTAATGTCAAAATTCAGATTTTTTTCTTGCAAAATGAAAACTCACAGACTTGTGAAATGTAGTCAGAATTTTGACAAAAAGTCTTGGATATAAAGTCAAAATTGCAAAATGTAAATAATAGTAAACAATTGTGTGATGAAAAGTCAAAATTCTGAGAAACAACGTGAAGCTTGTTTTTGCCAAAAAAAAGAAGGTAAATGTGACTTTTTATCTTAAAATTCTAATTTTTTTCTTGTGTAATGAAAACAGTTTATCTTGTGAAATGTCAGAATTCTGAGGAAAAAAGTCAGAATTGTAGAATAAAAAGCTGCAACAATTCTTTTTCTATCCTTATTATTATTACTACTTGGCGGGATTATTACTACTTTTACATTATTTGCGAAATGTAAACTTAGATGTAAAATCAAAATGATACATTTTTAACTTCAAAAGTCAGAATTGTGAGGTAAAACTTGTAAAACGTGATTACCTTTATGTTTTTATTTTGTGGCAGAAATAAGCTTGCATTTAAAATGTCCTCATTAAAAGATATTATATAAAAGGTATTTACATATTTATAACGTCGTATTTGGCAGAAGTGGCTAACCTGATGCCAGTATCATGTCTTAAACAGCACTTGCATTGTATAATTATGAATATATTACAGCTTTGCAACAGGAGATTCAATATCACAATGAGCTTTTGTGCAATGTATTATGTATTTATTTTTTCCTTGTTAAGTGATTGTATTTTGTTGTTCTTCTAAATATCACACATTCTTCTTCTTATTGTTTTGATATTTTCTGCATGATCATGGTTTTCTCTCAGGGGTACATCTGCCTGGACCGGTTGCCATTTATAGATTTCTAATTCCGTATATTTGCGTATCATTATTTGAATGTGTTCACACAGTATATAATACTCGTTCACGAATTCATTTCGGGAGACACGAAGAAGCAGAAAGTCTGCGTTTCTTTGCTGTATGAAATTCCCACAGAGAACTTGGTATTTTTTGTGTTTGATAAAGTGATTTTCATTTTTTTTTTCTGAGGCACTGAGAATAATTAGTGGCATTAATTCTTGTTGGAGAGGAATTTGTGCTCGTGTTTTGGGAACAGTGGTGTAATTTTTGCTGTTTGCTTTTGCTCCCTGATTGTATTTCTTTCTTTAAATATGTTCACGCACACATCACATGTGTACACACCAGTGGTTTCTTTTCTATGGGGACAGTAATTCACTGAATATGCTAATAAAATATCTAGCACTTTGTTTTTCTTCTCGGTTGGCTTTCAGCGCTGCGGAAACGGCCTTGATATCTGTGCTTTTGCACAGACTGTGAATAGGACAGTGTGCACTTGTTCTGGTATATCGTGTTTCAAGCAAATGTAAGCTACATTGTTTTCACATGGCCTTGACATACTTGTATGTATAGTATAGTATAGTTACTATACACTGTACATGCTATACTGCAGAAATAGTAAGGATTGGACGTTAGTATGCTATTCTGCTATGCTTTTAAGTGTTGTTTTGTTAAAGGTACATCGGACCACTAGAGGGCGCCCTACATCAGCAAAAGAATCCACAAGGACCAGGACTAGGTTTGATTTTGACTTCGGTGAAGACATAACGGCACTCATAATTCACAAAGACAGCTTTTTAATGTTAATCATATTAATCAGACAATATTTTTTTTATCATTTTGATTAGGCCTATGTAAAACCAACAATATTACAGAAGCAGTTTTAAAGATGCTTTCTTTGGATTGTTTGACTTCTTCTCTAGCAAATCAAGCAAAATTGATTTGTGCTTCTTGCTAGCTAATTTCACATGCATAAACAGAAATGTACTGGCTCTAAATCTCTTTTCTTTATTCAAAGTTAATCTAGACAAGTATAAGGAAACTATCCAAAGCTCTGTTAATCCCAAAGCAGTGAAATATCTCTATATCATCCTTTTTTACTAGCCTATAGTTAAAGCATGGTAACCACAAATTAACCGAGGTGTTTTGTTACACTAACCATAGTTAAACCATGGTATTATTAGTAAAACTGTGGTTTTACAAGCGCTATTTCACGCTCCGAAGTTCCGATCTAATGAAATGATTTGCCATACCCACACTGAAGTTCCGATCTAATGAAATGATTTGCTATACCCACACTGAAGTTCTGGTCTAAATGAAATGATTTGCCATACCCACACTGAAGTTCCGATCTAATGAAATGATTTGCCATACCCACACTGAAGTTCCGATCTAATGAAATGATTTGCTATACCCACACTGAAGTTCTGGTCTAAATGAAATGATTTGCCATACCCACACTGAAGTTCCGATCTAATGAAATGATTTGCCATACCCACACTGAAGTCCTGGTCTAAATGAAATGATTCGCGAGACCTGCTCCGAAGTTCTCATTGAATCAAACGATTCGCGAACCCGCTCCGATCCAAATCAAATAATTAGCAAACCGGCTCTGAAGTTCTGAGAAAAGATTCAAGATAAAGTTTCGTTCGAAATCAAATGATTCGCGAACCAAACACGCTCTAAAGTTCCGATCTGAATCGAATGATTCGGCG
Source organism: Garra rufa (assembly GCF_049309525.1). Classification (NCBI taxonomy): domain Eukaryota; kingdom Metazoa; phylum Chordata; class Actinopteri; order Cypriniformes; family Cyprinidae; genus Garra; species Garra rufa. The sequence continues at coordinate 36,167,404 of NC_133378.1, read as the reverse complement.
AACCTGCTCTGAAATCCCGATCTAATTCAAATGATTCCCGAATCGAACCTGCTCTAAAGTTCAGACCTGAATCAAACCATTCACGATACATGCTCCAAAGTTCCGATCTAATGAATTGATTTGCAATACCCACACTGAAGTTCCCATTGAATCAAACAATTCGTGATCCCGCTCTGATCCAAAACAAATAATTCGCAAACCTCTCTGAAGTTCTGAGAAAAGATTAGCGAAACCAGCTCAGAAGTTTCGATCTGAATCGAATAATTCGCGAACCCGATCTCAAATCCGATCTCAAATCCCTAATTCAAACATTCCCTAACTGAACCCGTTTTAAAGTTCGGATCTGAATCAAACCATTCACAATATGCATTCCGAATTTTCAATCTAATGAAATGATTTGCGAACCTGCTCCAATCCAAATCACATAATTCACAAACCCGCTCTAAAGTTCTGACAAATGATTTGCGATACCCGCTCAGAAGTTTTGATCTGAATTAAAAGTTTTGCGATACCCACTCAGAAGTTTTGATCTGAATTAAAAGTTTTGCGATACCCGCTCAGAAGTTTCGTTCGAAATCAAATGATTCGCGAACCAAACACGCTCTAAAGTTCCGATCTGAATCGAATGATTCGGCGAACCTGCTCTGAAATCCCGATCTAATTCAAATGATTCCCGAACCGAACCTGCTCTAAAGTTCAGATCTGAATCAAACCATTCACGATACATGCTCCAAAGTTCCGATCTAATGAATTGATTTGCAATACCCACACTGAAGTTCCCATTGAATCAAACAATTCGCGATCCCGCTCTGATCCAAAACAAATAATTCGCAAACCTCTCTGAAGTTCTGAGAAAAGATTAGCGAAACCAGCTCAGAAGTTTCGATCTGAATCGAATAATTCGCGAACCCGATCTCAAATCCGATCTCAAATCCCTAATTCAAACATTCCCTAACTGAACCCGTTTTAAAGTTCGGATCTGAATCAAACCATTCACAATATGCATTCCGAATTTCCAATCTAATGAAATGATTTGCGAACCTGCTCCGATCCAAATCAAATAATTCACAAACCCGCTCTAAAGTTCTGACAAATGATTTGCGATACCCGCTCAGAAGTTCCGATCTGAATCAAACCATTTGGGATGGTTTTTGGGATTTGGGAGGTTCCGTTGTAATGAAATGATTTGCGATACCCACTCCAAAGTTACCATTTGAAACAAATGATTCGCGAACCTGCTCCAATCTGAATCAAATGGTTCGCGAACCCGCTCTGAAGTTCTAAGAAAAGATTCACGATACCCGCTTAGAAGTATCGATCGAAATCAAATGATTTATGAACCAAACCCGCTCTGAAGTTCCGATCTGAATCAAATGATTCGCGAACCCCCTCTGAAATTCCAGTCTAATTCAAATGATTCCCAAACCAAACCTGCTGTAAAGTTCAGATCTAAATCAACCCATTCGCGATACGCGCTCCGAAGTTCAGATCTAAATCAAACCATTCGCGATACGGGCTTTTAAAGTTCCGATCTAATGAAATGATTCGCGAGACCTGCTCCGAAGTTCCCATTTGAATCAAATAATTTGCGAACCCGCTCCGATACTAATCAAATAAATTACAAACCCACTCTGAAGTTCTAAGAAATGATTTGCGATACCCACTCAGAAATTTTGATCTGAATCAAAAGATTTGCAATCCCGTTCTGAAGTTTCAGTTGAAATTAAATGATTGATGAACCGAACACACTCTGAAGTTCCAATCTGAATCAAATGATTCGCAAACCCACTCTGAAATTCGATCTAATTCAAATGATTCCCGAACCAAACCTGCTCTAAAGTTCCGATCTAAATCAAACCATTGGCGATACGCACTCCGAAGTTACCATTTGAATCAAATGATTCGCGAACCTGCTCCGATCTGAATAAAATAATTCACAAACCCGCTCGTTACGATCTAAATGAAATGATTTGTGATACCCGCTCAGAAGTTCCGAACTGAATGAAAAGATTTTTGAACCCGCTCTGACTTAAGTCAAATGATTCGCGAATCGATCCTGCTCTGAAGTTACAATCTGAATCAATTTGCCAACCCGCTCTGAAATTCCGATCTAAATCAATACGTGCTCCGAAGTTTGCTCCTAATGAAATGATTCGCAATACCCGCTCCGAAGTTCCAATCTAAATGAATGATTCACAAAAACAGCTCCGAAGTTACCATTTGAATCAAATGATTTGCGAACCAGCTCCGAAGTTCTAAGAAATTATTGTCGATACCCACTTAGAAGTTCTGAACTAAATCAAATGATTCACGAACCGAACATCGATCACTCTAAAGTTCTGATCTGAATCAAAAGATTTGCGAACCCACTCTGAAGCTCCGATCTAAATAAAATGATTCACAAAACGAACACGCTCTGAAGTTCCAAACTAAATCAAAAGATTTGTGAACCCGCTCCAAAGTTCCGATCTAATTTAAGTGATTCACGAACTGAACCCGCTCTGAAGTTCTGAGCTAAGTAAAATGATCCACCATACCCGCTCCGAAGTTCCCATTTGAATCACATGATTCGCAATAGGCGATCTGATTCGAGCGCTTTAAAAGTGAATCATTTTGCAAGTTTTTGCGACGCAGTGGGTTAACTGATTCGGAGTTTAGAAAAGCTCCATTTCATCCATCACTACATGCTTCTAAAAATCAGCAAAAGCAGTGTCGAAATTCGAAAATTAATGGCTCTTTTGATCTTTTTGCTAGTGAATCTAGCTCGCATTTGAATTAATTGAAGCAGTTGCAGCGTAAATGACTCACTCAAATCGGTTTGCCTACGCTTTTTGAACCTTAAGCCATGTTTATACGACGTTGTAAGCACTACTACTGAATTAGCTCGCTAGTTTTATTACAGTAACTGAAATAGCGAGAAAAGTATAATGTTTTCAAATATAATATCCATATTTCCATTCCGAAAATAACTGCTTTCCACGTCGAAACATCCAGCATAAATCTACGAACATATTCAGGTGAGCTAACCGGTTTACTATGTTTGCTAGTGAAACACTCCATTAATATGATGAGCTGCACGTGAAAATACATGTTAGACGGAAACATTGTGCATTATGATCGAGTTATAGCTTAATCCGCTCTATTTTAACAGTTTGACCACTGCAATTCAGTTGGTTACAGTTCAATAGGAAAAAAGGAGAAGTCATCTCGTACCATTGAAGTGAATGTTAATGTTATATCAGTATATATTGTGCTGTTGTATCTGATTGTATTAGCTTATATAGAGTGATAGTTAATGTAAAATGAGCAAATGGGAGAAGCAGATAAACTCAAACTACTTCTCAAAGATGTCTCCTTCATTGCAGGACACTTTCAGGACTTAAAAAACAGTCATTACCAGAAGACCTTAAACCGTCCTCCTTGCAGCAGATCTTTGATCAGTTGGCCTCAGATGGTTGATGTAAATGGTTTCACACACTGCAGATTTATCCATACCTGACGATTTACTTAGGATCCAGCTGATGGGTCATATAGGGTCAAGTGAAAGGAAGATTGTTCTAGATCAGTAAAGATAGTGAATTAGTCTCAGGTCAGGTGCTCTCTTCTCAGCAAATGCACAAACCTGTAATTATCTGGCATCATCCGTGAGTGCAGATCCGTCTGTGTGCTGCTCAATCAAGAGCTCTACTGCAGCACAACAGATGCTCATTTGATTTGATGAGTATGTGCCAGCTCCTCAATCACGCCGTTTTTAATCACCGATACATTTTAAATTACATTTGCCATTCCTTCTCTAGAGAATCAATTTGATTTGAGAAGAACAGAAAGAAAGGGAGAAAAATGATTAGAAAATAGAAAATGGACACAATCTAAATCTTTTTTTTTTTGTCTTTTTTTTGTCTTCTCTTCTGCTCACCAAGCTTGCATTTATTTGATAAAAAGTACAACAAAAACAGTAAAAAGTAAATATTTTTACTATTTAAAATGACTATTTTCTAATTGAATAGATTTTAAAATGTATTTTATTCCTGTGATTTCAAAGCTGAATTTTTGGCATCATTACTCCAGTCACATGATCCTTCAGAAATCATTCTAATATTCTGATTTGCAGCTCAAAAACATTATTATTATGTTAAAAAAAACAGCTCAGTAGAATTTTCATGTTTCTTTGATGAATAGAAAGTCCAGATAAACAGCATTTATCTGAAATAGAAACCTTTTGTAACATTATAAGTGTCTTTATCATCACTTTTAATCAATTTAAAGCATCCTTGCTAAATAAATTAATTTCTAAAAATTATTTTCCAAAAATAAATAAATAAATAAATTATACTGACTCCAAGCTTTTGAAAGGTATAGTGAATAATGTTACAAAAGCTTTTTATTTCAGATAAATGCTGATTTTTGCATCTTTCTATTTAGCAAATAATCTTCAACTGTGTTAAATATTGATAATGATAGTAGTAATAATAATAATAATAATAATAATAATAATAATAATAATAATAATAATAAATGTTTCTTGAACACCAAATCAATAAATTAGAATAATTTCTGAAGGATCATGTGACACTAAAGACTGGAGTAATGATGCTGAAAATTCAGCTTTGATCACAGGAATAAATTACATTTTAAAATATATTCAAATAGAAAGCAGTTATTTTAAATATTAAAAATATTTCTAAATATTATTGCTTTTGCTCTATTTTTGATCAAATAAATGCAGGCTTGGCGAGCAGAAGAGAATTCTTCAAAAAAACATTACACATCTTACTGTTCAAAAACTTTTGACTGGTAGTGTGTATAATTTTAAATAATCATTACAATTACTATTATTATTTTTATTATTAGAAAATATTTGTGTACTTTAAAAAATATATTTTAACTTTATTTAAAAAAAAAACTTTTAGGTTTTTAATTTGTAATAAGAAGTGGTATTAGTTATGCAACTATAATACATCTATGAATCCATACAAGCACTCTTTCTGAAAAACAGTGGCATATGGTGCAAAATGACTGATTTGCTTTGCATTAAAGAGTATCATTCTCGGCATCCTGTTGGCAATCTGTTGATGACTGGCTGATTTAAATGAGCAAAAAACATCAATCTTCAAAACATCGCACAAAACCATTAAGTTTGTAATTTGTGTGTGACCTGAAAGTCTCTCACTTATCCTTATCCTTATTATTGAGCCCAGCAAACTGTCCTTCACACCGTGGGTGATTCATTCCGCCTGTGTGCGTCTGATGGATGGTGTTTTCGCTGATTACAGCACTGGAAAGTGAGCGGCCAGATGTGATTGATCACTGTTAGGTGACAGGTGATTTCTAAGGAAGTGTGTTCAGTAACAGTGAACACAGTGATTTGTGATATAGTGGTACCTGACCTATTCTTTAAATTATATGCATATACTGTATGTGACCCTGGACCACAAAACCAGTCTTAGATAGCACAGATATATTTGCAGCAATAGACAAAAACACATTGTATGGGTCAAAATTATAGATTTTTCTTTCATGCAAAGTAAAGATAATATTCCATGAAGATATTTTATAAATTTTCTACCATAAATATATTTAAACTTAATTTTTGATTAGTAACATGCAATGCTGAGAACTTCATTTGGACAACTTTAAAGGCAATTTTACCAATATTTAGATTTTTAATGCACCCTCAGATTGCAGATTTTCAAAAAGCTGTATCTTGGCCAAATATTGTCCTAACAAACCATGCAACAATGGAAAGCTTATTTATAAATAAGTATAAATCTCAATTTATGAGGTTTTGTGGTGCAGGGTCACACGTATAATTCAAGTTGTATGGACTATTGTTACATTTGTCAATGGAAAATTCTGTTTAACCCGTTCTCTTTTTTCCACAGAAGAAAAGCATAGAGATTTGAATGAGGGTGAGTAAATGACACGATTTTCATTATTACCTTTTTTTTTGGGTCCTATTATTGGTTGTTTTATTATCACTGTCATGTGTCCTCCTCTCTCTTTCTCTATTACCGTCTGACACCCTTCATTGTCTCTCACACCTTCAGCTGAACACCCAGTCTGAGTTACATAAGACACACACATCAGTCCATTATTGTTCATGACTGTGACATCATTGTCAGATTATCACTGGGCTTAGATGAGAGGAGAGCTGCTTTTTACTGTCCAGCAGAAGCTCAGTAGAGGTTTGTCAGAGTTAATCAGCTTTTATAAACTTGCTTTAATGGTTTTGCATTTTACCATAGAAAAAAATAGAGAATTGACATTAAAGGGTTAGTTCACCCAAAAATTTAAATTAGCCCATGATTTACTCACCCTCAAGGCATCCTAGGTGTATAAGACTTTCTTCTTTTGGACTTCCTTAAGTCTGTATTGGACGGAAGTCCTTACATGGCTCTGGGAGGGAAAAAAAAAACCTCCTGTAGAGATAAAATATAAATAAAAAGATCTATATTTAAAACATTATATACGGTTTTCTTTAACTTCATTTAAAAAAGGTTATTGCGACTTTTCATCTTACAATTCAGAATTGTGTCATAAAAACGTGCAATTCTGACTTTTTTCTTGTACTGTAAAAGTGAGTTTGTATCTTGCAATCCTGACTTTTTTCTCAGAATTTTGACATATAAACTTACAATTATATGAGTTATAGTCCAATTTTGAGGGGAGAAAAAAGACTATTCTGACTAAATATCTCCTAATTACATGTTATAAAGTCAGAATTGCTAGATGTAAACTCACAATTCATAGAAAAAAAAGTCAGACTTGTAACAAAAAGTTGCAGTTACCGTTATGTTTCACAATAAAATTGTGAAAAATTACTACAATTTTAAACAACTGTTTTCAATGGAAGCCCATTTCCGCCACTAAATAAAAAATAAAAAGGGTTAATGTGACTTTTTATCTCACAATTTAGACTTTTTTCTGTGACACAAACTCACGACTGTTTCTTTATTCTCGTAAAAACGAGTTTCGTTTTCCTCCAAATTTTGAGATATAAACTCACAATTGCGAGTTATAAAGTCCAATTTTGAGGGGAGAAAAAAACTGATGTTCTTAGAATTCCGAGTTCATATCTCACAATTCTAACTAAATGTCTCGCAATAGCATGTTGTAAAGTCAGAATACATTCATATGTCACAATTCTGACTTAATATCTCGCAATTACGTGTTATCAAGTCAGAATTGCTAGAAAAAAAGACTTGTAAGATAAAAAGTCAGTTACCTTTTTATATTTCACAGTAAAATTGTAAAATATTATTGCAATTTAAGTAGCTGTTTTATATGGAAGCCCATTTCTGCCACTTAATAAAAAACAAAAAAGGTTATTGCAACTTTTTATCTCACAATTCACTTTTTTTTTCACAGATTTGTGCCATACAAACTCGCAATATTTTTCTCTCCGAATTTCAAGACAAACTCACAATTAGCCTTTTTCACACTTCTGGCTTCTGGATTGGTGCTTGCAGGGTAAAAGTTTTTCCGGTGACCGCAGCAGCCATACTTAAGGTTTTTTTTACAAAATAGATACAATGATACTATGATATATTACAAGTGTTTTACTCCACAAAGAGCAAACATTTGTTCAAAAACTTTGTGTCATCTTCGGCTCATCACAAATACTATGTTTGTTTAGTTCTGAATGTTGGCACTTATAATTTCGTACATTTTTGAGTTTTGCCACTCTATTTGGTGCTGGCTGTGCATTATGACTCTTCACGTGAAATTTTTTCGTGATTATTATTATTAGTATTATTATTGGTAAAACAATATTATAATAATAATATTAATAATATATAACGACTTGCTCTCTTAGCATGACGGTGTAAATGTATGTTGTATAATGTGCCCAGGAATATATATAATAAAATAATATAATACTAAAAAAGTTATAATGGCTTTATTCCTATTGGATCGGGATTACATTGTTGTATTGAGTTCATGCATCAACTGGACTTACAATTGTTTAATTTATTCTTGGAAAAATTTGCATTTGGATAGAAATGCTGTCGAATGCTATCATAATTTATCATTATGTAGTGATTCAAGGGAAATAACTGAGTAGTTTGAGAAAATACGTTCAAATATACCGGAGATGGAGAACAGAAACCAGCCAGCACTGTATGTTGAGCATATTATTTTGCTGAGTCAGTGGTCTGAGTGGCCATATAAATGACATACAAGTAAAACGTTGTTTCTTTGTTGATTATATAACAACAACTTTGAAAACCGAAAAAACAGAAAAGGTAAGAAGCATTATTTGAGACAAGGGCATATTAATAACCGACTTAATAAGCGATAATAAGCGACTTTTTATCTCACAATTCAGACTTTTTTCACAGATTTGTGTGACAAACTCGCAATTTTTTTTTTTTTTTTTTCTCAGAAAATGAGATAAACCATAAGAAAATGTGAAAAATGAGATAATCCACAGTGTAGTTTTACACTTGCACTGTACCTGTACTTTTATTAGTGGACTACTAGAATATTCTATATGTGACCCTGGACCACAAAACCAGTCATAAGGTTAAATTTTACAAAACTGAGATGTATACATCATATGAAAGCTCAATAAATAAGCTTTCTATTGATGTATGGTTTGTTAGGATAGGACAATATTTGGCTGAGATATGTCTATTTGAAAACCTGGAATCTGAGGGTGCAAAAAAATCTAAATACTGAGAAAATCACCTTTGAAATTCTCCAAATTAAGTTCTTAACAATGCTTATTACTAATCAAAAATTACATTTTGATATATTTATAGTAGGAATTTTACAAAAAATCTTCATGGAACATGATCTTTACTTAATTTCCTTATGATTTTTGGCATAAAACAAAAATCACTCATTTTGACCCATACTATGTATTTTTGGCTATTGCTACAAATATACCCCAGCGACTTAAGACTGGTTTTGTGGTCCAGGGTCACATATTTAGTTTCCCATTCTCCATTATCTAACATTAAAGTCTAATTGAGGCATCATTATCTTTTTGTTCATACATGTAGAATTTGTAAGTCAATTGTTCTGCTCATAATTACATTAATAACAGGCGTTTTGAAGACCGCAAGTGTGAGTCCTGCTGTGCTGCGAGCACTTCTAGCCATTTAGGGGCTGTTTGACTTGGCAAAGTGACTGATGCATTAGCTGGCACGACAGATTTACAGCAAATGCGACTGAACTACTGCCAAAGGAAAACAGGAAGAAGTCCAGGAGCTAAACGATCCTTCCAAAACAGATTCCAAGCTACTTGTGGTCACATATAAGATTTATGCAGCTGGAAATTGGATAATATCTGCTGATAAGAGACGCACAGGGGTCCAGCAGAACCATTTAAAGAGCTTGGGAATAAAAAGAGCTTCTGGACTTGCGTAAGTCACCCCATCTCAGGGTCAATGACGCTAAATTAGATTGTTAGCTAAATGATTTCACTGTTTTCTCCAGGCCGAATCTTCACATGCAATCAGTTTCAACATAATACACTGTAAAAAGTTTTCCCCAGTTTCAACTTAAAAACTTAAGTTTAGCAGCTGCCTTAAAATGTTAAGTTAAATCAACTTAAAAGTACAAGTCATTTCAACTCACGACAATAAAATTAGTTAAAATGACTTGTACTTTTAAGTTGATTTAACTTAACATTTTATGGCAGCCGCTTATCTTAAGTTTTTAAGTTGAAACTGGTGAAAACTTTTTACAGTGTATGTCTTGAGCAACCAATCAGCATATTAGAGTGATTTCTGAAGGATCGTGTGACACTAAAAGATGCTGAAAAATTCAGCTTTGCATCACTGGAATTAAATGCATTTTACAATATATCCAAATAGAAAAAAGCCATTTTAAAATTATAATAATATTTCACAATATTACTCTGTTTTTTGTTTTGTTTTTTTGCAGTGAGAAGTTTGCTGAAAGTGATTCGCATCCTCTTTGAAACCCTCTAAGGTGGAAACAGGTTCCTCGTCTCCACATTCATATTCCCATTTACGCAAATCACTCTCCCTGAAATAGAAGTATCTAGAGATCTTCATGTCCGGTTATCTGCTATGTTTCCTCTCCCCACCATGGCAACGCCGTACACAGAGAGTGTTTTAATGAGAGAACTGTCTCGCCTAGGTTCATTATTCCTCCCAGGACACATAAGACAACATCTCGCACACAAGTCAGAGTTACACTGGCGTTCCTGAGAGCTTTACGTTTGAAACTGGACGCAGTTTTGCCAGCGATGCCATCGTACTTCATCAAGCAACACAAAGCACTGCTCAGCAAAAAACAGCATCACAAAGGTAAGCCGAAAGTCACTTTTAATACATTGTGCTTTACAGGCAAAAGTCGGCACATTTTGGCCAAATTTGTTTCACATGCTCTTAAAAAACATTTGGTATACAGGCCTTTGCTTAAAAGCCTTAAAATTTGTTTTGTAGAAGTACAAATTGTGCGGACATAAGAATTTGCTAATAAAACTATTTTACAATTGAATACTACTTTTGCAGCTGAATATAAAAAACTACTATTATTATAAAATGTAAATTAAGTAATCAGTTGATTTATCTCTATAAACACTAAATCAAAAATATTCATTTAAATTTTATAAATTTCATACATTTTGAAATAGAAATTCTATAAAATTAAATTTATCAAATAATTGTATTTATATATTTATATATATATAATGTTTTATTTTATTAAGATTAAATTTTTTGATCATTTTAATTTGATAGAATTTATATTTCAAAATGTAATCGAAATAATAATTTTATGTAGAAACACAGACACACACACACACACACACACACACACACACACACACACACACACACACACACACACACACACACACACATATATACACACATATATGAATAAATTTTACATTTTATTGAATGTAAATGCTAAACAAAAATACAATTAATAATTGTTGATGTATCTAAATTAAATGTAGATCCAAAATAAAAATTTTAATTTGATCTATTTGAATCTTTTTTATAGACATTGTCAAATATATATAATATTTAGATTTTTAAATAAGATTTTTACATTTCTACATATAAATTACAATTTAGACTCCATTTTTAAATAAATATTCTATAAAATTAAAATGATCATTTTATTTATTTATTTTTATTTTATTTTTATTGCGATTTAATGTTTTGGTCATTTTAATTTTATACAATTTTTATTTCAAAATGTAATAAATTGTAATTGTATGTAGAAACACACATATCTAATTTTTTGAATTTTTTAATGTGATTCAAATTTTAATTTTATAGAATTTTTACTCCAAAATGTAAATACTAAACCAAAATACAATTAATAATTAGTTGATGTATCTAAATTAAATGTAGATCCAAAATAAGAAATTTGATATTTGAGTCTTATTTTAGAGACAATATCAATGTTTATATATATATTTTTATATACATTTTAATTTATAGAATTTTTATTCCAAAATTTAAAAACTAAACAATTAAATAAATAAATAGTCTGTAGGTGTGACCAAATTTTAAACTGCCTTTAAACTATTAAATCTAGAAGTTTTTATTTTCCTCATATTGTATAGAAGTATTTGTATAATATTTTTTATGTATTTAATAGTTTCGTATAAAAGTTTATTCAAAATTTAAAAAAAAAAACTATAAAAAAACTATTAGAAAACTATTAAATCTACATTCAAAATATATTTTATTAATATTTAATATTCTTTATTGTAGACATTGGTGTTTAATGTCGTAACAGGTTCCGTAACAGGACGACTAAAATTCCCCTTTGAGATTTGCTCAAGCCTATTAAAGGAGGAAGTGTCATGCTGTGCATTGAGATTATCCTGACTAGCCCCACAGGTCGCATGCAATAACCTCACCCTCGTGCTTATGGGACGCTGCAAAACAAAACACTGATGTGGCCCATCACATCTGACTGAGCGTTTTCATTTTAGTAATGACTTTTTGGCGGCTTTAGATTAAATGTATGATTCAAAAAGACAGCGTTCATTTGCCAAGCCTTCAGTAATCTCATAAACTCACTCCAGTGACACTGAGATGAGTACATGAACGCTGGCTCCTGGTAATTGCTGCTGTGCAGAAGTGATCTACAATGTCTTGCTTTATAAATAACTGACTGTTCTTTTGATTCAGGTATGAAAAATGACCTGGACATGTTCTGTTTTTGCATTACCATTGCTATCACTCACACATCTGTGTAATGCCTTATGAATATGTTTACCTCAATACATGGTTTTTGTTGCCAAGTGGTTATAGGCTGAATACCACTTAGCAACCAAAAAGCAGTGCCATGGCATTGCAGCGTGGGAGTTTTGCACATGTAAACGCACTCGCTTTTTCAGAAAATACACAAATTAACTTTGGTTTATTGTCAGATGTTTTAATGGTTCACCGAGTGTCAGTTTTAAAATCCATCGACAGTATGGATAGTAGTCCATACTAAAATGCTTCATTAGTGAATATATATATATATATATATATAATTTTTTTTTTTTTCAGATCTTTAGCCATCAAAGGTCACAGATTTCAAATTTCACCAAACTGATTACTCACTAAAAACTTCCACAGATCGTGTTTTCATGCCATTTTAAAACTTATTTGGACATAACAAAGTGGTTATATCTAAGTGTGTGAGTTGTTTACTTACTTTTTAAAATGAGTCTTTTCATTAACAGCATTATATTGTTCATTCAGGCTGATATTTTTGCAATGTATTTTAAGGAGGCTCTGCCTCCCTTAAGAAAGTGTCATTTTAATAGTAACAGGTAAAAAAATATACTAATAATACTAATACTAACAATAAAATACTAATAATAAACAATTTATTTATTTTACTGATGCTATAGTAATAATAGACATTTTGTGTGATTTTACAGTAAAATATTGTTAAATGTACAGATCTAGGAAGTAAAAAAAAATACGTCATTTTAAATTTTACAGTGGAAAAAAACCCCGTAAACTGACGTTCCCACAATGCCCTGCGCGATTCATTACGTTTGATGGTATTTTGTTCAAATAATTACATTTCTTGTTAGTTTTTGTTGGTATTTATGTTTAGGTTTAATGTTACATCTTTTACATGTTTAATTAATGTTTATTGCTTTATTTTAGTATCACGTTTGTTATGATGAAGGTGTTTTGTAGGCCTATTTATGCCAGGCTATAGAGTGTTTTCACAATGCGTTATCAGTCGGCCATATTGGCGGACCAAACTGAACAAAACTCACATATTTTGCTGACTATTGCTGCTGAAATTGGTCAATTATTGTCATGTTTTGGGCTGTACTAATCTTTCAGACCGGGACAAACATTTGGAGTACTATAGACTGCCAAAAGTTATAACAAATGAAGGAGAAGAGTGCAATACACTGTCTGAGGGACAAAAGACATTTGTGGTTTGCCAAACTGAACCAGGATTTCCAGGGCATCATGTTTGTTCTTACCATTTCCAGTTCCAATTATGTTAGTTTTTGTTGCTTATGTATGTTTGGGTTTAGGCTTAATGTTACATCTTTACATGTTTAATTAATGTTTATAGCTTTATTTTAGGGTCACGTTTGTTATGATGATAGTGTTTTGTAGGCATATTTAGGCAAGGCTATTAGTATTTACCTCAGCTGGAGGAATGAATAGCCTACTTGTTGTTAGCTTATGTCTCTTTTAGCTCTTGTATAGAGTGTTTTCATGACGCGTCATCAATTGTCCATATTGGTGGCCTTGAACATAAACAATGTCACTGAACTGAACAAAACTCTAATATTTTGCTAATAATTGCTGCTGAAATGGTTGATTATTGTCATATTTTGGCCTGTACTAATCGGTCAGTACTACAGACTGCCAAAGGTTATAACAAATCAAGGAGAAATGTGCAAAAAACTGTCTGAGGGACAAAAGGCATTTGTAGTTAGCCAAACCGAACCAGTTTAGTTTTAATGGTACATCTTTACATGTTTAATTATTGCTTATAACTTTATTTTAGGGTCACATTTGTTATGATGACAATGTTTTATAGGCCTATTTAGGCAAGGCTATTAGTATTTACCTCAGCTCAAGGAACGGTACTTGTGATTAGCTCTTGTATAGAGTGTTTTTGCACTGAATGTAAACAATGTCACTGAACTGAACGAAACTCTAATATTTTACTAATTACTGCTGCTGAAATGGTTGATTATTGTCATATTTTGGGCTGTACTAACGGTCAGTATCCTACACACTGCCAAAGGTTATAACAAATCAAGGAGAACAGTGCAAAAAACTGTCTGAGGGACAAAAGGCGTTTGTGGTTGGCCAATCTGAGCTAGGATTTCCAAGGTTCTTTAAAACATTTGTGTATCATTTCTGGTCAGGTAGGTGAAATATTAAGCTAATATCTTAAATAATACTGCTCGTATGTATTTTTACCACCTGGTGAAAAAAACAGCTAAAACCAGCCTAGACTGGTTGGCTGGTTTTAGCTGGTCAACCAACCTGGTTTTAGCTGGTCAGCAGGCTGGTTTTATTTTCCAGCCTGGCGAGGCTGGTCAGGCTGGGAAACCACCAGCTAAAACCAGGCTGGGAGACTAGCTAAAACCAGCTACTTCCAGCCTAGGCTGGTTTTAGCTTTTTTTTTTTTTTTTTTCAGCAGGGATAACTTTAGTTTGTCAAAATACTGTGCCCTTTCCAGCCTACTAAGTCCTTCTCTATAAGATTTAGCAGCTTCCACGCGGTTTTCCGTGGTTTAGACAGCATAAATTAGCAGAACAAGGTATTCAGTAGTACATAGCCTAACTGTGCAATCAATGATGTTGTTTACAACGGAGTATTGCCGAAATGGCCGCGCATTCGGGTAACTGACTAAATAGGCTAATTGCTAATTATGTACGTTTGGGATTAGGTTTAATATTGCAAATTAATGTTTACTGCTTTATTTTAGTGTCGCGTTTGTTTTGTAGACTTAAATGCTAGGCTAGTATTTACTTCAGCTTGTGAAATGGAAAACATTACTTGTGATTAGTTTTTGTGATTTTGTGATAGTTTTTGTATTATTGCGGTTATTGTGTTATCTGTAGCCTATATTCTAGAACAGTGTTTCCCAAACTTTTTTTCTGGGGACCCACATTTTAAAGTCGATAAATCCTTGTGACCCAATAAACATTAGGCCCATAGTTCAAATATCACGAAGAGAATTTATGCATTAACAAATTATGTATGACCATTTTTAAGGTCATGCTTCCACTTAACTATTTAAAAGAGATATAGATATTTGACAAAGCACTTTTTTTAAAGTAAAATGCAGATTTGCAGAAAATGCTGTTTAACACAAACACAATATTTATCCGTTATTTTGATTTCAAATCCAAAAGTGCTTTTTTAGCATTGTGATCCTCTTTTATCACAGTTCACTAATACAATAACAGACATGCACGTTTAAACTCAATAAAAAACAACGTATTATTCAATGCACTTGACTGCTAGATTTGTATTTTAAGTTGCTCAAGCAAGTTGCAACACATTTTAACACAACATAGGGAGGCTATAGCTTCCTTTTCTAGTTGAAATTGGGCTATCAAAAAATATTTTAATTTAAACTTACCACAGACAGAAACAATCGGCTCTCATGCTGGTTTCGCATTAAATCTTTATTAAAAACAATCCTTTAAAGAACTTTTCTACCTGGACAAGTGCACGTATAATGTTCCCTTTTTCTTTAAAACTGTACTTTTCCTTATTTTAAACCTAGCCAAAAAGCCACGTGTTGACTGTGAAACAGTGGACTTCATTTATATGCATTTATGGGACATTTTCGTGTCAATCCATGTTCATTTTTACAGCGAAAAATGTGCTGTCACTTTAATTCAGCGCATGCAGCACCGCAAAAAATACTCTGCCGAAACGATCACTTCTCTGCTGCAAACTCACTGCTTCTGGGACGCACTGCCGGACAGCAACCGCGTGCAGTGTGAACGCTCCAATCCGTGGGTGCAGAAAAAAATACGCAACGCATACGCACTGCAGACGAAGTTTGTGTGAAACAGGCGATGCAGAGCGCAGCTAAAGAACAACAAAAAAGAAAGCAGAAGAAGAAAACGACGAGCTCCCTCGTGCGGCTAATAGGTAAACTACACATAAATTTTAATCAAGAGTATTATCCATAGGTTCCATGTGACGTCACTGTAGTTTATCGCCGCCATTTTTGTGTCCGCGCTACCTGTTTCAGTCTATGGTCACAGCAGCCGCAACTACCAGAGGAAGATCAACAAAACTCCCAGACTGTTCACAACAAGTATACAATATGCCCGGGATATGTTGTTCAGTTAGCTGTAAAAACAGTCATCAGAAAAAAAAAACTAACAACAGTTTTATTAGATCTCAGCAGTGCTCGAAGTGGGTCGGTATGCATATAGCGTACCGGTGTCATTCACGCAGGTGCTTTCCAAAGCAGGGTTTTTTTTTTCGGCACAATAAGAGTACTGGAATAATAATTAAATATTGACTAAGATTGTGAATCAGTACATTATAACGAAAATAATGCCTTAAAATGAAAAGAAACATTTTTTTGCGATTACATCATTTTGAACCGATCAACTCGTAAGTCCAAAGATTTAGTAAACAAGAAAGCATTCAAAGAGCAAGTTCAAAACAGTGCTAATGCAGAGAATAGTGACTTACAGTACATCCAGATGCCGTAAATTATTTGTTTTCATTTGGCTTAAGAGCAAGAGTGTTTTATAGTTGAAGGTGTTTTAGATTATGCGGTGTTTAGTGAATTATGAAAATTAAATAATAAACGCTAAACTATTGTACTACATAGCGTTCGTCATTGCAACGCCTGCAGTAAAGTATATACATGTAAAAGGGTTCTCAAAAATAATCATATTTGTTTTGCTAAAACTATTTATGTACAATTACTCTAAAAATGATTTGTCATACAAAAATGGCACACAAGTTACACACAAACCATCGTCCCAAGTAAATGGTACCATTGTGAATTGTGACTGGCTGCACAA
Source organism: Garra rufa (assembly GCF_049309525.1). NCBI lineage: Eukaryota > Metazoa > Chordata > Actinopteri > Cypriniformes > Cyprinidae > Garra > Garra rufa. The sequence continues at coordinate 36,150,420 of NC_133378.1, read as the reverse complement.
GTGGTGTAATAAACTAAATTAAACTAAAATGTTATTGCAGCCATATAGCTTGAATGAATAAAAATGCATATTTTAAATAAAGAAATCTCATGCTTTTGGTGCTTGAATTTGTGCTTCAATAATGAGATCCAGTTTTAGGAATACACAAGACGTGAAAGACGTCTTCCCTCAGGTATATTTTATGTTTTCTTGGCTTGCTGGATGTTGCGCTTATGCTCAATAATCTCATTTTTTTGCATTCGCCAAAACTAATTTGCCGACATCTAAGCGCGGACTGTGGGAATTAGTGCCGTCAGCGCGAGTCCCGTTCGCTGTGAAGTAAGTTAGTGACCAGCCGGCAGAGGATTCTTCAAGGTCTTAAAGCCTTAACGAGCGACTACGTTCACAACAATTTACACTTTTTGTCCTAAACATACAATCAAGTCAAATACACAGTGTGGGAAGTAGTAGTAAAAAGTAATTTCTTATTTCAATTTATTATTAAATCTCATTGAGATGCGCTGTGTCTGTTGTCATATCGGACACAAACATGGCGGCGAGCATAGCGGAAGTGACGTCTTTGGTACCCATGAATAGCGCACTGAAAAATAGTGCTCGACTTGGCGACCCATACAAAATCTCCCGCGACCCACTTGTGGGTCGGGACCCCGCCTTTGGGAATGACTGTTCTAGAAGACAAGTGCAAAATACATTTTATTACTTTAGATGGCATACTAACACTAGTTAATTAAACATGAACCGTTTGCTCTATCTGAATCTGAAATGTTGCTAACGATTTATTAAAATCGGTAAGGAACAGCTTTTACAGTATATTTTCAAAGGCTTATTTTGTCCGTTCTTAGGTGACATCACATGTAGACAGTCATTTAGAAGAGACCTTGAGAATCCGCCTTGCTGAGTCGCTGGCTGCTCCTCCTTCATTGACAGCTCATGTACTGTAATCTCCAACCTGTTGGTTATTTGCGCTCCACTCGACGGGCTTAATCTGTCCAGACTGCATCGGGTTTTTGGCAGGAGAGTCAGAGCTGAGCATCTTTTGCGCACTTGCCTCTAGGTAAGTCAAAGGACGGGACGCTGACCCGAGTAAAGCCGATTCCTGTCCCATTCACAGAGACCAGACGAGACTGACACAACTGCTGTTGCTAGAAAAACAGGTCAGACTTTAAATTACAGTGTTCATGTTAACGTGCAGTTATTGCAGTTAATTATATTTGCATGCAATACATGGGCATTGTAATTTAAAGCAGGGTTTTTTGCAATACACTAGTTTAATTGTCTGAGTGCACGCAACAATTGATGAAAAAATCAACTTCTCTCGGATTGATGACTCGTCTTGAGTGATTTGCGGGTTAAATGCACAATGCATATGAAAGATTTGTGCATATCGATCGCACTGCATTAATTGCACAGTAATGTGCATCGTTGCATTTCGGACGCGTTGCAAATGTCTGTTTCGTTGAGATCTGCGCAGCATCCTCTCTCCTCGCATGTCATTCTATGTCGCTGCTGCCCTTGCTTGAGGCTTGATAGTTTCTGCAAGAAGCAAAGATCGTGCTGGAGTTGTTACAGACCTGAAGGTAAGGTCAAAAACTGGCTGTTTGTATAATACGCACCAATGCATTAGAATGCTCGTTGTGAGTGATGATTGATTAATGCATCACATGCACGTGAAGGGTGCATGCTGGTTTATGATTTCGCTCACTGAGGTGCATGGGACATCTCGCTCCGGGACGTGCGCTGCATTTATGCATGCATTTAATGATCCGTGCTGAGCTGCATGTTTATGTTGGTCTGTAAGTCCACACAGACGCACTGTACATTAAACGGGCTGCATCGTAAAGACAAAGCCAGGCAAGTGAATGTTCTTTTTATGTGAGCAAAGAGAGACTGCAAGTGTATTGTTTTGCATTGAATTCTTTTCGCAGTGTTGTGCATTGCAATATGCATTTTAATATAATAATTTAAGACAAAGGGAAAGATGAACCAACTGTTTATATCCAGTTAGTGTTAGTCATTTGAATGGAAAGTTATCTGAAAATTAGTGGTTTAACAAAGCAGTGTTAGAATTTTATGTGAAATATTGTAGATATTAAATGGTTTTGATGTACTGTACAAAATATTTGTTCATTTTATTTGTTATACTTTAAATATGCATTTTTATTCTATTATATTGAAATATATATTATATATTATATTATATTATATATTATTAAATTAATTACAATGTTAAATATTTATCTTCAATTAAATTTTGTAATTTTTTAATATATTTGTCATTTTATAAAGTATGTTTGATTTTAATTATTTAATCTTTTAAATATTAATCTTAATTTTATTCTACCTATTGATATATTTGTATTATATTTTTCATTACATTTTCATATTTTTAAATATTTCTCTTCATTCAAAATTATTTTCAATTAATTTTATTTAATTTTATAGGTAATATTTTAGTGAATTGCATTCATCTTCATTAAAATTTTGTAATTTTAATTATTAATATATTTGTAATTTCGTAAAGCATGTTTCATTTTTTAAATTAACATTTTAAATCAAATAAATGTATAATTAAAGGTATTTATTCTTTTAAATATTTATCTTAATTTATATATATATATATATATATATATATATATATATATATATATATATATATAATTTATAATATATTAGTCATTTTAAAATGTATATTTTTCAATTAAATGTTTCATTTTTTGTGAATTTAATGAATCGCATGCATAACAGATTATCATGCATTTCATTACATGCATTTTCATTTAAATATAATAATTTTAAAATTTGTATTTTATAAAGTGTTTCATAATTTTTTTATTAAAGATTTCATTCATATAAATGTATAATTAAATTATTATTTTTTTTTTATTAATTTTATTTTACTTAATAAAGGTTTCATTCATTTTTATTAAAAAGTTCATTCAAATAGATGTATAATTAAATGAATTTAATCTGAAATATTTATCTTAAATTTTATTTTACTTATTAATATATTTGTAATTAAAAAAATATTTTCATTAAATTTTCATAATTTTAAATATTGATCTGCATTTAAAATTACTTTCAATTACATTTTTATTTCATTTTATAGATAATTTTTTGTAAATTTCATGAATTACATGCATAACAGATTGTCATGCATTTCATGAATTACATGCACAGGTATTTAACCCCTCATTTTGTAATTTTAATTATTAATATATTTGTAATATATTTGTTTCATTAATTTTTAATAAAAATATTCAAATAAATGTATAATTAGATGACTTTAATCTTTTAAATATTTATCTTAATTTGTTTTTTAGTTTACTTATATATTTGTAATTTAAAAAATATATATTAATTATAACATTTAAAATGATTTTCAATTAAATTTGACTTCATTTTATAGATATTTTTGTGAATTTCAGATTGTCATGCATTTCATGAATTACATGCATAACTTGTAATTGTCATGCCTTAATTTTAATGTTACGTCTATTTTTTGTTTATGAGTCTGTATAGTAATTCTGCAAAGTCATCAATGATACTGACTGCATGCAATATTGCAAGTTCACCTCTAAAGTTAAGTTAGCCTGTAGTTCATTCATGCCTCCTACAGTAATTGGATGTTCCTTTTCCCTTTAGGTTGCCTAAATTGTTTCTTAAGAAGTATACTAATAGTCTACAAAGTACTCCATTTCACACGGTTTTCTCCACCTTTGGTACTCGGTGACACTTCCAGTGGAAAACTGATGATATTTTTGGCTTTTGAAGTTTTAAAATGCAACTTTCTGAACTCAGGTTGTGAATTGTTTCAAGGTTGACTCAGAAGATCAGAGTCTTCAACCGGTTATATAAGCAGAATGAAAGCGAGACTCAGAACTCAGTACTGCTAATCCCAGAGAAACCTTTTTATGTCAAACTTCCTTTTATGAAGAAACCTCAAAATAAACACAGTATGTGTTCCAGATATGCTGCCAATTTCTGCTGACTTTATGTGCAATTGATGAGTTTGTTGTGTTTTGTGAAAGATGATGAGTTTATCAATGCATCCAATCATTGTGTTGGGTTTAGACCAGTGACCGCAACTCGGACCGCAAAAAAAAAAAAAAAGTAAATATTGTACCCGACCCGCTTCCTGACCCGCATGTTTAATATTTGCGACTGACACAGCGATTATATGCGGCTATGCGGTGGAGGTGCGTTCACTGTCAAACATCATTCGGCATTAATTAGGTAGGCTAAATTTGTCAAAAGACATGTTGTTGATTACAAGAAAAATACAGATTGTTCTTCTTGTGATTTATTTTGTCTTTCCTTTATACAGATTTAAATAGTTTCGTTTTCGAAGTGCTCTAAATTATGTCAGTGATTCTCCGATGTTAAATATGATCAAGAATTATTTTATTTCGAACTACAGTGTAATAAAAATTAAGAAAAAGTTTAGCCTACAGCCCTAAATATATATAGACTACAAGCTAATTCATTTTTTCTTAACTTTTAACTTCTTCTAAAAATTATCAAGAATATTAAATCGACTTAATATAGGTTAACGAATTTTCTTATACAAACATAACGAATGCACTTCAAAACGAAGTTTTCATATATAAATTCAGGAATCACGAATATGACAAAATAATATTATTTTATTTATATATATATATATATTAATTCTATAGCTATAATAGTTGTATCAAATGAATAAGGAAATTATAGTGCCTTGAATTTATTAAGTAATGTTTAATTTGGTTCGTTTCGCTCTCTGGAAATGTAAAGAAAAAATACCGTTTTTACTTGGAATTCGTTTTTAATCCCTGGTTTTAAACAAGCATATGCATGAGATAATTTATATATTATTGCTTGAATAAACGTTTAAAAACAGAGCTAGGAATTTTATAATTAAGGAAATTAAACAGACCTAGGCATTTGAAAAGACAGTGAAATGTGTCTAATAATTCCGAAAAGAAAGAGAAGCATTGGACATATTCAAAATATCCGAGACATTTATTAGGAATGCCATTTTCTTAACAATTAAGATGCTGCATGTGTTTATCCAGTCTAATCGAAGTGTGCGTCTCTTCCCCGACTTTCCCAACAAAAACCCCACCCCCTCTCAGATAATACGTAAAACTGACATTACTGAGCTATATGCGTTTAAAAGTAGCCTATTAAAATGGTACAATGGCATTGCTCGGTTCAACGTGTTGGGAAATCGGGCATTTTGTCCCGCGTCAGCATTTATTCAACAGTTAATAACGCTCAGACATACAATAGGAGAAAATCTGCCTTCTGACTTCATAGACATTCCAGTTAAAATAGAAGCAGAGATATTTCCTCAATAAATGTCCCATGAATCATGAAGGAATCTCCCTAAGTCAACTAAACTCCAGCATTAAGACACACATCTATCTACCAGTCTGTACACTGACCAGCCAAAACCTGATTAGCGTTTTCTGACAATCGTCTTAAAGCCATGTAGGACAGCCAATGAGAAGCTGTGGAATTTTAAAAACAGGCTGATACTGTAGATGAACACGCATCCAATCAGTAGCTGTTGAGTAGCTAATGAACATGAGACTTCGTCAGAGAGACTGAGACTATCAGGAACCCTGAATGATGCAAAGGACTATTGATCTTGATTTTTAATTTCGATTGGATCTTTAGTAGAAATCAGGCCTCATGGCTCCTGGAATATTTGGGATTGTTTTGGCTGCAACTAAAGGTATATTCACAAGGGTGGTTTGTTGCAGACTATTTCCAAACAGATTGAGCAGATCACGGATGTAGGTTTTTGTTGGTCAATCTTTGATGTTCTTTTTTTTTTTATCTTCTCCAGAAATCCCTGTTGAAGCTCACTCAGAAATGGGGCGAAAGGAAGGAGACTACGATTGGAAAAAGAGCACGGATAACATCCAGGATGTGTTTGATTTCATGGAGGTGCTCGGATCGTAAGTACACATTTAGTTCTTATTTATTTTAAACGCATATACTTGTCAATAGGTTAACTTTAGTTTTTGGAAGTATTTAGGCTATATCCTGACAGAATTTACACTACAAGTCAAAAGTTTTTGAACAGTAAGGTTTTTAATGTTTTTAAAGAAGTCTTCTGCTCACCAAGCCTGCATTTATTTGATTTGATGTACAGTAAAAACAGTACAATTTTGAAATATTTTTACTATTTAAAATAACTGTTTTCTATTTGAATATATATTAAAATGTAATTTATTCCTGTGATTTCAAAGCTGAATATTAGCATCATTACTCCAGTCACATGATCCTTCAGAAATCATTCTAATATTCTGATTTGCTGCTCAAAAAACATTTATTAGTTGATTTTTTTTTTTTTATTCAGGTTTATTTTATGAATAGAAAGGTCAGAAGAACAGCATTTATCTGAAATAGAAATCTTTTATTATCACTTTTGATCAATTTAAAGCATATTTCCTAAATAAAAATATAAATTTCTTTAATTTCTTTCCCAAAAATAAAAAAAGTAAACTGACTCCAAGCTTTTGAATGGTATAGTCTATAATGTTACAAAAGCTTATTATTTTTAAATAAATGCAGATTTTTGGTCATTCTATTCATCAAAGAATCCTGAAAAAATGTACTCAATTGTTTTAAATATTGATAAAAAATATGAATGTTCCTTAAACAGCAAATCAGCATATTAGAATGATTTCTGAAGGATCATGTGACACTGAAGACTGGATTAATGATGCTGAAAATGTAGCTTTGATCACAGGAATAATTTACATTTTAAAATATATTTAAATAGAAAACAATTATTTCAAATAGTAAAACTATTTCTGAATTTTACTGTTTTTGCTGTACTTTGGATCAAATAAATGCAAGCTTGGTGAGCAGAAGCTACTTTTAAAAAAAACTTTTTTAAAATGATAAATCTTACTGTTCAAAAACTTTTGGTTTATTTATTAATTAATTTATTTAGTATGTTGGAGTATATATTTATTTTTAACTTTGAAAAAAATATAAATATTTTTTTAATTTTGAATGTCAAAAATATATATTTTAGTGCAACTTAAATATACTTCCCATAATAAATAAATATATAAAATAATTTAAATATAAAAAATTTAAACCAAAAAGTGTAAAAGTAAAAAAGTTTTTAAAAAGTAAACCAAAAAGTTGATCAAAATTAAAAAAAAATAAATAAATCTATGATTGTATTTTTACTGAGTATTTTAAGGGTGTATTTTAAGAGTGTATTTACAAGAAAGATGTTTTTCCTCGTCGACTTGGTAAAGGATTGAGCCCGTAAATGCCTGTTTAACCAACTTTACCGGATTTACACTGTCCTTGAGTGGCCTATAAGCTCGGTAATTCAAGTCTTGGCATTTGGGAACTGAACGATTCATTCAGAAAAAGCTCATGAGCATTCAGTTTTACCTCTGTCTTAACATTTTGAGTCTTGTGTTGTGATTTGCAGCACCTCTCAAAACATTGATTGTTCCAAAAATGATGAAAAACTGCATAAGACTATCTGTATTTGAAATATACATGCTTCACGATGCCATAGAAGAACCCTTTTGGTCTAAATGGTTCCATAAAGAACCTTTAACATCTGAAAAGGTAAGAAAGAGATGGTTCTTTAAAAAACCTTTGACTGAATGGTTCTTTGTGGAACCGAAAATGGTTCTTCTATGGCATCGCTGTGAACAACCTTTTAAAGCACCTTTATTTTTAAGAGTGTGGAATTTCACTTCTGTTTGTTGATGTTTCTTCACCTTGAATAAACATGAGTTATGATTTAGATTGTGAATAAGCTCTTTAAAAGTATAATCTCAAATCCATTATCCCATCTGAGCAACTTAACAAGTCTCAGACTGTAAAGCAGATGCCAGTGATCCGACCCTGCTGTCCTAAATGGGTTGTGATGTCATTGCGGGCACAGAAAGCTGACTAGACTATGAGCTCAGCAGACACGAGCAGCTGGACATTGTCTCTGCTGACTGTACAGCGATCACCAAGCAGAATAATGTTTCATCAAGGCCGTTGTCCCTAAAGACAGCCACTATGAGATCAGCACGGGCGTCAGAAACTGTTATTTGGGACCTTCGTTTCCATTCATGTTTCTATTCGTGACTCAGCTACAGTGGGATGCGAATGTCTCTGTCCTTGTTTGATTGGCTGATGTTGAGTTTTATTCAGTGAAGTACATTCTGTACACCCAGAAACAAAAGGTACAAAAGATGTGACTGTGGCGGTATCATTTCAAAAGTACACTTTTATGTACTTTTAAATTACCAGTATGGAGCCTTTAGGTACAAAGTTGTACCTTTTGGAAAGATATAGTCCTAGTGACAGCTTTTGTGCCTTTTGTTTCTGAGAGTGCTCCGTTTGGGTCACCCTGCGTCTGTAGGTGAATCAAGGGTAAAGCACAGGTTAAGACACTTCCAGACCAGAGTGTGTTAATCACCTTGGCAGACAAGAACAGGGATCACAGGCGTCAGGGAACGGCTAACAGGATGGAGGCAGATTTGCAATAATCAACAGAACATGGCCTTCAATGTGCTGTCTATTACTTTAATGCAGTTTTTTTTTTTGTTTTTTTGTTATTTTACTCAATTATTTTAATGAATTAAGGCAATGCGAAAAGTGAAAAGGATAAAAATGTAACTTTAAAATTCTGTTTTATTTATTTATTTATTGGCAATTCTCTTTGTTGACCTAAAAAAAGAAGAAATATATTTTCACTCAGAAATTGCTCATAAATACTCACAAATGTTTACAAAGAAATAGCAAGTAATGCATTGAATGAAACATTAAAATTTTGAAGTATTGAAGTAAATTTATTGTCAAATGTACTTTAATAATCTTTACTTTATTTACTTCCAAAAATTACTTTTTTTACAGTGTATTTTAGTCACAGAAAGGATTTTTGAGAACTCTTTTTATCACTATTTCATTTTATTTATTTATTTTTTGACATTTCTCTTTGTTGACATACAAAGAAAAAAATATATTTTCTCTCAGAAATTGTTAATACATTTCACAAATATTTACAAAGAATTCACAAGTAGTACATTGAATGAAATATTACTATTTTGAAGTATAAATAATGAATTTCTTGTAAAAATGTACTCTAAAAATCTTTGCTTTATTTACAACTTTCTCCCTTCTCTATCTCTTTTTATCACTTTTATCAACAAAAATGTTGTATGAAATTACACTGAAGTGAAGGGGAAAACAAATTTTGAGAAAATTGATTATTTTAAATCTTAATTAATTTATTTTTTTCTTCTTTTTAATTTTGCCATCACAATATTTTTATTTTATTTTATTTGTTGACAAAAAAGAAAAAGGGAAAAAAACGCAAATTAATAATAAATTAAACAAATATTTACAAAGAAATAGCAAGTAATAATTTTAGTAAAATGTTGTATAAATATTGATTTTCTTGTGAAATGTACTCCAATAAAAACACTGAAGTGGAGGGAAAGAAATAATTTTACGTAAATGACCTTTAAAGACATTTATAGAAGTAAATACAGTGCAGTAAAATAAGTCCATTTTGATTGTTTTCTTTATGCTAATCTAAAAATTATTTTTAAAAAAATCTCAAAAGTAGTGTCTTGTCTAAATTGGTATATGATATACTTATTATGATCTTAATTTTTAGTAATTGTTTTTTTCTTCTTTTTAATTTTGCCACCACTATCTACTATTTTATGGCATTTAATGGCATTTGTTGACATAAAAAGAAAAGGAAAAAACATTCTTCACTCAGAAATTGCGAATAAATTTCACAAATATTTACAAAGAAATAGCAAGTAACACACTGCATTGAACTGTATTCCAATTATCTTTGTTAATTGTTAACTTCCAAAAATCATTTTTACAGTGTATTAGAGTTACAGAAGGGATTTTTAATATATCTTTTTATCACTCCATAAATTTGAAAATACTGTACTGCAATAAAATAAACACTTAAAAGTCTATTTTGCATGTTTTCTCTACTCTAACCTAAAAAAAAAAATCCAAATAGTATAAAATCTCAAAAATGCAGTTTAAAAAACGTTATTGCTTGTAGTGTCTTGCCTTAATTGGCACATCATGCATTTAATATGATTATTTTAAATCTTACCTTTTTATTTATCATTATTTTATTTTATTTGAATTTTGCTATTGTTTTTTTTTTTCCGACCGCATTCACCTTGTCCTCAAATATTAGCTGTGAATTAAAACCCAAAAACCAGAGTTTACAATTCATGCAGGTCCCAAAGCGACATAATTATCTAGATTCAGGCATAAACTAGTCTGTCTAGAGAGCTCTGTCACAACCTGCCCTTGCCTAGGGGTGTTAGTGGCACCAGTGGGGCATTATGGGCCATGGGGAGTTGAGCACAGTGGTTTCCACCGACAAAAACAACCTGAATTAAACTCCCACAATCCCTCAGCAGGCTTCTATTGGACTTAACACCCATTAGGATGAAGTACAGCATCGAAAATTGGCTTACATTGGTGAGCCAGAGATTGTATGGTGTTTTTATGCATTTCATTGGCAGTTTTCTTTGCCTTTGGGCACTTTCTGTGCATTGACCTTCAGTTGGAGCTATATTTATTTTTTATTATTTATTTATTCACGCATTTCATTGAAATCCAGGGTAGTTAATGAATTTAAGAGTTTACTCATGACCATGGAGTGAAGGTAAACACGCATCTCTTGAGCTTTTGCATTCAGTGTGGGAAAATGTTGTGGGAATATGTGTGCCAATGTCAGGGAGACGGTTGTTTCGTGCCGCTTCATTTGTGCGTGGGAGGCAGAGTTTGATTGTCGGAAGCGATGTGTGATGTAGCACTTCTTTTATGATAGGTGTGAGTCCTAAGCATTACAAATTCAGTGTTGTATCAAAAATAAATACCTACACCTACCTACCACAAACTGCTTGTATTTTAAGGAGCACATTTTATACAGGTAAAAATAATACATTTAGTGAGAAGTACATTACAATTACACTGAAGATAGCTATTAAAAAGAATACATTTATAAAGATTTACACTCAAAATAAGAGAATATATTTTGGAAATGGTTGTAAAAGTAGTAAATGTTATTAAAATGTTTTATACACTTAATATATTTAGTAAGGTTTACACTTAAATTATACTTTATTATTAGATATTCTCTTAATGTTTATTTTTAGTAAATGTTATTAAAATATTTTATACACATAAAAATAATACATTTACTGAGATTTACACTTAAATTATATTGAAAAAAATATATTTTATATATATTTATAAATATATATATTTTAAGTAGTACATGTTATTTAAAAAATGTATACCCCTAATATATTTAGTGAGGTTTACACTTAAATTATACTGTATTTTTTCAAGATATTCTTTAAATGTTTATTTTAAGTAGTAAATATTATTAAAATATTTCATTCAATTATTTTATACAGTTAAATAATACATTTACTGAGATTTACACTTAAATTATACTGATATATTCTTTTAATATTATTTTAAGTAGTAAATGTTATTAAAATATTTCATACGTAAAAAAATAATACATTTAGTGATATTTACACTTAAATTATACTGAAAATATATTTTATTTTTTATTTTAAGTAGGAAATGTTTTTAAAAAATGTATACATATAATATATTTATTGAGGTTTACACTTAAATTATACTTTATTTCAAGATATACACTCAAATAAGTATTAAGAGAATATATTTTGGAAATGGTTGTAAAAGTAGTAAATGTTATTAAAATGTTTTATACACTTAATATATTTAGTAAGGTTTACACTTAAATTATACTTTATTATTAGATATTCTATCTATCTATCTATCTAAATCTCTCTCTCTCTCTCTCTCTCTCTATATATATATATATATATATATATAATATATCCTTAATTTTTTTTTCTCTGAGAAGTATATATGCATTTTTACTTTTCTCTGACCTTTTTAAGTAATTAAGACAAGATACTGATTAAAATTTCAAATTTTGCACTGTAACAAAACAAATGGGAAAACTTCAGATGCGATAAAAGTATTACATGTATAATATTAAGATCTGCCACAGGTAAACTAACTATCTGTAATCTCAATGATCATTCATTATAGCCTAGATAAGACTGTTTTATTCAACCAATCCAGGCTAATTGTACCTAGCCTCTTTCCATCTGAGGCCTTACAGAGCCAGCTGACCCCTGGTTGCAGGCCTGTGTTTATCGCGGCACCTGGATACCAGAGCCATTACTGTTTCCGTTGCATAAGGGATTTCACATGTAATCTTTATCCCAGGACAGCTATTCCAGGTTACAGCTGAGGATAGCATGGAGGAAAGAAAATTAAACCCTTTAGGTGATCTTCCAAAGACACTCCACCTCCATTAGCAAGAGCTCATGATCATTTAAATGACCATTTATTCAATTAGTTTCTCAATTCAGGTTTTTAAATAATTTTTTTAATTGTCTGCATTTTGTCAGAGTCAGTTTTTCCTCAGTATTTGTTATGGTGCTCTGATTTATTTCTGGGATGTTGCTAAAATGTTCTAGGGTTGCTAGGGTGTTGCTAAGCAGTGTTTACAATGTTCTAGATGGTTGCTAAGGTGTTCAGAGCAATTTTAACTAAAATTAAAACTATCTTTGAATTTGAAATGATGCCTTG
>NC_133378.1:36119932-36137275 GCF_049309525.1 Garra rufa | reverse complement strand
CTTACAGCCGTGGGCGATGCTCCTTGTTGTCCTGTCTGTAACGTTAGTTTGAAGATTGTTGGGATCGCCGTGTCCTTTAGACGCCGTGCTGTAGTACCGGTAAAACTATCCAAATAGTCATCTGGTTCAAAATCCTCGGAGCAAACACGCCATTTCTTGATCGTTGCTAACGGTGTTTTGAGATCCATGTTCAGAGCAGCCAGCCATTGATTCATTAGTCGGAATTGCTTTTTTTTTTCGTGGGAATTCTATGAAACATGGTAGTAGAGTACGTCTTCGACTTACTATCACAGCCCCTTACAATGCACATAACCATAGCTAATCACACACAGGTAAATCCAGCCACTAACAATTTACCAGCTGCAACTCTGACAGCTGCAACAACCGGAATTACACAAACTTAGCACCGGTCACATTGGAAGTTACCTAGCTGGGATCTAATTTCAGGCGCTTTGTGATATTACTGCGCCTGCTTCGGCCATGTTACGGCAGCAAACTTCCTTGACTATTACGCCAAAATGAGAGTGTAGTTCCTAATCTTATCGGCCTAGAAAACCGCAGCTTTACATTTCCGCTGGTCTTAGTACACGATATAACTGCAGAAGAGTCAAGTTTTAAATAGGACAAATATCGAAACTCGTTGGTCATTTTTGAACGCGATGCTACTGGTCTAATAGGATTCAATGATTTATGCTAAGCTATGCTAAAAGTGATATCGCCAGAACAGGAGAACGGCTGAATGGATTTCAAAACGGTAAAAATCAACTTATTAACTCGGGGGGAGTTGGAGAATGAGCCTATTTCCAAAAAAAGTGGAGTGTTCCTTTAAGCTTAAACTTAAAATTATTAGAAATATTTTTTGGTAATAGAAATAAAGCTGGTATCAAATAAAATATAAATATTAGATCAAACTAATTAAGCATAAATTTACAAAACTAATTGAAAATAAGCAAAAAATAAAATATAAATTAAATATAAATATTAGTTGAAAAAAATGTACATTATAAAAAAAAATTTTGGTGATTGAAATAAAGCAGAAATAAAATAAAATATTAATATTAGGTGAAAAAAATAATTTCAGTAATTGAAATGAAGCAAACAATAAAACAAAATATAAGAAAGATAAAAGATATTAGATAAATAAATATTAGATTAAACAAATTAAGCATGAAAAACCCTTAATTTTTACTAATAATTTTCAGTCATTAAAATGAAACAACAAAAAAGTAATAAAATAACATAAATATTACATGAAAAAAACTTTTAATTATTAAAGATATTTTGGTGATTGAAATAGAGCAGAAATAAAAAAATATATAAATATTAGGTAAAGCAAATATATATATATATATATATATATATATATATATATATATATATATATATATATATGCACATAGATTAGATGAAACAAATTAAGCAAAAAAAAATATTTTTTACAAATTATTTTTAGTAATTGAAATGAAAAAAAAATTAAGTGAAAAAAACTTATACAAATATTTTTGGTGATTGAAATAAAACACATAAAATGACTAAAATTGAAACTAAATTTAAAATGACCACTGAAAATACAAAAAGCTCATTCAAACTTCAATACTGGATAAATAGTACTAAAATAACACTGCCTGTTTTACTTTTCTAATCTGACATATTTTTAAGTAGGATTTGGTTTTATCCATTAAGAATTGATTTGCTTTCCATGCATACTCTAATTTATTACTTTAACTTCTTCAGGTACGCAAAAAGAAGCTCAAATCGTAACGGGCAGAACCTGCAGACTGGCGTTTGCTCTGTCATGTAATTGGCTGCTTCAGAATTGCATGATTTTGACAGGTATATATGACCACTTCAATGTTTTCACCGCACATTATAAATGTATACTGAGGTGAAAATGCTAAATACCCTGATTTCTCATGCTCTCTACAGGTCTGTGACCTTTCACCCAGCCACTGGCTGCTTTCTGTGGGCAGGTCCTGCTGCTCTGTCCCGGTCAAAAGTGTTGGCAAGACAGCTGGCCAGCGGCCCGCACGGTTCTGAAATACTGAAGTTTAGGGGAGTGCCTCCAAACCTGCAAACACACACACATGCAGAGCACATATATAGCCTGTCACACACTCGCAAACAACACAGTATCCCTGTAAAAGCAGAAACGACTACATGTTAGGTACTCAGACTTTGTATTTTCCCTTGAGGAAACAGTTTTACATGATGAAGGTCAATTAATCTCTCTGTATTAAGACATTTGGAGCAGGGGTCCATGTTATTGGATGCTTGTGTAAGGAGTATTGGGAGTTTTGTACATATACTCTCTGTGATGCATGGCTAGTTTGTAATGTGCAATAATGTGTACCGCAGTAATTTAAGTGTGTAAAACACTTTTTCTTCAATGTAAGCTGTAATTATTGATATTAGCTTACATATAGCTGGATTAAGAATACGATTCTATCATCTTCTTTATTTATTTAATAGTTTTTTTGGTACTTTAACTGGAGTGAATGTTTATTTTTCTAATGCAGAAATTATTACTGTATGTTTTATCCATTATATATTTTTGTCATAATAAAACAGATACAAATTATTTAACACCTTTAGCCCTTGTTTTGTGCACTACTCTACCTGACACACATGAACTTTACTGTTAGAAATACTGTATTGTAACTAATTATCTTGTAAGAGATTTTATTTAAGTGTCCTCTAACCTACAGAAAAGGTTTATGTTTGTGTAGGCTGCTAATGTCCATGCTTTGTGCAATATTTTTACCAATAAACCCTTATATATCACTTTTTCTCAATGGTCTGGTTTTTGTCTTGTATTTTGTACTTTTCCCCCAATCCGAATCAAAAGATTCGCGAATCCGCTTTGGAGTTCCGATCTAAATCAAATGATTGGCGAACCGCTCTGAAGCTTGGAACTGAAGAAATTATTTGCGATACACGCTTTGAAGTTCTAATCCGAATCAAAAGATTCGCAAACCCACTCCGAAGCTCTGGTCTGAAGAAATGATTTGCGAGGCCCTGAAGTTCCAATCTAAATCAAATGTTTGGCAAAACGCACTTTAAAGTTCTGATCAGAATCAAAAGATTCACAAACCAGCTCTGATCTGAAGAAATGATTCGCAAAACACGCTTTGAAGTTCAAATCTGAATCAAAAGATTCACAAACCAGCTCTGATCTGAAGAAATGATTCGCAAAACACGCTTTGAAGTTCAAATCTGAATCAAAAGATTCACAAACCAGCTCTGGGGCCTCATTTATAAAGACTTGCGTAAAAACCATCCTTGATTTTATCTAAGAACTTTTCTGATTTGATGGTAAGAGCGATTCAGAGAAAACGAACGTACCACGAAATCCATGCGTATGCCAGTCATTCGGTTATAAATCACAAATGATCGTGGAATTGTGTGCAGCTGAATGTTCCGCCGTCGAAACGCCCCTGCTTAATTAATTAACATATAAAATGAGCTCATTCCTAAAGCAAAAACTCTGTGACAATGGCAAGTAAAAAGGAGCGCAAGAAATCAAATTATAGTGAGGCTGAACTATCTGCAATACCAGGCATTACCACAAGGAAACGGTCGTACGCCAAGCTGGAATCTGACGTGGAGATAAGTACTTTTCCACGTCAAAGACGGTTTTTATAAATCTGTACTTTGACGTGGATTTGATCGTATGAACACTCTAAGATCAAATCAGTGCGTAAGAAAGTTTTATAAATGAGGCCCCTGATCTGAAGAAATTATTTGCAAAACGCACTTTGAAGTTCAAATCTGAATCAAAAGATTTACAAACCAGCTCTGATCTGAAGAAATTAGTTAAAAAAATGTGCTTTAAAGTTCTAATCTGAATCAAAAGGTTCACGAACCCAATCCAAAGCTCCGATCTGAATCAAATGATTTGCGATACGCACTTTGAAGTTCTGATCAGAATCAAAAGATTCACAAACCAGCTTTGATCTGAAGAAATTATTCGCAAAACGTGCTTTGAAGTTCAAATCTGAATCAAAAGATTCACAAACCAGCTCTGATCTGAAGAAATGATTAAAAAAAATGTGCTTTAAAGTTCTAATCTGAATCAAAAGGTTTGCGAACCCACTCCAAAGCTCCGATCTGAATCAAATGACTTGCGATATGCGTTTTGAAGTTCTAATCTGAATCAAAAGATTTGCAAACCTGCTCTGATCTGAAGAAATTATTCGCGACACACGCTTTGAAGTTCTGATCAGAATCAAAAGATTCACAAACCAGCTCTGATCTGAAGAAATGATTCACAAAACGCCCTTTGAAGTTCAAATCTGAATCAAAAGATTTACAAACCAGCTCTGATCTGAAGAAATTAGTTAAAAAAATGTGCTTTAAAGTTCTAATCTGAATCAAAAGGTTCGCGAACCCAATCCAAAACTCTGATCTGAATCAAATGATTTGCGATAAGCACTTTGAAGTTCTGATCAGAATCAAAAGATTTACAAACCAGCTCTGATCTGAAGAAATGATTAAAAAAAATGTGCTTTAAAGTTCTAATCTGAATCAAAAGGTTTGCGAACCCACTCCAAAGCTCCGATCTGAATCAAATGATTTGCGATATGTGCTTTGAAGTTCTAATCTGAATCAAAAGATTTGCAAACCTGCTCTGATCTTAAGAAATTATGCGCGACACTAGCTTTGAAGTTCTGATCAGAATCAAAAGATTCGCTATACGTGCTTGAAGTTCAGATCTAAATAAATGATTAGCTATACAAGCTTTAAATTTCCAGTCTGAAACAAAAGATTCACAAACCCGCTATGAAGCTCCATCTGAATAAATTATTCACAACATGCACTTTGAAGTTCCAATCTAAATCAAATGATTCGCGACACATGCTTTGAAGTTCCGATCTGAATCAAAAGATTTGCGATTCATGCTTGAAGTTCCGATCTGAAGAAATGACGCGCCATAAAAGCTTTAAATTTATTATCTGAATCAAAAGATTCAGTTCCAATTTAAATCAAATGATTCGCGACACGCGTTTTGAATTTCTAATCAGAATCAAAAGATTTGCGAAACGGATGTAAAGAAATGATTCGTGAGCCCGTTCTGAAGAAAGTTCTGAAGGGTTCACAAATCTTTTGATTCAGATTAGAACTTCAAAGTGCATTTTGCAAATCATCTGATTAAATTGCAACTGAAACTTTTGATTCAGATCGTAAATTTAAAGCTTGTATGACGAATCATTTCGTCCGATCTGAAGAAATGATTTGCAATACAAGCTTTGAATTTCCAATCAAACCCAATCCAATCTGAATAAATGATTCGCAACACTCGCTTTTAAGTTCTGATCTGAATCAAAATATTCACCCACTCTGAAGCTCCAATCTGAAGAAATGTTTCGCCATATGCGCTTGAAGTTCCGATCTGAATTAAAAGACCCACGAACCGCCCCAAAGCTCCAATCTGAAGAAATTATTCGCCATATGCGCTTGAAGTTCCGATCTGAATTAAAAGACCCACGAACCGCCCCAAAGCTCCAATCTGAAGAAATGTTTCGCCATATGCGCTTGAAGTTCCGATCTGAATTAAAAGACCCACGAACCGCCCAAAAGCTCCAATCTGAAGAAATGTTTCGCCATATGCGCTTGAAGTTCCGATCTGAATTAAAAGACCCACGAACCGCCCCAAAGCTCCAATCTGAAGAAATGTTTTGCCATATGCGCTTGAAGTTCCGATCTGAATTAAAAGACCCACGAACCGCCCAAAAGCTCCAATCTGAAGAAATGTTTCGCCATATGCGCTTGAAGTTCCGATCTGAATTAAAAGACCCACGAACCGCCCAAAAGCTCCAATCTGAAGAAATGTTTCGCCATATGCGCTTGAAGTTCCGATCTGAATTAAAAGACCCACGAACCGCCCCAAAGCTCCAATCTGAAGAAATGTTTCGCCATATGCGCTTGAAGTTCCGATCTGAATTAAAAGACCCACGAACCGCCCCAAAGCTCCAATCTGAAGAAATGTTTCGCCATATGCGCTTGAAGTTCCGATCTGAATTAAAAGACCCACGAACCGCCCCAAAAGCTCCAATCTGAAGAAATGTTTCGCCATATGCGCTTGAAGTTCCGATCTGAATTAAAAGACCCACGAACCGCCCCAAAGCTCCAATCTGAAGAAATGTTTCGTCATATGCGCTTAAAGTTCCGATCTGAATTAAAAGACCCACGAACCGCCCCAAAGCTCCAATCTGAAGAAATGTTTCGCCATATGCGCTTGAAGTTCCGATCTGAATTAAAAGATTCACGAACCGCCCCAAAGCTCCAATCTGAAGAAATGTTTCGCCATTTGCGCTTGAAGTTCCGATCTGAATTAAAAGACCCACGAACCGCCCCAAAGCTCCAATCTGAAGAAATGTTTCGCCATATGCGCTTGAAGTTCCGATCTGAATTAAAAGACCCACGAACCGCCCAAAAGCTCCAATCTGAAGAAATGTTTCGCCATATGCGCTTGAAGTTCCGATCTGAATTAAAAGACCCACGAACCGCCCCAAGGCTCCAATCTGAAGAAATGTTTCGCCATATGCGCTTGAAGTTCCGATCTGAATTAAAAGACCCACGAACCGCCCCAAAGCTCCAATCTGAAGAAATGTTTCGCCATATGCGCTTGAAGTTCCGATCTGAATTAAAAGACCCACGAACCGCCCCAAAGCTCCAATCTGAAGAAATGTTTTGCCATATGCGCTTGAAGTTCCGATCTGAATTAAAAGACCCACGAACCGCCCCAAAAGCTCCAATCTGAAGAAATGTTTCGCCATATGCGCTTGAAGTTCCGATCTGAATTAAAAGACCCACGAACCGCCCCAAAGCTCCAATCTGAAGAAATGTTTCGTCATATGCGCTTAAAGTTCCGATCTGAATTAAAAGACCCACGAACCGCCCCAAAGCTCCAATCTGAAGAAATGTTTCGCCATATGCGCTTGAAGTTCCGATCTGAATTAAAAGACCCACGAACCGCCCCAAAAGCTCCAATCTGAAGAAATGTTTCGTCATATGCGCTTAAAGTTCCGATCTGAATTAAAAAACCCACGAACCGCCCCAAAGCTCCAATCTGAAGAAATGTTTCGCCATATGCGCTTGAAGTTCCGATCTGAATTAAAAGACCCACGAACCGCCCCAAAGCTCCAATCTGAAGAAATGTTTCGCCATATGCGCTTGAAGTTCCGATCTGAATTAAAAGACCCACGAACCGCCCCAAAGCTCCAATCTGAAGAAATGTTTCGCCATATGCGCTTGAAGTTCCGATCTGAATTAAAAGACCTACGAACCGCCCCAAAGCTCCAATCTGAAGAAATGTTTCGCCATATGCGCTTGAAGTTCCGATCTGAATTAAAAGACCCACGAACCGCCCCAAAGCTCCAATCTGAAGAAATGTTTCGCCATATGCGCTTGAAGTTCCGATCTGAATTAAAAGACCCACGAACCGCCCCAAAGCTCCAATCTGAAGAAATGTTTCGCCATATGCGCTTGAAGTTCCGATCTGAATTAAAAGACCCACGAACCGCCCCAAAAGCTCCAATCTGAAGAAATGTTTCGTCATATGCGCTTAAAGTTCCGATCTGAATTAAAAAACCCACGAACCGCCCCAAAGCTCCAATCTGAAGAAATGTTTTGCCATATGCGCTTGAAGTTCCGATCTGAATTAAAAGACCCACGAACCGCCCCAAAGCTCCAATCTGAAGAAATGTTTTGCCATATGCGCTTGAAGTTCCGATCTGAATTAAAAGACCCACGAACCGCCCCAAAAGCTCCAATCTGAAGAAATGTTTCGTCATATGCGCTTAAAGTTCCGATCTGAATTAAAAAACCCACGAACCGCCCCAAAGCTCCAATCTGAAGAAATGTTTCGCCATATGCGCTTGAAGTTCCGATCTGAATTAAAAGATTCACGAACCTGCTCCGAAGCCCCCATCTGAAACAAATGATTTGCGATAAGCGATCTGATTCGAGCGCTTTGAAACAGTGAAAAGATGATTCGCGATA
Source organism: Garra rufa (assembly GCF_049309525.1). Lineage (NCBI taxonomy): Eukaryota > Metazoa > Chordata > Actinopteri > Cypriniformes > Cyprinidae > Garra > Garra rufa. The sequence goes on along the minus strand of NC_133378.1, from coordinate 36,129,274 downwards.
CCTGCTTGAAGTTTCGAAGCCCCAAACTGAAACAAAGCGTTAGTGCTTCTTAAAATCATTACATGCCATGTCGAAATTCGAAAATTTGTGGCTCTTTTTAAATATTTTTTACTTGTGAATAGCTTTAAATGAATGATCGAAGTCACGAGTTTGAGTTTGAATCAATCGGGGGCGGTTCCAGTGTAAATGACTCACTCAATTGAATCGGTCTGTTCCTCCACCTTTCGCGTGTTCAACCATGTTTACACTAACGTTATAGCTACTGTCAGTACTACTGCTTACTTAGCTCGCTAGACTCGTTTTATGAGATTTATTGAAATAAGCGAAACAATTATGGTGTTCGCAAATCGAAGAATTTCAACACAAATCTACGAACATATTCAGGTGAGCCAACGTTAACCTGTAACCGGTTTACTGCTAACGAGTGAAACACTCCCATTAATATGATGAGCTGCACCTCAAAAATACATGTTAGATAGAAATATTGTGCATTATGATCGAGTTTGTAGCTTAAGTATATTTTAAATAGTTTGACCACTGCAGTTTAGTTGGTGACAGTTCAAGAAATCAGTTGAAACCTTAAACCACTGAAGTTAATGTTAAATATATTGTCAAATATTATTACAATTTAAAATAAGCATCTAATTTAACATATTTTAAAATGTAATTTATTAATGCTAAATTTCAGCATCATTACTCCAGGCTTCAGTGTCACATGATCCTTCAGCAATCATTCTAAAGTGCTGATTTGCTGTTTAAGAAACATTTATGGTTATTATAAATGTTGAACAGTTGTGCTGATTCATGTTTTTGTATAAACCATGATATTTAAATTCTTTAAACATATATATGTCTTTACTGGCACTTTTGATCAATTTAATGCAACCTTGCTGAATAAAAACAGCTTATTCATTTCTTTAAAAAAAAGCCTTTCTTACCCCTGCCCCTAACTTGTATTTAGCGCCACACTTTGTATATTAACAACAAACTACTAAAACACTCTCATGCGTAAGTTGGGACCACTGCAGTCTCAGATGTATTGTATATTGGTCTGAGTCATGTGATTGTTAATGAGTTTCTTCCTGTGTACAGTGTGAACCGTCACGTCTGCTGCTGCTGCGCGTGTTGAACGTGGTTTCCCAACTCTGTCTGTGCATCTGGGGTAGAGAGCATGGCACATATCAGAGCGAAACAGGTCAAAAGTATCTGATGCAGTCGTGTCCTCAGAGTCACAACCACTACAGCATGTCTACAGTGAGTCCCATTACCCAACATGCCCTCTCGCCTCATACGCAAGCAGCCTCCCCAGAGACGCAGAAATGCTGATTTTTACTCCATTTTAAGGATGTGCAGGAGTTGGGATGCTGTTGAAAGTGAAAGGTCAGCATGTTTGCTGTTTACAAACGCGAAATCAATTTAATGCAAAATCACTGACTCGAAAGAAACAGCTATTGCAGTAACCTAAATGATTCATGATGGCATTAATGACATATTGTGTTTAGCATACTAAGTCATTATAAAGAAAACTAATAATTGCTTAGCCTTAATGTGCAGTCCTAATTGTCATAAATTAAAAAAAAACAAAAAACCTGGAAATAAAATAGTAAGAATAAAATATATTTTTAAACATGATTATATATGATGATTAAAGATAATACAAATAAAACATTATTATTAAATATATTTTATATAAAAAATAATTATATTGAAATCTATTAAAATAAATGCCGTTTTAAAAATGAAAAACAAAAAACAGAGTTAAATAAATAACGCAGCATTATAAAATTGTAGTCTCAATGTTAATTTTTATGATAAATATAACAATTAAAAATTAAGATAAAATAGTAAGAATAAAACATTAAAGTATTTCATATCAAATTAAATCATATTGAAATTTATTTAATTTAAAAATGCAGTTCATTGTAATAATAGTACATTTCAGAATTCTAAAAAAAAATACAGCATAAATACAGCATTATACCCTTGCAAAATCTTAGTTTTTTGTAATAAATATTAGAATTAAAAAATAAAATTAAAATATAAATAAAATTAAAATAAACAGAATATAAAAATAATAATAAATAATAAAATAATAAAATTCAAAATAAAGATTATTTTATATTATTTTACATTAAAATATATGTTATATAGAATTGTATTATATTGAAATATATTAATATAAAAAGATGCACTTTTAAAAATGATAAAAACAGTTAAATAACACATTTATTTAACAGAGTTAAATAAATAAATAATATAGCATAAATGCAGCATTATACCTTTGCAGATTCTTAATGTTATCATAAAAATAAAGAATAAAACATTAAAATATTTCATTTAAATTTTAATTATATTGAAATTTATTTAATTTTAAAATTTATTTAATTTTAAAATAAATAATACAGCAAAAATACAGCATTATACCCTTGCAAAATCTTGTTTTTGTGATAAATATAAGAATTAAAAATAAAAATACAATTAAAATATTAATAAATTAAATAAAAAGAATATATGAAATGAAATGAAAAATATAAATAAAAATAAAATTCAAAATAAAGATATATAGTAGATAAATAATCAAACTAAAACATCTTAAAATATAATTAAAATTATAAAAAATAAAAAACAAAGGGTTAAATAAATACATAATATTGCATAAATGCAGCATTATACCATTGCTGAGCCTTAATGTATAAAATAGTAAAACACATTACAATATTTAATATAAAATTAAATGTTATTGAAATTTATTCAGTTTCTAAAATTCAGTTCATTGTAATAATAGCACATTTCAGGATTCTGAAAAATAAATAATACAGCATGAATACAGCATTATACCCTTCTAAAATCACATTGTTGTGATAAATATAAAAAAGGAAAATTAAAATTAAAAATTTAATAAAATAAAAAGAATATAAAATGAAAAAAAAAATCTAAATAAATATAATAATAAAAATAGTAAAAATAAAACAATAAAACATAATAAAATATATTTGATCTAAAATTGAATTTAATTGAAATCTATTAAAATAAAAAGATAAAATAAACAAATAAATAATATAGCATAAATGCAACATTATACCATTGCAGTCTTAATGTTAAATTTTATGATAAATATAGTCATTAAAAATAAAGATAAAACAGTAAGAGTAAAACACATTACAATATTTAATATAAAATTAAATTATACTGAAATGTATTAAATCTATAAAATGCAGAAAAATAAATAATACAGCATAAATACAGCATTATACCATTGCAAATTGTAAATTATTATATTTTTTTTGTGATAAATATAAAATTACAAATTTTGAACAAAATAAAAAACAAAAAGAACATTAAAATATATTTTATATGAAGTATAATAAAATATAAAATAAAAGTCCAGAAAGTGTAATGCAGAAATGAACAAAAAAATGCAGTATTAATATTTAACTTTCTAATTAGAAGGGAATTTTTGTTTACTTCTAAAGCAGTTCAGAATAAAGAATAAAAAGTAAATAATACAAATAAATAATACCACATAAATACAGCCTTATACCCTTGCAAATTCTTATTTTTTTTTATAAATATAAGAATTAAAAATTAAATCCAAATATATTTTATATAAAGTTTAATGCATAAATGAAGAAAATAAAAAATAAAAATGCAGTGTTAATATTTAACTTTTTAATTAGAAGGGCATTATTGTTTACTTAGCGTGCAGTATACTTGTATTGTATTATTATTGGTTCTCTGCATTCATCAGGTTTGTTAATATAAGAGCATGAGCAGAGGGCAGTGGAGTAAAGGTCAGTACAACAAATGATGTGGCAGCTCTTATCATAGTCGAATTTCCTGTACACAAAACAGTAGGAATTTACCTTAAAGTTATAGCTTTTTAAACAATGTCATTAATGCATTTATATTTCCTATTACTTACTAAGGTAGCATAGTATTGCTATTTGTATTTGCATAATGTACAACTGCACTACTATCCCACTATAAAAATACTATTCTGTTCTTTGAAGGATGTTGAATTAACATACATTTTTTGATATTTAAAAGTACCATGGTCCCCTACAGTTCATTGTCCAGTTAAATGAGTTTATATTGCTCTGTGTTTACGTTTCATATCATCCAGTATTTGTTGTTAAACATCACAGTTTAAAGTGTTTTATCACTTCTCGTCGCACCATAAAACTGATCTGTGAACTTTGAAGCTCTAGATTTAGTATTAACTATCACAGCTGGGTTATCAAGTCCTCTGTAGCTGCTAATAAAAACCACTTGAGTCTGTTTGTACACGATCTTCACGTACAGTGTGTTTTATGGTGTTTTCACATGATCACAACACGCAGGTTTTCTCGCTGTCTTTGTGAAATTTGGCAGACAGGGTTCATCATCTCGCCAGCAGCCCTGCAGTCATTCACGACTCACATGAAGCAACTTGGACAAAAGTTGCATTTACTCTCATGAATATTCATATCAAGTGGGCATTGACAGTGGGCCGCTGGCCTTAAATAGACACAGCATCTGTACCTCCAGCACCCACTGAAACTCTGAGGATAAACCGTTAGCAAGGACTTATCATCTGAACGGGTTCTTCAGCGTTTTACAAGTGAGTATATTTTTGACTTCTTTTTTAATCAATATTTTTTCTTTGATGCTGTAAAATTTGTCTTTAAAAAATTATTGCAATTTAAACTGTATAACACTTTTGAAATGCTACGATCAAATCCTGTTATCTATTTATCTATTTATCTATTTTCCATTCATTTTTATTACTCTATAAGGTGATCTAGTGGACATTTTATGTCAAATTAAATGTATTGCCATTTTTGAAGTAAGTCACCAGTGTTATTTTAGTATAATTTAGATATTATTGTAGTTTTTATATATTTTAAATCAGTTTTTATTTTTGTGTTTTCTGTTTTTGGTTTAATGTTAGTTAAGGTTTTAGTCATTTATATTTTATTTATTTATATTTAAATATTAAATATATAGTTTATTTATATTTGAATATTAAATATTTATTTGTTTGTTTGTTTGTTTATTTATTTATTTTCCAGTAATTTCCCTTAGTCTATAGGGTGATCTGGTGAACTTTTTATGTAAGTTTACACATTCTATAATTTAGTATTTACCAGTGTTATTTTAGAAAAATTGAGATATTATTGTAGTTTTTATTAATATTTTAAACCAGTTTTTATTTTTATATTTTCTGTTTTTGTTTTAATTTTAGTTAAGGTTTTAGTAATTTATATTTTATTTATTTATATTTAAATATTAAATATATAGTTTATTTATATTTGATTATTAAATATTTATTTATTTATTTTCCAGTAATTTCTCTTAGTCTATAGGGTGATCTAGTGCACTTTTTAATGTAAATACTAAATAATAATTTAGTATTTACCAGTGTTATTTTAGAATAATCAAGATATTATTGTAGTTTTTGTTAATATTTTAAATTAGTTTTTATTTTTTTATATTTTCTGTCTTCATTTTAATTTTAGTTAAAGTTTTAGTAATTTATATTCTATTAGGTATATTTAAATATGAATTTATTGCTTATTTATATTCGAATATTAAATATTAACTATTTATTTATTAATTATTTTCCAGTAATTTCCCTTAGTCTATTGGGTGATCTAGTGGACTTTTTTATGTAAATACTAAATAATATTTTAGTATTTACCAGTGTTACTTTAGAATTATTTTAGAAGTGAGATATTATTGTAGTTTTTATTGATATTTTAAATCAGTTTTTATTTTAATTTTAGTTAAGGTTTTAGTCATTTATATTTTATTTATTTATATTTAAATATTAAATATATTGGTTATTTATATTTAAATATTAAATATTTATTTATTTATTTCCCAGTAGCTTCCCTTAGTCTAGGGTGATCTAGTGGACTTTTTAATGTAAATGTACAGTAAAAATACAGTTAAATGTATTCTACAGTTTTACTGAACTCATGTTTGATAGTTTTTATTGAAATAATTATGTTGTTAAATTAATAATGATACTTATAATTATCCTATATTTTAGTATTAACCAGTGTTATTCTATTATAATTTGGATATTATTGTAGTTTTTATTAATATTTTAAATCAGTTTTTATTTTAATATTTCCTCTTTTCAATTCAATTTTAGTTAAGGTTTTAGTCATTTATAATTTATTTATTTATATTTAATTATTAAATATTTATATTTTATGTATGTATTTATTTATTTATTCATCTATTTTCCAGTATTTCTCCATAGTAAATTTTTTAAATGTAATTTTAAAGTAAAAAATACTGTTAAATATATTAAACTCATATTTGATGGTTTTTATTTAAATAAATTATGTTGCACCGACTATATATTAGTATTTACCAGTGCTATTTTAGTACATCATTGTAGTTTTTATTCATATTTTAAATCAGTTTTTATGGCAATATTTTCTAGTTAATGTTTTAATAATTTATAATAATAATTACATATATCATTTTATTACATCAATTTAAACTGCAATAAATAGAGAAATGCCTTGGAATATTTATATATTTATTTCAAGAAATAGTCTAAAACTGTATCTTCTAGGGAAACTGTTCCTGGTCTTATTTTGCATAATTTGAAAAATATTTGAATTATATATTGAGCATCCCTCAGAAATCTGAAAATAAAGTGATTTAGAACAGCATTCATTTTACTACAATAATTTAGTTAATTTAGCCCTATATTCATATCATGACCTTTGATTTTTTTTTTCTTTTCACAGACGTAACAACTAAAATGGAGACTATGCATGAGCTCATCCCTTTTGCTAAGGAAATGCTGAGCGCCGGTCCCTCCAAGGGCTCCCTGAAGGTCTATATCGTGGGCGTCACGTTCGCCGTCCTGGGAATGATGAGCGGCGTGGTCCAGGTGGCCTCTTCCTTCTTCCCTGACCACGAGGCGCCTGACTTTGACATGCTGAAAGTGCGGGAGCTCGTACCGGTGAAGGAGCAGGTCCAGGAGCCACAAACCACCATCTCTGAGGATGACGAGATGGATGAGGTGATGGAGGCCAAGGCCAAGGAACTGCCGGTGAACAGACAGAGGCGAATGAGTTTCAGAGCTCACGCTTCATAAGGTCCATGCCCTGCTGCTGTTTAATGCCTACATGAAGAAAGTTGAGCCAAAATGAAGTTCTGCTTGTGCACTGACCCCGTGAGGAACATGTCAGGAGGAACCGTACGGACACAGCTGTTGTACTGAGAGCTGCAGAGCAGCAGGGAGAGGGAAATAATGACTTGATAGTTTACGACTGTTACGTATGTCTGTTCAGATGGTGTAATGATTTTTTATCTGATGATAACTATTTATAAAGGATGTATAAAAGTCATGTGTAGAGTGTGCTATCTTTTACTGCCAGAAAATAAATACATATTTGCGCAATCTCTGTGTCACTCTGTTGTATTTAAGATGATTTGTATTTTTTGATTCAAATGGCAGTGTTTTATTTATTATTTGTGCTTTTGTGGAATTGATTTTCACATAAAATCTAATAATCAAATTGTCTATATTTACTTTGCTTTCATTTTGATTAAAATACACTATAAAAACACTGAAAATTTGTTTTTCGTCTATGTACAAAAAAACAGCAGTTAAAAAAGGTATAATAATAATATTATTAATTACAGGACTATATGGACTGTGTTATCCTTTTAATAATCTATTTAAATATGATATATATTTATACAAAATTAATTAGTATAGAAAATTATTACTATGCTGGGCAATGATTAATCGCGATTTATTGGATCCAAAATAAAAGTTTTTGTGTGCAAATATGTGCTTACTGTGTATTATGTATGCATGTATGTATGTATATATAAAAATGTATGTTTATGTATTGAATATATTTATATATAATACATATTTATGAAAAGAAATATATACATGTAAATAATTTCAAAATATATACTGTATGCGTGTGTCTTCAAAGACTTTATGGTAGTTTTCATTGAAATAATTATGTTGTTAAATTAATAATTATTCTTCTAATTATCCTATATTTTAGTATTTACCAGTGTCATTTTATTATAATTAGGATATTAATGTAGTTTTTATTAATATTTACTGTTTTTATTTTAATTTTAGTTTTAGTCATTTATATTGTATTTAAGTTTAATAATTCAATGTTTATTTTTTATGCATGTATGCACTTATTTATTTATATATTTATATATTCATATAATAGCAATTATATGAAAAGAAATATACACATGTAAATATTTTCAAAATATATACCGTATGTGTGTTTTCAAAGACTTTATATAGAGACTTTGGTGTCTTTATATATACATAATCGATATACACAGTACACACATATATAATGTACACATAAACTTTTATTTTGGATGCGATTAATCACGATTAATCATTTCCCAACACTAAATATGATATATTATTAGATATCTTGATTCAATAGATTACATTTAAATATATACTCAAACAACAACAGTAACCATTCGTTCGTTCGTTCATTTGTATTATCAGTTTATTAAAAGTGTTATTGTTATTATTATTGTAAGATTATATTAGTAACCCATAAAAAGTATACTATATTAATTTGTCATTCATTTACGTTGATATTTTCATAAATTCCATCAAATTTACCGAGAAATATTCTGATTTAAATCATTTATTTTTAATCTCGCGGTCGTCATAGATATATATATATATCGGTCGTGTCTTTTATTTTGAAAGCGCAGCCGGAACCGGATTTGAGGCCCGGGATTTTTAGGAAGTAAACAAACCCTTGGCAGCTCAAGAGTGGAATTTGCCGGAGTAGTATTACGATTGTCGTTTAGTGTTTGTGTTTCTGACTATCAGCAGATAATGTGAGTACAGTTGTGTGACACACTTTAAATGTCTTTTCCCTTCAGCAAACGTCCTCATTTTGTCGTTAAACCCTATGATAAATCTGACGGAGACGTTAATTACGCGACACATCACGCTCCTGTTCCTTATTCGACTAATAATTATAGTACTAGACATTAAACTTGTAAATGTTGGATTTGGTTCATTTATCTACGTACATATTAAAAAGGCTGTGATTTAAGATTTTCTCCGATCATATAAAAGATTATATAAAGTGTTAAAACATAAGACAGACATTTTTACATATGGTTACCATTTGAAACGTTCCTATTATTTTTTTTAGACTATTTGTTGGTGCCTGTGTTATAGTCACATTTTAGTTTATTTAGTTCACATTTTTAGTTTATTTAGTTAATATTCGGATTTCTAAAAATTCTGATTTTCAGATTTAATCAAGTTTAATGTCAAGACCAGATGATCTTTCAGTTGTTTGGAATTTCACACAT
>NC_133378.1:36078516-36119432 GCF_049309525.1 Garra rufa | reverse complement strand
AATGTGATCTTATATTATTGTTTGTTTCTAAAACATAAAATTATATATATTAAAAAAATCTAAATAGACACATAGATTTAAATAATAAAACTGACAAAAACACATCAAAATTACTAAAACAAATATTAACATAAAAATGTAAACATAAAATGAACGTAATTATATAGTAATTTGTTATTAATTTACAGTAATATTTCCAGAAATAATATTGTTATGTTAATTGCTAGTATTAAATCTGTATTATTGTTATTATTATTATTATATTTAAAGGTTTTAGGCAGCACACACAAATAAAAAATACAGAAATATTTTGCAACATGTTCAAATGGGGTCTTATAATAATTTGTTATTAATTTACAGTGATTTTCTATAAATATTAATGCTAATTGCTAGTATTCAGTCTGCATTATTATTATATTTAAAGGTTTTAGGCAGCACATACAGAAATATTTCGCAACGTGTTTGAATGCGGTCCTATATTAATTTATTATTAATTTACAGTGATATTTCCAGAAATATTAATGTTAAGTAAGTTAATTGCTAGTAGCACACAGAAAGATTTTTGATCCTATTTTAATTTATTATTAATTTACAGTGATATTTCCAGAAATACTATGTTAATTGTTAGTATTAAATCTGCATTATCATCATTTTTATTGTTATTATGTTTAAAGGTTTAGGCAACACACACAGAAACAAAAATGTTAGAAAATCTATTTATAACGTGGTAAAAATACCAATAATACAACACTAAACTTATTATTATTTCAGTTCATTTCTAAGGCAGTATTTTTTATTTTAGTTTAGCTCCAGTTAAAGTTTAAGTTGAACTAAACAAAACTAAAATCTGAAATAAAAAATATATAACCTTAAATAGACAAATAGTTTTAATATAATAAAACTGACGACAGCACCTCAAAATTACTAAAACTGATCCTATATTAATTTATCAATTTAAAATCTGTATTTTTATCATTATTATTATTTTGGGTTTAGCCACTACATACATAAACAAAATGTCAGAATAAATCTATATTATTCTATGCATTATACATTCATAATATATTAATCTATTATGATTTTACAATTATGTTTAATGAAATTGTAGACTCTTGACCATGGTATTTTTGTTAGGCTTATGCATTGTATATAACACTTTTTATGTTTTTGTGTCATATTGGATCTTCATTTCAAGCAATTCTCCTTGTCATCATAACTGTTTTCATGTTGTGATTTCTTTCAGGTTACAGTTTTGTGTGTGTGATAGATAAACATACAACCTCATTGGCCGTCCCACTGCGTCATTACCGAGTGTAGTACCGCAGCTCCATCATGTCGAGGAAACAGTCTGGAAAGCCCATAAAGGGAAACAGGAAGTATGAATTAGAGAGGAAGAGAGACGAGAGGGCGGCCCGCCGGGCTCTGGCCAAAGACAAGAAGAACAGACCTCCAGGAGGGGATGATGGAGAGGAGTTTGTCAGCTTCTCCAACCAGCTCCAGGCTCTGGGGCTCAAACTCCGCGAGGTGCCTGGAGACGGGTATGTGTGGAGCACTGAGATGCCCATATACAGTCTGAGCTCTTTAAGGAGTCGAGCTTCTGTTTGTCATGTTCTCCCGCAGGAACTGTTTGTTCCGGGCTCTTGGAGATCAGCTGGAGGGACATTCGCGAGGTCATTTGCGTCTGCGGCAGGAGACGGTACAGTACATGATGGCACACAGGCAGGACTTCGAACCTTTCGTGGAAGATGAGGTGCCATTCACACAGCATTGTAAGAGACGGCTCAAAAGTGTGTTTGTGTGTTGCTATAGATCCAAAATAAATTGAATTAAATGAAATAGAAACTTCAACTTAAGTTGAACTCACTCACTCACTCATAAATTACTGTTAAATAATATTTAAATATTTAAAAACATAAACTTACATTATCAAGTTAGTTTCCAAGGCAGCATTTCTATTTTTTCAAAATTAAAAATTAGAAAATATATATAAAAAAATATAAAATTAACAAAAAAATCTATAACTTAAATAAATAAATTAGTTAATTAATTGAAAAACCCAATTTTATTTTGGTTAGTTTATTTTGGTTAGAATTTTTAATTTTTGTTTAATTAGTTAAATTTGCTTAAATTTAAGTTGAAAAGAATTAAACTAAAACTAAAAAAAGCTTAAATAGAAACATAATTTTAAAATACTAAAACTGACAAAAACAAATGTTAACATAAATTTAAACTTTAAAAATTCAAAGATATGACATCAATACTGTAATACTATATTAATGATACTACAATAATCCTGGAGCCTGTAACAACCAGAATAAAATATTTGTTTAAAATCTAGTTATAACGTTAAAAAATAAAATAAAAATAAAGAAATGGTAAAAAATTTATTAATTTTTATTTTTTATTATGGTTAGTTTCCAAGGCAGCATTTTTTATTTTTGTTTCATTTCAGTTAAAGTTTAAGTTAAAAATAACTAAACCAAAACTAAAAAATATATAAATGTAAACCAAAATAAACACATAGTTTTATAATACTAAAACTGACAAAAACGCACATTAAAATTACTAAAACAAATATTAAAGTAAAAATGTAAACTATATGACAGTAACACTGTAAAGATGCTTCAATAATCCTTAAGTCTGTAAACAACCATAAAATTAAAATTTTATTAAAATGTATAACTTGGTTGAATAAATAAATAAAATAGTTAATTAAAAATAATCCTGAAGCCTGTAAATAGGGGGGGGGGGAACTGGGGGGAGAAAAACAATAAATAAATAATTAATTGAAAAATGTATTAATTAAAATATTTTATTTTGGTTTATTTCTAAGGCAGCATTTTTTCAGTTTTTGTTTAGTTTTAGTTAAAGTTTAGTTAAAAAAATAAACTAAAACTATAAATAATAAAAAACTTATATAGACATATTTTTAAAATAATAAAACTGACAAAAACAAAAATTACTAAAACAATTATTTAATTATAACAATTAAAAAATGTACATTAAAAAATAAAAACTAATTCAAAGCATGAACATCAATTCTGTAATATTGTTTTAATGATACAACAATAGCACTGGAGAAATTATCATTTAGCATTTTTCATTTTTGTTTAATTTAAAAAATATTATATAATTATAAAATAATATATAATTTAAAAATAACTAAATGGAAAACACTAATAACTAGATAAATGACTATATAAACTAAGAAAACTAACAAAAACTAAAAAAAAATATTTAATGTTAATTTTTTTTTCTAGTTCAATTTGAAAGTTTTAGTGGTTTTTGTTGTGTTCTTGTATTTTTCTATTAGTTTTTGATCTATTTTTTAATGGTAATACAGTTTTTACTGATTTTTATTTTAGTTTTAATTATTTTAGCACATCACGTTAAACTAAATGCAAATTAGAAATGTTGCCTTGCCAACTAGCTGAAATAAAATGGGTTAAAAACATGAAAGACATTAAATGAAAAATGAAATAAATATTAAGTGACATAAAATCATCCAAAAAACATAAACTTAGTTTCCAAGGCAAATTTTCTCATTTTTGTTTAGTTTTATTTAAAGTTTAAAACGACCGAATGAAATGAAAATAACTAAAGTAAAACCAAAATAAAAATAATACAAACTAGTTAATTTTTTAGTTTACTTTTAAAGTTTTGGTGTTTTATGTTGTGTTCTTGTAATTTGTTTACAAATTTTTTAATGTCAATATAGTTTTAACTGATTTAAATTTTTGATTGAAATTCTTTTACTGATTTTATTTTTTATTTCATCTAGTTGGCAAGGCTAATAAGTTAAAAAGATTAAAGACATAGACAAATTAACTGACTTAAAATCATCCAAAAAACATAAACTTATAAATATAAGGCAAAATTTATAAATATAAAAATATATGTAAAAATGAAGTGCTGTTATTCAGCTATTCTACTGCATTTCTGCTGGAAATAAAAAAAGAGCATGCCATTCTTCCTCAGTGTCAAACCTCTCACAGCCGGGCATGTTTGCCGGTAACGACGCCATCGTGGCCTTCGCTCGCAGCCAGCAATTAAAAGTGGTTATTCATCAGCTGAATGCTCCTTTGTGGGAGGTGAAGCATTTCTTTCTTTAATTCATGTCATTCTAAAGTGTTTTCTATTAATGGTTTAACACATTCTTTTTAAATACAGATAAATGGTACAGAAAAGCCTTCATGCCGTGAGCTACACATCGCATACCGCTATGGAGACCATTACGACAGCGTCCGAAAGATTGGAGACAACTCTGAGAGTCCAGCCCATCTGCGTATAGAAGTCTGCAAGCTTCTAAACAAACATCAGTCACTTATGTCAACCAGAGTCTGAGATTTTCTGAAGGGAAATATCTCTACTTTTTTTTTTTTTTGTATAGAGTCTGAATAATTCCAGACGCTTTGGAGACGGTCAGAAGGAGAAGTCGAGAGGCTCCTCTCCCTCACGCTCTATGTCTGAAGATGAAGAGCTGATCTTGAGCGTTCTCTGTGCCGATAGTGAGTCTTTAAATCACTGTTCTCTAGCTCTCAATGTGCTCCTCTCACTGCTGTTTTGTGTCCTCAGGTCAGACAGACAATCTGTGTCAATCAAGTGCCACATCACAGACGTGCCACAGTGATTGGCTCGAGTCTGAACTCAACAACCAATCATTACAGAGAGATTGTGCCTCAGGGACACACCCTTTATGTCAAGGCATGCAAGCTGAATGTAGTGAAAACTCATCGCCAGCAGAGCGCAGCATTGCACATAAACCCAAGGTAACTGAGATTGTTTTGAACGATAAAAAAGGCAATATTTTACCAGTGTTGTTTTAGTATAATTGAGATGCCATTATAGTTATTAATAACTTATTTTATATATATATATATATATATATATATATATATAGTCTGTTTTTTTAAGTGTTTTTTTTTTTCATTTTAAATAGGATATTAGATTATTTTTGTTTTTAATGGGGTCTTTTTTTTTAAATAATTCTATAGTTTTTATTTCAGTTTTAGTTATTTTAACACATCGAGTTAAACTAAATATAAATGTTGCCTTGACAGCTAGCTGAAATAAAAAAGGTTACAAACTTTTATTTTTTTAATTGCATTAATTAAGATAAAATAAATGTCAACTGCCAAGAAATTAGCCAAACAGCATAAACATATTTTATTTAGGTTAGTTTCCAAGGTAAATTTTCTCATTTTTTATTAAGTTTCATTTGAAGTTTACAATGAAAACTAAAACTGAAATAAAAATAGTTTGAGTTACTTTAGAACATCAAGTTAAACTAAATGAAAATGAGAAATGTTGTTTTGTCAACTAGCTGAAATAAAATAATATGTTTTTTTGGATGTTTTTTTTTAAATGTTTTTAACTTATTTTATTTCCGTTAGTTTCCAAGGCAAAATTTCATTTATTGGGTTGAACGAAATGAATTTTTAAAATGTTTTATTTTATTTCATTTAAACTTTCTATTTCAAGTTATGAAAATATATAAGTAATTTATTTTAAGTAATAATATTGAAGTTTTCCTGTATTTTATTTTATTTTTTTGCTTTTTAGGTTTCTAATAAACAAAAGAAGGAGCAGCAGCGCCTAGAAAAGAAGAAACGTCAGGAGGAGAGACATAGACAGAAGGTTTTACAGAGCAGAGGGTCACATGATCAGAATCAAAACGAACCTGAAGCTGTCACTCTCGTGCCAGCGCTTAACACCCTGAGCATCTAGAGCGAACATAGGAAACCGTTTTAGGTGATCCGTACACTGTGTCATGATCCAGAAACCTTAAATGTCTAAATATACAGGAACTATGTTCTCTTTAGCATGAGGATGATGTCCAGATGCATCAGGCTGTACGCTGCGCTTGAGATGACTGGCGGCTGCATTTTTGTACCGAACGTAGTCAAACATTAACACTCATTAATTTCAGTTGACTCATCTGATCTCAGCCAAAGAACACTTGGAAAGGGAACCAAAACATGATTAATAATGGACCACTGTTTAAGACTGTCGGGGATTGGATTCATTTGTTTAAAACACTTTCGGTTCTGTTTCTGCATTTGGTTTCTGGATTCGAATCATCATGGTTTTAATTTAGCGTTTCATTTTCAAACAGTTGGGCAACTTCACATTCTGCAGTGGAATTCTATAAATAAACTGTTTAAATGGGAATTAAATTGTGTACTATTAAATATTATTCTCTAAAAGGGTGAATCACAGGAAAAAGCCATTTTATCATTCCTGTGAAGCAAAATTATTCATTTAAAAATCTATACATCTTTAAGTATAACATCATAAAGTACTGTATTATAGTAATGAAAAATGGGTTGTGTGTTTATGTAATAGGAAATCTAATATATATAAAGTCAAGCCTGAAATTATTCATATCCCTGGCAAATTTTGACTTAAAGTTACTTTTATTCAACCAGCAGACATCTCCCAGAAGATAATAAGATGGTGTAAAAGAGGCATCATTGTGGAAAAAAAATATTACTCATCTTTTATTTACATTTGAACAAAAAGTGGCATGTCCAAAATTATTCATACCTTTCTCAATAATCAATAGAAAAGCCTTTATTGGCTATTACAGCAATCAAACGCTTCCTATAATTGCTGACCAGCTTTTTGCATCTCTCCACTGTTATTTTTGCCCATTCATCTTTAGCGATGAGCTCCAACTCTTTCAGGTTGGAAGGTCTCCTTTCCATCACCCTGATCTTTAGCTCCCTCCACAGATTCTCAATTGGATTTAGATTGAGAATTTAGCAAAGTCTGCTAACCATTTCTTCACCACTTTTGCTGTGTGTTTTGGATTGTTGTCGTGCTGAAATGTCCACTGGTGCCCAAGGCCAAGTTTCTGCCTGATGTTGTTGTTGAGAATTTTGATGTATTGCTCCTTTTTCATGGTGCCGTTTACTGTGATTAGGTTCCCTGGTCCACCGGCTGAAAAACACCCCCAAAACATTAGGTTCCCACCACCATGTTTGACAGTGGGGATGGTGTTCTTAGGGTTGAAGGCTTCTCCTTTTTTACACCAACAAACAATTCAAATTTTGTTTCGTCTGACCATAAAACAGAAGAGCAGAAGTCTTTTTTGTCCAGATGAGCATTTGCAAAGGCTTTTGTGTGCCTTATCTGGAGAAGTGGTGTCCTTCTTGGTCTGAGTCCGTGGAACCCAGCTGTGTGCACTGTCCGTTGGACTGTCTGCCTTGAGATGTTGCCACCAGCAGAGCCCAGATTCATCAGGATGGTCTTGGTGGTGATCCTTGGATTCTTTCTTATCTCTCTCACTATCCTCCTGGCCAGCACAGGTGTCACTTTTGGCTTCCAACCACGTCCTCTGAGATTTTTCACAGTGCGGAACATCTTGGATTTTTTAATAATACTTTGCGCTGTAGCCACTGGAACTGCAAAACATTTAGATATGGTCTTATAGCCCTTTCCTGACTTGTGAGCAGCCACAATGCACAGCCGCAGGTCCTCAGTGAGCTCCTTTGTCTTAGCCATGACTGTCCACAAACCAACAGCAGAGAGCTTCATGATTAAAACAGCTGTTCCCAATGAATCAGGGTAATTAGGATGCTTTAGAACAGCTTGGACTATTTGGAATGGTATAGAACTTTGGATTTTCCCATTGACTGTGACAGTTTGCAAGGGTATGAATAATTTTGGACATGCCACTTTTTGTTCAAATGTAAATAAAAGCTGAGAAATATTTTTTTTTCCACAATGATGCATCTATACACACACACACACACACACACACACACACACACACACACACACACACACACACACACACACACATATATATATAGTAGGATTTTTAACATGTTTAAACAAGTTTCTTCCGTGCACTAAGCCTGCATTTATTTGATCCAAAATACAGCAAAAGAAGTAATCTTGTGAAATAATTTTTATTAGTAACATGTTAGTAACTTGCTAATCATACTAGAAAAGTGTGTTCCCACTCGCACATTAAATTCAACTTTAAGCTTTTCAAAGTTATTTCAAACTTTCAGACTAGGCTTTCTCAAGCCAACTTAAAAGGTTGCCTGCAAACATTACTCGTCTCGTTTATTCCTGTTATCAAGGCTACATTTTCAGCATGATTACGCTAGTCTTCATTGTTACACCATCCTTCAGAAATCAGACTTTAAAAAAATTTAAATATTACGGTTCACAAACTTTTGACTGCTAGTGTATATAAATTAAACGTTAAAAGAATTGCATTTCATTCAGCACAAATATCACATATTACAAAGATTTAGAAACAAACGCAGACATGAATTTATTTTCTTTTCCTGTTTTTATTATTTAATAACTAAAAACATTTTGAAAACAGTGATGTGTAAGATGTGCAGCCAAGCTGGGAATGAACAAGCACCTTTCAGAATGCAGAAAGCCCAACTTTCCATTGTGTTGCAACAAACAGAGACAAAATATCAGATACTGAATTTTTTGAATAGCTTCAAATTCTTGCATAATGACCCTAAATGGGATGAAAATCATTAAAGACTGTATGAATGAAATGATCTATCCGTAAACACTATTTTAAGACCTTGATCCAGCCTGCGAACATATGTTTGCCTGTTAAGACACAGCTACAGAGAAAAACATTTCTACAGTATGCATGCACAGGGAGAAGCTTGACCCTCTGAAAGAGTCACTTTTCTTCAAACAAACCAGTTGTGGCCCTTTTGAACCACAAAACATCTGCGACCAACATCTGCTAAGTCTTAATACTTTAGCCACAGTGATTAAAATCCGTGCCAGGTTTTCAAAGTTTCCCTGCTGACAAAATCTGCAGTTTTGGTAACACGTGTAACTCAAGCAGGGTTACAATACATGCGTTGACCTTAAAGAAAAACCAGTGATGGAAAAGCATTTTATTGTTCCCTTTTCAAACCGTACGGAGAAATCTAGCATATACAGTAACCAACTACATCTCTGATAAATAGAACTCAAAAAGCATTAGTAGGATATTTACAAACTGCTGCTTTGGCGACATAACTCTTAATAAAAACGTACATTTTTAATACGTAAACATTCCCGCAATTTAAAGGAATATCATGGGTTCAATTGAAAGTCTATGGTTAAAGAAACCACACATAAATGTTTAAATACATGATAAAGTTGCTAATTTTGTCTGTTATAGTCAGTAAGTAATAATCAGCCTTTCTCTCATGACCTTATAAAGTTGGAAACCCTGTAACTTTCTCTCAAAATGCGTAAAGATGCTACCAACGGACTGTTTAATGTCTAGTCCTATAGACTTCTATAATAAGTGCATTACTGTAAATATATGAAAGTTTGTTTCTGCCATGGAATAAACAAGATAATTGTGACTTTTTTTTTTTAAATCTCACAATTCAGATTTTTTTTTAGAATTTTGAGTTAGAAATAAGAATTGTGTGATTATAAGCTTGCAATTGCAAGAGGAAAAAACTTTATATCTCACAATTCTGTTTTCATCTTGCTATTCTTACTTTTCCTCAGAATGACAAAAAAAGTCGCAATTAACTTTATTTTTAATTCCAAAGTGGGGAAAAAAAACAGAATGGAAACTTTATATATTGAAGTTCGAAAGCCAAAAATTAAAGATAAAAAAAATTAAGAAAACGTTGGAGGAAAAAGAATTTGAGATTATATCTCGCAATTCTGCACAATTCTTAATTTTCCTTAGAATTACAAAAATTAAGTCTAAATTGCGAGAGATAAACTCAAAATTGTAAGATATAAACTCTCAAAAGTCTGCATTGTGAGACTGTAAACTTGCAATAGCGAGAAAACGTTGCAATTAACTTTATTTTTAGTTTTAAAGTGGGAAAAAAACAGAATGGAAACTTTATCTTGAAGTTTGAAAGTCAAAAATGCAAGATATAAACTCAGAAATGTTGGGGGAGAAAAGAACTTGAGATTATATCTCGCAATTCTGTTCACATCCTGCAATTCTTACTTTTCCTCAGAATTACAAAAGATTAAGTCTAAACTGTTGGAAATAAAATCAAAATTGCAAGATATAAACTCTCAAAAGTCTGCATTGTGAGACTAAACTTGCAATAGCGAGAAAAAGTTGCAATTAACTTTATTTTTAGTTTTAAAGTGGGAAAAAAACTGAATGGAAACTTTATATCTTGAAGTTCGAAAGTCAAAAATGCAAAATATAAACTCAGAAATGTTGAGGGGAAAAAGAATTGAGATTATATCTCACAATTCTGTTTACATCTTGCAGTCCTTATTTTTGCTCAGAATTACGAGAAATGACGTCCAAGTTGTGAGATATAAACTCAAAATTGCAAGATATAAACTCTCAAAAGTCTGGATTGTAAGATTGTAAACTTGCAATAGCATGAAAAATGTCGCAATTAACTTTAGTTTTAATTCCAAAGTGGGGAAGAAAACAGAATGGAAACTTTATATTTTGAAGTTCGAAAGCCAAAAATTAAAGATAAAAAAATTAAGAAAACGTTGGAGGAAAAAGAACTTGAGATTATATCTCGCAATTCTGCACAATTCTTAATTTTCCTTAGAATTACAAAAATTAAGTCTAAATTGCGAGAGATAAACTCAAAATTGTAAGATATAAACTCTCAAAAGTCTGCATTGTGAGACTGTAAACTTGCAATAGCGAGAAAAAGTTGCAATTAACTTTATTTTTAGTTTTAAAGTGGGAAAAAAAAAGAACGGAAACTTTATCTTGAAGTTTGAAAGTCAAAAATGCAAGATATAAACTCAGAAATGTTGGGGGAGAAAAGAACTTGAGATTATATCTCGCAATTCTGTTCACATCCTGCAATTCTTACTTTTCCTCAGAATTACAAAAGATTAAGTCTAAACTGTTGGAAATAAAATCAAAATTGCAAGATATAAACTCAAAGTCTGTATTGTGAGATTGTAAACTCGCAATAGCGAGAAAAAAGTCGCAATTAACTTTATTTTTAATTCCAAAGTGGGGAAAAAAAACTGAATGGAAACTTTATATCTTGAAGTTCGAAAGTCAAAAATGCAAAATATAAACTCAGAAATGTTGAGGGGAAAAAGAATTGAGATTATATCTCACAATTCTGTTTACATCTTGCAGTCCTTATTTTTGCTCAGAATTACGAGAAATGACGTCCAAGTTGTGAGATATAAACTCAAAATTGCAAGATATAAACTCTCAAAAGTCTGGATTGTAAGATTGTAAACTTGCAATAGCATGAAAAATGTCGCAATTAACTTTAGTTTTAGTTTGGAAAAAAAGAAAGAATTGGAAGATGGAAACTTTATATCTTTAAGTTCATATTTTTCTCAGAATTGCAATAAAAAAAGTCCAAATTGTGAGATATAAACTTGAAACAATAAGAAAAAAAGTTGAGATTTTTAATTTTTTTTTTTCTATTTTGTGGCGAAAAAAAGAAACTTTCTTGAAATTCTGAGAAAAAAAGTTCTGCTGTTTCGTTTACATCTTGCAACTTTTACTTTTCCTCCAGAATTACGAGAAATAAACTCTAAATTGTGAGATATAAACTATAATATAAAAGATATAAAAGTCTGTATTTTGAGACTGTAAACTGGCAATAGCAAGAAAAAAAAGTTGTAATTAACTTTATTTTTAATTCTGAGATGGAAAAAAAAATGAATTACAAAATGGAAACTTTATATTTTGAAGTTCATACTTTTTTCCTCAGAATTGCAGGAAACAAAGTAAGAATTATGAAATATAAACTCACAACAGCAAGATTTTTTTTTTATTCTGTGGTGAAAAAAAGGAAACTATTGAAATTTTGTGAACTGTGAGTTTATATATATCTTTATCTTCTGTTTACATCTTGCAATTTTTCCTTTTCCTTAGAATTACGAGAAATTAACTTTAAATTGTGAGATATAAACTGAAAAGTGTGAGATATAAACTCTCAAATGTCTGTATTGTAGGTTTGTAAACTTGCAATAGCATGAAAAACCTGAATTACAAGATGGAAACTTTACTTTACTTTACTTTACTCAGAATTGCAAAAAATCAAGTCCAAATTAAGAGATATAAACATGCAATAGCAAGGGGAAAAAATTGACATTTGTATTTTTTATTCTGTGGCTAGATAAAAAGTAAAAGGGAAAAAAGTTAAAAAGGCAAGATGTAAACTCTGAAATGCTAATTAAAAAGAACTTTTGAGTTTATATCTAGTAATTCATGTTTACATCTTGCAATTCTTCCTTTTCCTCAGAATAACAAGAAACTAAATTCAAATGGTGAGATATAAACTCTCAAAAGTCTGTATTGTAAGACTGTAAACTTGCAATAGCAAGAAAAAGGTTGCAGTTGATGTGGTGGGGAAAAAAACCTGAATTGCAACATGGAAACTCAAAATTCTAAGAAACAAAAAGTCAACACTGAGTTGTGAGTTTATATCTTGCAGTTTGTACATTTTCCTCAGAATTGCAAGAAACTAAGTCAGAATTTTAAGATGTAAATTCACAATAGCAAGAAAAAGTTTTAAGTTTTTATTTGTTATGCGAAAAAAAAGTTAACTTTCCTGGAATTGAGAAAAAAGTCTAAATTGCGAAAAATAAACTCAGGATTTTGATTTTACATCTGCAATTCTTTGTTTATATCTTGTAATTCTTACTTCTTTACTCAGAATTACAAGAAACAAAGTCTGAATTGCGAGATATAAGCTCAAAAACGTAATGCAGTAATGCACAGCAAGCCACAGATCTCAGCCCGTCAATAGCACTGGACTTGAACCCGAAACATTCCTTTAAAACTCATTAAGTGTATTAGAAGTGTGGTTTGGTGTTTGTGTGTCAGTGCATGTTGTGTGGGTGTGTTTAAAGATCACCATCTATGGGTGATGCCTATTCAAACAGCTACAGCGTCCTGGACTCCCCTGACCTCCCATCTGTCCATTTGTGGGAAGTTTCTGGTGGTGTTCATCCCTCCATCTTTCGTGTTTGGCAGAGCGGCGCTCCACGGTTCCAGGTCAACGCAGCTGTGCGGTAACACAAACAGAAGGTGCTGTTGTTATTATAAATGTATGCTTAGAAGTTCATGAAATGTCAAACTTTGCTAACAAAACCTGCTGTACACAATCTAGTACATGCCTTCTAAATGATAGTTTATACTTTTTTAAAGGGATAGTTCACCCAAAAATGAAAGTTTGATGCTTATCTGCTTAACCCCATGGCATCCAAGAACTTTGTTTCTTCAGTAGAACACAAACTAAGTTTTTTAACTCAAACCGTTGCAGTCTGTTAGTCATATAATGGCAGTGGATGGGCACCAAACCTTTGAAAGTAAAAAAAACATACACAGACAAATCCAAATTAAACCCTGCGGCTTGTGGCGATACATTGATGTCCTAAGACACGAAACAATCGTTTTTTTTTGCAAGAAACTGAACAGTATTTATATAATTTTTGACCTGCGTCATGAGCCGCAGGGTTTAATTTAGATTTGTATGTGCAGGTTTTTTTTACTTTCAAAGGTTTGGTGCCCATTGACTGCCATTATATGACTGACAGACTGCAACGGTTTGAGTAAAAAATCTTCGTTTGTGTTCAACTGAAGAAACAAAGTCACCTACATCTTGGATGCCCTGGGGGTAAGCAGATAAACATCCAATTTTCTTTTTTGGGTGAACTATCCCTTTAACAAGTAAAAAAGTAACATTTTAGGAAAGTCCACCTTTAGGTTGTGTTTCACATTTCTTTTTGCTGTGAAATATTTACTGTTTTTTATAATGTAAACATAAGAATAACTTTAACATGGGGATAGTTCACCCAAAAAATTAAAATTCAGTCATTAAATACTCACCCTCATGTCGTTCCTAACCTTTAAGACCTTTGTTCATCTTCAAAATGTAAATTAAGATATTTTTGATGAAATCCGAGAGCTTTCTGACTCTGCATAGACAGCAATGCAACTGACACATTCAAGACATAGAAAGGTAGTAAGGACATTGATAAAATAGCCCATGTGACATCAGTGGTTCAACTGTAACAAAAAGTATTCTTGTAGCTTCATAACATGTCATATGGACTATTTTAACAATGTCTTTTTACCTTTCTGAGCCTTGAACGCATCAGTTGCGTTGCTGTCTATGCAGGGTCAGAAAACTCTCGGATTTCATCAAAAAATATCTCAGTTTGTGTTTCGAAGATGGAACGACATGAGGGTGAGTAAATTTAATGACAAATTTTCATTTTTGGTTGAACTATTCCTTTAATGGACTCGAGCGACTTCCAAATGATTATTTGTACTATGTGAGTCATAATAACCAGATGTGTCATATATAATACTTTACAAAAACACATGATTTAAGCTTCAATTAAGTTGTTTTTTCAGGCTGTTATTTCTAGGTGTGGTATGTAATATTGACAGCTAGCAGTTGAAATGGGTACTGCAGTCCAAACCCTAAATACTGGAGAGAGTTTTCTCCTGCTCTTCTGACGGATGCTCACATGGGTTGCCAGATTGACGATGCACTACAGGACCGAGCACAATTGACAACAGAAGGTGACGAGCCTTACACTGTAAGTTGATTAGTTGATTTATCTGCGTTTTAATATGCAAGGCTTTTTACGTCGGGTAGAATCTGCGATCTCTGACCCAGTTTGTTTTCTGGTTTCCATGGCTGCAATACGCTGTGTTTATTTCAACTGGCAACCCGGAGTCAGTGTTGCCAAGTCTGCGGTTTCCTGTGAAATTGGGCTATTTTAAAGAAGGAGATTGTAAATTGCCTGATAATTTACTCGCCTTCCACATCATTTAAGATGTTCATGTTTTTCTTTCTTCGGTCGCAAAGAAATTTTCTCCATATTATGGACTTCAATGGTGGCCAACGCGTTGAAGGTCCAAATTGAAGTTTAAATGCAGCTTCAAAGGGCTCTACACAATCCCAGCTGAGGAATAAGGATCTTTTCTAGCAAAACGATTGGTAATTTGCTTAAAAATTTTTTACTTATATACTTTTTAATCACAAATGCATCTTCACGCATTGTGTAATCACATTGGAAAAGTCACACAAAAAAGTAGGGTATGGTGAAAAACTCTCATTTTCACCAACTTCAAAATCATCCAACATCGTTGTTTTACCTTTTTTGGTAAAGGGCGTTTGACTTTCTTTGCACATTCTCTTTGTAAACACTTGGTTGGTATTTTTCCGCCTACATCAAGCGTGCACGATTACGTCGTGAGCGTGTGAGGTCCAGCTGTTGCGAGACAAGACATTTGTGGTTAAAAAGTATATAAATTTGTATTTGTCTTGGAAAATGACCAGTTGTTTTGCTAGATAAGACCCTTATTCCTTGATTGGGATCGTGTAAAGCCCTTTCAATCTGCATTGAAACTGCAATTTGAACACAACTGAAGTCCACTATATGGAGAAAAGTCCTGGAATGTTTTCCTCAAAAACCTTAATTTCTTTTCTACTGAAAAATGAAAGACATAAACATCTTGGATAACATAAGGGTGAGTAAATTATCAGGAAATTTTCATTCTGGAAGTAAACTAATACTTCAACACCGCGTGTTGTTTTTCATATCCACGGGTTTAATGCAACCCTAATAACGTGATATTTAGCCCCTGGAATTAGAGCTGCACGATTAATCGAATGCAATTTCCATGCGCATTTTGTCAGTAAATTACGGTTCTGTAGTCAGAAGTAAATGTCCATCACCAGCTTTCAGATGGAGCAGCATTTACTACAAAGAGCCGTATGTAGCCCCTTGAAATTGTAGAATTTGGAAAAAAAAAGAAGAAATAGAAAACACATGGAAGAGTATCATGTGTGTATGCATCAAAACTATTTTTTTTATTATTTTCCAAATTCTACAATTTCAAGGGGCTACACGTAGTTCACTGACAGGTTACGCAAAAAAAATCGCAGATTATTTAATTGCGTGATTATGAAATTAAAGAAATTGTTTGCAATTAATGACAGCTGTTTGCGTAGCTTCTCAGTGAGCTATGGCTCATTGTAGTAAATGCTGCTCTATCTGTAAGCATGTGAAAATACCACATTTAATAACGTACTCCAAACTCCCTTCATAACGACAGTCGAGTGTTTGAAATTATTCCTTCTGTGAGACAATGTGGCTTTAGAATAAGGCACACAACATGTTTCATAGTATTCTAAGCAGTGATAAAAGCATTGCATTATAAATATACTTTATTATAATAAATTATAATACGAAGAACTCAGTTAAACCATATATTGCTGCAGTCTTGTGTTTATTAGTTTATTTATTCAGCTGCAGCGATAGGCATTTCCTGGGTGTCTTCGGGGTGTATTTGGGGTTTCCGTGGGAGAATAAGATCGCCCTCTGGCCTTTGGATGAAGAGTTACTGCTAATCAGAAAACTGTGCTTCACTGAGAGATACGTATGATGATCACAGCTTCTGTCTTATCGTGACTGCGGTTTCATTTCGATGTATTGTGCATCCCTGCCTATAATGCAAATTGTACCAGGAGAACTCCTTCAAAAAAGTGTATTTTATTCCCCAGAATGCGATTTTATGCGATTAGGCTAGTTTTGAGTAGAATTGAGTTTTTTTTTTTTTTTTTTTTTTTGCAAAAACCTGGCAACCCTGCACAGAATGCACATTTCAAAGTGGAATAAGTAGCTGTAGCATTGTTTTTTGAAGAAGCGATCTTACTATATTTTATGCTTTATAGGTTTAAAAAAATTACATACAGCAACTTTAAGGTCCGTATTTCATGACATAAAATAACCTATAATCCCCATGTTTCCCTGACAGCCGTCATACCGGAGGCTATTTAAGCAGTGCAGCAGAGTCCCTCTCCACGGGCCGTCCGGTACACTGGAGAGACGCAGACGCGGGCCCTGGAGGGCACATGGTTGAGGGTTGTAGAGAGCCGGTTGGGTGGTAGATACAGGGTGGAGCGCTGAGTGTGACCTTGCTCCCATGTGACCCAGTAACCGCGGAGACCATCGTAACTCCCCTTCCAGCGGAGCTGCACTGACTCATTGCCCACTGTGGTCAGCTGCAGATCTGAGAGAGCTGGCAACACTGAGAGAAACAGGGAGAGAGAGGTCAGGCTTCCCGTTTATTGCTGGGAATCTGAGGGATGGGATGTGGGAATAATATTGGCAGGAACATTAAAATAGTGTGGTCTTGTTGGAAAGCATCTCATTCCAGAAGCTTCTAATGATTTAAAACAATAATTCAGCTAATACACTACAAGTCAAAACTTTTTGAACAGTAAGGTCTCTTCTGCTCACCAGGCCTGCATTTATTTATTAAACAGTGACATTTTGAAATATTTTTACTATTTAAAATAACTGTTTTATTTTTGAATATATTTTAAAATGTAATTCATTCCTGTGATCAAAGCTACATTTTCAGCATCATTACTGCAGTCTTCAGTGTCACACAATGCTTCAGAAATCATTCTAATATGCTGATGTGCTGTTCAAGAAACATTATTATTATTATCAATATTTAAAACAGTTGAGTGCATCCCCCCCCCCCCCCCCCCAAGATTCTTTGATGAATAGAAAGATCCAAGGATCAGCATTTATCTGAAATAAAAATCGTTTTTGTAACATTACACACTATACCATTCAAAAGCTTGGAGTCAATATATATTTGTATTTTTTTTAAGGAAAGAAATTATAGAAATTAATACTTTTATTAAGCAAGAATGTTTTAAATTGATCAAAAGTGATGCTAAAGACATTTATACGGTTACAAAAGATTTCTATTTCAGATAAATGCTGTTCTTCTGAACTTTCTAATTATCATTCTGCTCAGCTGTTTTTAACATCATAAAAAAAAATTGAGCAGTTTTTTGAGCAGCAAATCAGAATTAGAATGATTTCTGAAGGATCATGTGACTGGAGTAATGATGCTAAAAATTCAGCTTTGAAATCACAGGAATAAATTACATTTTAAAATATATTCAAATAGAAAACCATTATTTTAAATAGTAAAATATTTTACAATTTTACAGTTTCTGCTGTACTTTGGATTAAATAAATGCAGGCTCCTGGAGCAAAAGAGACTTCCTTAAAAAAAAAAAAAAAAAAAAAAAAAATCTTACTGTTCAAAAACTTTTGACTGCTAGTGTATATAGCATGTTATAAGTATTTAAAATGAATGAAAAAAGTGCACTGATAATGACCGGTGTAATCTGTTGGTTCTTACCCTCCTGTGTACAGACTTTAACAGACATGGCTCTCTCTTTGCCGGAGGACTGCTTCGCGCTCACGGTGACCAGGTACTGTGTGTCGGGCTGGAGGTCGGTCAGGACTGTGGAGTTCTGTCTGTTACTGACGCTGACGATTTGCAGTGGGCCTGTAGGAAGCGCTGAATACTCCAGCTGGTACTCCTGTACGAGGTGAGGCAGCAGTGGACCCCAGCTCACACGCACACTGTTAGTGGTGGAGTCTGATATGGTCACTGTCGACAGAATCTGCACCTGTGGCTGAGGATTCACTGGAGGTGAAGACATGAGAGTGGAGAACTTCTCAGTGTTTGAACAAGGTGTAAATGATGTATATGTTTTCTTTATTTGAATTTACTTAAATAAGCTTATATAATTCACAAGATTGATAAAGAGGGTCAACATGAAGTCAACATAAAACTGTTCACATTCTTTGGGGATCATATGCACTGATTTTTACTTCAAATTGACTTTAATAATGCAGAAATATTCAATTATTTTGGGAAGAGGTAAAAGTCATAATTGAAAAGATCATTTCAAAACAAATTTTACTGGACCCTAAGCTTTTTCTGCTGGGATTATACCCAGAGAAACATAATTATAGTAGAAGTGAACAAGCATTTATAGACCTCAGTGTGCTTTATGCCAAAAAATGTATAGCTCTATTATGGACTAAGATGCACAGACCAAGTACTAATCAGTGGATAAGACAGATGTTGTCGAGCCTTCCATTAGAAAAGATAACATACATATTAAAGGCCAAACAGTATGTATTTGAAAGCATATGGAGTCCTTTCATTAATTATATTAAAGATTTGGATTTAACGGATGAAGAAGTGGATGACTAATCTTTATGGACAAAAGCAGTTCCGACCTCATAGATTGATAAAATCTTTAACATTTTTTTTTTTTAATTTAGTACTCAGTATGATTATAAAGGCCAACTTTGAATAGATTACCATGGGCTAAAACAGGGTAACATTCTTGTTCAGTGTTGTTGTGTTTTTTTCTTTGTTTTTGTTTTGTTTTTTATATATTTTTATTTTTATTTATTCCTCTAGAGTAAATGCAGCAATCTTGTGGTTGTATGGTATCTGGAAAAATGTACGATTGTAAATGGCTGTATTTCAAAGTGTTTAAAAATGAAAATAAAATAAAAATATTGTGGAAGAAAAAAAAAAAAAAAATTGACTTTAATAATGAATACGCAATAGATCTCACCATTTTACTTTTGAGTTTGTTTTGTGTAATTCAGTATTTCTCTGAGATTTTTAATTGTCATAATTGTAAGAGTTTAAAGTACATTTTAATATTACAAAAATATTAAATTAACATTAAATATGAACACTAAATAATAATATTATTAATACATTTAATTTTCATGTAATTAATTACATTTAATAATAATAAATAATATTAATTGTTGATAAATAACAAAATATTTATTTTTAATTAATGCTTGATCTAGTGAATGCTAATAACATCAACAAAACAACAATAATTATATTTATTTCATATTTACTTAATACTAATTAATAGTGATATATTATTACTTTACATGATTGTATTATTATTTATTATTAATATTATTATTATTATTAAAACATTAAAGACAACAAAAAAGTAGTGGTAATAAAAATTATTTTCATTATGCAAAATATAATTATTTCCTCTTATTAATAAATTTAATTTTACTTTAATTCTGTTTATTATTTTTATATTATTATTATTATTGTTGTTGTTAAATAAAAATAAATTGAATATTTATTTTTAATTGATGCTGTATCTAATTAATGCTAATAAAAACAATTATATTTCATATTTACCTAATACTAATTAATAATAATATATTATAACATTACATTATATTATTGTAATTATAATTATTTCCTCTTATTAATACATTTAATTTTCCTTTAATTCTATTTAATAATAATAATTATAAATATATTTTTTATTAATGTTGTATCTGATTAATGCTAATAATAATAATAATAATAATAACAACAAAACAATAATATTTAACATATATTTAGTTAATATTAATTAATAATAATAATAACAACATATTATTTCATTATATTATTGTAATTGTAATTATTTCCTCTTATTAATACATTTGATTGTTCTTTAATTCTATTTAATTAATAATAATAATATATTATATAATATATATATAATGAAATATATACTATATAATGTTAGATTTATTAAACATATTTATTTTTAATGCTGTATATAATTAATGCTAGTAATAATATCAAAACAACATTTATTTTATATTTACTTAATACTAATTAATAATAATAACATTTTCATTATATTATTTTAACTGTAATTATTTCCTTTTATTAACACATTTGATTTTTATTTAATTCTATTTAATAATAATATATAATAATATATTATATAATATATATAATGATTTATATACTATATATAATGTTAGATTTATTAAAAATATTTATTTTTAATTATTTCTGTATATAATTAATGCTAATAACAACAACAAAACAACAATATTTATTTTATATTTACTTAATACTAATTAATAATCATACATTATTACATTTTATGTATTATTATATTTTTATTTGTAATACATTTTATGTATTATTATATATATATTTCTAAATTACTTATTTGTTTTATTATTATTATTATTATTTTATTTAGTTATTTTAAAAAAAGTAATGGTTATGCTAAATATAATTATTTCTTCTTATTAATACATTTAATTTTTATTTAACTAAAATAATAGATGATTATATTTGATAATAATAATTACAGTAATAATAATAATACTGAATATTTGTACTTAATTAATGCTGTATCTAATTAATGGTAGTAATAATAATAATAACAACAAAACAAAAAATAATACTTATTACTTAATACTAGTTACTAATAAAAATAATATATTATTATTATTATATTATTGTATTATATATATATATATATATATATATATATATATATTATTCTAAATGATTTATTATTAGATTTATTATTCACCAAAGATTAGTATAATTTAAGTGTTTTTTCTTCTTTTCTTTTTTCTTTGTTTTGATTTTGAAATGCAATATAATCTGTATATATTATTGAAAATTCATACTTCTGCCCTATTTCTGTTTCAATTATATCTAATCTAAATGAGCACCTGGCTGTGTAGTGAAGGTGGTGTGAAGCGAGTTCAGGAACTCCAGGTTAGCTTTGGGCGTGAGCGTGACTCTGTACGTGGTGTCTGGACGCAGGCCAATCAGCTGAGCCGAGCTGGCATCTCCTGGCCTCGTGATCTTCTGAAAAGGACCCAAACCAGTGCCAGGACTGGTGCCTGGACCTCCAGTCCCTCCAGTCTGCCCTGTTCGGATAGGACCAAACTGGATATCGTAGTAGCCGGTGCCGGCCAACACGGGCCTCCATTCCAGCTGAGCTGTAGTAGTGGTGACCGACCTCACCTGTAACCTCTCAGCCCGGATGATCTCTGCATTTGATCAGCGAGAAAGAGAAATAAGAGATGGCAGGAATTAAATCAGTAACTCAAGTCACAAAATCCATGCCTAGGGCAATTTCTAAAAGGACACGACACCACCTGCTTTGAATTATTGCATGCGATCTCTGGTTTGTTTATGTAAGTGTCTGGAAGTTGCACATATGTAACGCCTTATATATGTCCGGAAGAATGTCCACTAATAATAGCTCCGTCTAGCGCTACGGGGGACTTTGCCGGGGGTCGAAACGGCCAGAATAATTTCTGTATAAATAGCCCTCGTCTCCCATTACAGTGTGTAGGGTTCTGTCCCTGTTTCCTCCGGGCCTTCCTCCTGTCTCAAGCTATTTGTGACCCTGGACCACAAAACCAGTCATAAGGTAAAATTTTACAAAACTGAGATGTTTGCATCATATGGAAGCTCAATAAATAAGCTTTCTATTGATGTATGGTTTGTTAGGATAGGACAATATTTGGCCGAGATACATCTATTTGAAAATCTGGAATCTGAGGGTGCAAATAAATCAAAATACTGAGAAAATCACCTTTAAAGTTGTCCAAATTAAGCTCTTAACAATGCATATTACTAATCAAAAATTACATTTTGATATATTTACAATAGAAATTTTACAAAAAATCTTAATGGAACATGATCTTTACTTAATTTCCTAATGATTTTTGGCATAAAAGAAAAAACAATAATTTTGACCCATACCATGTATTTTTGGCTATTGCTACAAATATGTCCCAGCGACTTCAGACTGGTTTTGTGGTCCAGGGTCACATTTGTGTCGGAGTTGACTGGCATTCGAGATTCCTTCGGCACACTGGGGCGGAGGTACGGAGCTATTCGCACCCATAAGATCACTTTCCCTGTTTAGAAAACGCTCTCATAAGATTGACTGCTACTCTGGATCAAATATAAAATCAGGGTCTAATGAGGTTTGTAAACAATTGTGCCAAGCATTTTGTGTTTTCATTTGATTCATTCTCATTTCATACCAAACTTGTATTAAAGGGATAGTTCACCCAAAAATGAAAACTTGATGTTTATCTGCTTACCCCCAGGGCATCCAAGATGTAGGTGACTTTGTTTCCTCAGCAGAACACAAACGAAGATTTTTAACAAAAACCAGTGCAGTCTGCCAGCCAAATAATAGAGGTGGATGGGCACCAAACCTTTAAAAGTAAACAAAAACATGCACAGACAAATCCAAATTACACCCTGCGGCTCGTGACGATACATTGATGTCCTAAGACGTGAAACGATCGTTTTTTGTGAGAAACTGAACAGTATTTATATCATTTTTTACCTTTGATACACAGCCACGTCCATCTGTCCTGAGCACGAGCTTTGCATCCGGCTCGTGACATGTGTATGCGCTCTGGCGTAGTATACGCAAACGCCGTAAGGGGAAATCGGTGAAAAGTCCCGGATGAGTTTGCGCAAGCAAATGTAATCTTTTAGCTTTAAATCAGTTTGAACAATCAGGATAAGCGCAAGTAATTACCATTTTGAATAGCCGCTATACCCACAGTCTGTGTGCACTGTGTAAACAATGAGTGTCGTATACACGCGACAGATCGCTTCCGGCGTTTGCGTATACTACGTCAGAGCGCGTTCACATGTCACGAGCCGAAAGCTAAACTCGTGCTCAGGAGAGATGGACGTGGCTGTGTATCAAAGGTAAAAAATGATATAAATACTGTTCAGTTTCTCACAAAAAGCGATCGTTTCGTGTCTTAGGACATCAGTGTATCGTCACGAGCCGCAGGGTGTAATTTGGATTTGTCTGTGTATGTTTTTCTTTTCTCTAAAGATTTGGTAACCATTGACTGCCATTATTTGTCTGACAGACTGCACTGGTTTTTGTTAAAAATCTTCGTTTGTGTTCTGCTGAGGAAACAAAGTCACCTTCATCTTGGATGCCCTGGGGGTAAGCTAATAAAAATCAAATTATCATTTTTGGGTGAACTATCCCCTTAATTTCAACAATTATGGATTTTTTTTTTTTTTTGAGAAATTTGAGAGCTACTGCACAAGGCCACATTTTCAGTAAATAACTATTTATATTCCAGTCTGTTTCTCACATAAACAGTATGATGTTTGTGTCTTTAGTCTTCATAGTGTTTTTTTTTACTTCTATCTTATTTGATGTTGACTTCAGCGATGAACATGTCTTGAGTTCCAACATTTCACCTTTAAGGTTATATATACATACATATATGTGACCCTGGACTACAAAATCAGTCTTAAATAGCACGGGTATATTTGTAGCAATAGCCAACAATACATTGTATTGGACAAAATTATCCATTTTTCTTTTATGCCAGTAAAGATCATGTTCCATGAAGATATTTTGTGAATTTCCTACCCTAAATATATCGAAACTTAATTTTTGATTAGTAATATTCTAAAAACTAAGAACTTTTTTGGACAACTTTAAAGGCGATTTTCTCAAATTATTATTTTTTGCACCCTCAGATTCCAGATTTTTACATCATTTTCATCTTTTCATTTCTTTCAGTAAATGTTCAGCAGTTCTCATCAGATTTTTAATGTTGTAAGAAATCACTTATGTTGTTACAAAAATATATTAAATATATAATAATATTAACAATAACAATTTATTATTATTATTAGTTTTTTTTTGTCCTTTTTGGACCTTGAAAGCCCATGGTCAATCAAGATCATCCTAAACTCATTAAATTATTATTATTGTAGTAATAGTGTACTAAAAATACATTGTAATATTACAAAAATATACTAAATTAATAATAATAAATATTATTGTAGTATTAATATAAAAAATGTATTTATTTATTTTTACTTTTCATTTTTTTAGCAGGTCGAATTCTAATATTAATATTATTATAATTAGTATATATATTCGGCTGGTCGAATTGTTGTTATTATTATTATTATAACTTTTTTTAGATTTATTTATTATTATTATTTTTATTATTTATTTATCTATTTATTTATTTTTGCCCATGGTCAATATTAAAAGATCATCATGAAATTCTAATTAGATTCTTACTGTTGTAGTTATACATGTACAAAAAAATTCATTGTGATGTACATTGTGATATATGTACAAAATATGCTGAATAATTATTAGTAATATTATTAGTATTGGTATAAAAAAGTATTGATTTTTTGACTAATTAAATAATTGATTGTTATTTAGATTTTTTTTAGCAGGTTAAATGTATTATTATTATTATTATTATTATTATTATTATTAATAATAATAATAATAATAAATAGGATTTTCTTTGTCTGTTTTCTTTGTTAAATATTTATTTATTTTAGCATGTCGAGTTGTTGTTGTTATTATTATTATTATTATTATTATTATTATTATTATTATTACATATAGGATTGTTTGTCCTTTTTGGACCATGGTCAGTATTTACATTTATTGTATGGATTAGTAGTATTTTTATTATTAGTAGTAGTAGTAATACTATAAAGTTTATTTATGTAGCATTTGTATCATTATTATTAGTAGTAATACTAGTAGTTTAAAGATTGTTTATGTATTTGTAATTTTTTAATTCTAGCAGGTTGAATTATTATTAGTAGTAGTAGTAGTAGCAGTATAAAAGTTATTTTGATGTATTTATTTATTTTGAATTCTTATTTTGTAGCAGGTTGAATTATTATTATTAGTAGTAGAAGTATAAAAGTTATTTTTTATTTTTCGCAGGTTGAATTATTATTATTATTATTATTATTAGTAGTAGTAGTAGTAGTAGTAGTAGTAGTATAAAATGTATTTATGTATTTATTTAAAAAAATGTTTGCAGGTTGAATTATTAGTAGTATAAAAGTTATTTATTTTTTATTTATATTTTTAGCAGGTTGAATTATTATTAGTAGTAGTAGTGGTAGTAGTATAAAATTTGTTTATTTATTTATGTATTTATTTATTTTTTATTTACTTTTTTAGCAGGTTGAATTATTATTAGTAGTAGTAGTGGTAGTAATATAAGTTATTTATTTATGTATTTATATATTTTTAATTGATATTTTTTAGCAGGTTGAATTGTTATTATTATTAGTAGTAGTAGTATTAAAAATAACTTTTTTTAATGTAGGTTGATAGTCCATGGTTTATTTTCTTTTGTAGTATGAGATCATCTATCTTTGTGTTCAACAGAAGGAAAAAGTAATGAGGGTGAGTACATGATAAAGTTTTTTTTTCCATGAAATAATGCATTTTCTAAGATATATGATAAAAAACACACCAATAATTGCGTTCCTCAAGTCCTCGCTGATGATGCTAATATCGTCAATGTCCACAAAGAACAGGTGCTCCTCGGCGGGTGGACTCACAGCCTCTCTCAGCACCTGATAGTTCCCGTGACCAGTGGAAACCACCAATACGGCCACGCCCTCTTCCCGCAGCCTCGCCATTGGCTCCTGCACCTCGCCGGGATCCACTCCATCCGTGAGCCAAACCAGAACCCTGGGCAGATCAGGTCTGGCACCTCCCGGTATGCCCTGTTTCAAAACCTGATTGGTAGCCATCAGTAGAGCATCCACTGTGTTGGTGTCACCCTTCAGCTGTTTAGTCCTCTCCAGGGCCTCCTGCAGTCTGTCCTGGGAGCTGTAAGTGTCAAAGCCGAACTCCAGATGAGGTTCGGTCCCAACCTGCAGCAGTCCCACCCTCACCTGATCCGGCCCTAATGAGAAAGGCAGCAGGAGATCCTTGAGGAAGTCCACCATACGGAAGAACTCGTAGGAGGCCACGCTACCAGATGAATCCAGCAGGAAGAGGACATCGCCCTCGCAGCAGTTCAAAACTGTAGGTGAAAAACAACAGTAGACATTTAAGGAAATGATCTGTGCTTTGACATCTCAAGAGAGGGGAGATGAGTGTTTATTTAGCACAAAGCAGCACTAAAACTCTCCAGACTTTCCAAGGCATGAGGAGAAAGAGTCTCTGTGAGTGTATATACAAGCTAGTAGTAATCCCTTTGGTTGTGTAGTCTTAAAAATGAAAAAGGTTATGTATTGGTTTCTGTGGTTTCATGAAGAACTTTTAACATAAATGGAATCTTCATTTCACAAAAGGTTCTTTATAGTTGAAAAGGTTTTTTAGATCATTTTTTTAATTTGAGAAGTGTTCAGTGTTCACTAAAACCTTATTTTGTAAGATTGTATAATATATGCCCATGGGATTTTTGCCCATTTTATTGCAAAAAGTTGCATTGGTTAAGAAAAACGTACTTCTTTTCAACAAGCCACATTAATTTTTCTATGGTTCATGTACAAACAGTCCTCAGAGTTGAATATTTAAAGGCCTAGTTCAATAGTTTATAAAATGAATTATATTTATTCTAATTGTAATATAATTAATTGTATTTATTCTAATATTTTTTCATTACTATAATTGTTTATTTATAAATAGAACATTTTATAAATTGCCTAGTTCAACAGTTTATAAAATTAATTATATATATATATATATATATATATATATATATATATAAATATAATTATTATTATTGTTTATTTATAAATAGAAAATTTCCTCTTTGATTCTTATAATTGTAAAACTGTAAAAAGTATGTTTTAATATTACAAAATATATAATAATAATATTAATATAAATTATAAAATTAGTATAGTATTGTAGTATAGAAAAGATCATCAAGAATTTCTCATATATATATATATATATATATATATATATATATATTACAAATAATTAGATATTACTAATAATATTGCTACTACTACTACTAATTATTATAGTTAGTAGTAGTAATATAAAAATATTTTACAATTATTTAAAATAAAAAATGTTTTTATTTCAATTATTTATATTTTATTATTATTTATTGAATATAATTAATTTGATTTTTATAATTTTTATTATTATTTTAGAATATATATTTAATAATAATATAATATAATTATATTTTATTATTATTTTATAATATAAATATATTCTGAGTTAATAACAATAATAATAATAATTAGTATTAGTACTAGTAGTGGTCATAGTAGTAGTATAAAAAACAATATTTATTTATTATAATTATATTAAATTATTATATTAAAATTATATTAAATAATTTAATTTAATATAATTAATTTAATTATAATATTTTATTGTACATTATTATTATTATTATTATTATTATTATTATTATTATTTATAAATAGAAATGTTCCCCTTAGATTGTAAAGCAGTAAAAATTACATTTTAATTTTACAAAATAATAATATATATTATATATAAATATATTTATTAGTAATAATAATTACTATATCAATAATAATAAAATATGAATATACGAAAGATGACATACAAGTTTTTACAAGTTCGGATGCCATGTACACGCATTCCCTCGTTACTGACCACAAACTCATTAAATGTTTATAGCGAGCACAATAAAATGGGCAGAAACTCTGAGAAACAACGGCCAAATGGAGATAGGTGTGAAAACAAGTGAGGAAATTAGTCATTTGCGAAGGAAGTGGGCTTGAACGCTAGATGCTAAAAATAAGGATAAGAAAACAGTAGTATTTATTAGGGTAAGGAAGAACTGGGAGCGTGACAATATTTCAAGAGATGGAACATTTGATTTGGCCGTTACAGGAATTTCCTGGCAGAGGAGCCCTCTAACCTGGAGCTGCATGATAAACATAAACAGATGGGGGAAGGAACAGCCCTGCTACTGGATGTTACAAGCGGGAGGCGGACGGATGACGGCGAGCGGGCATGGAGAAAAAGGGGGGAGGTGAGAATTGCCTGTTCCATATGAAGTAAAAGAAGGAATGTAGAGGCTATTCCAGAAGCCCCTGAAGAGGAAGAAAGACTGTGTGCAGAAAAGAGCAACAGAGCGAGTGGGCGAGAGGCCTCAGAGAGCCAAGCGTTCGCCACCTTAGACAATCCAAAGTCGCCCACCCAAGTCCTGTGAGAAGACCTGGAGGCGTCCAAACCAATTTGAATCAAATTACTACAGAATCTTTTGCAGACAAAAGTGCTGTTTCTCCAGTGAATTCGGGTGAAATATAAACCATGTGCATAGTTTGCATAGTTTTCCTCTGCTCATCGGGTCACTTGAACCTGCGACTGCTAGATAATTGATCTTTGCCAGACCGCTTGGAAGCAGGGTGCGGTGGCACTTTGCACAGAAACTCCTCTAGTCAAAGCCAAAATGCCCAGGGCTCTTCCAGAATTACTCTCTGTGAGTCACTGCTGGTGTGTCTATGGTTTTGTTCAGACAGGCGGCAATAAATTGGGTTTTTCGGTATCAAATCTGTTTTGTAGTCTGAACAGCACTTAAATAAGGAAGCTTGTTTCTGTCATGGGATAAGAAAAATCAATTATCGAGACCTATTATTTGTTTTTTACAAGATGTAATATAAGTCTAAGGTGTCCCTAGAATGTGTCTGAAAGGTTTCAGCTCAAAATACCCCATAGATCATTTATTATATCATTTTAAAAATGCCCATATTGAGAACATGCTGTTTTCGTGCATGCCTCTTTAAATGCAAATGAGCTGCTGCTCCCCGCCCTCTTTTCCAAAATAGAGCATGGTGTAGGGCTGCACGATTAATCGCACGATGTTGTGAGGCGCGTTTAGTCAATGAAGCCGGTACTTTGATTAGTAGTAAATCTCCATCACGTGCGTTCAGCTGGAGCGGCAATTAATACACAGAGACGTAAATCACTGACAAGCTACGCCAGATCGCGCTCAAAATCGCATTCCATTTTGAGCGCGTTTTGGCGTAGCTTGTCAGTGATTTACGCCTCTGAGCGCTCCAGCTGAACGCACGTGATGGAGATTTACTACTAATCAAAGTACCGGCTTCATTGACTAAACGCGCCTCAAAACATCGTGCGATTAATCGTGCAGCCCTAGCATGGTGTCATGTCAGATAGATCGTATTTACGAGTTGAATGCACATGAACGCAACCACAAAGTTATTACGAGTGGGGAAACTCAAAATTTTCTTTAAACCCAGAGATTCCGAGTTGGGGCGTGTCAGTAAAAAAAACTTATCTAATGCAGTGGACGCAGCCAAAGACAATAGATATGCAGCGTTTTATTGACAGTAAATTTGTTCAAATTAATAAAATGATTCTTTTTTTTTTTTAAGATTTATTTTTTGGCCTTTTTGCCTTTATTATGATAGGACAGATCAGATAGGACAGGAAGCGAAGTGGGAGAGAGATGGGGGGCGGGATCGGGAAAGGTCCTCAAGTCGGGATTCGAACACGGGACGCCTGGAGCGCGTCGGCGCGCTAACCACACGGCTATTGGCGCCGACTGATTCTTTTTTTTGTAATGTACAATAAAACAAAATATTATATTATTGTATAATTACCATTTAATATATAGTGATGCAGTACAACACCTTCATACATTGAATAAAAACAGAAAAAAACAAAAACACAATAATGCACATTCTTTATTTGTCATTTTGTAGATGCAGAGTTTAAAAATAGTTGAATTTTATGTAGAAAAAGCAAATCGGCATCTTGTTTCGACCAAAGTGACTTGAACGCACCTGATGTCGTAATGGCAACTTGTCAACTCGTAAATACTAAAGTCCCAGGAGGACTTGAACGCAGCATAAAAACATCTGGTTTGATTATCATGTATCATGATTATCACACATCCGAAGGACACACCAGAAATCGTCTGTCAAATCGCATGTGAGTACTAAACTAAGTTCTCTTTCATGTCTTACTGCGCTTAAACTGTCAAATACACACAAGTTTATGATAAAAACACAGGAGTTACAAAAACAGTCAGTTATGTCTGTGAAGTTAAACAGCTGGGAAAGAAATTTCTTGTTTATATTAGATCTATGTGGCAGCAGCGTAATATACAGTGAATGACTCGATAAATCTTCTGCTCTCTTGTTTTCTCTGAGGCTGGGACTTTAAATAGTGTTCTGTGCTCATCTGTGCAGCCAATGACAGAACAGTTAGCACACTTTGCTTGAAATTTTGCCATGGTGTTAGAACTGGTACACCATTGTCATTTGCAAAAACAAAATGTCAGTGCCAATGGTGGAAATGTGCAGATTCAGGGGCGGTAATATTATAATAAGATCCCTTTACCCCACGTCACCGGGGAAGCAAAATCTGACATGTGTGTTCATTCTTGCAGAAAAAGGCTTAGCAAAACAGTTACTGGGTTGTCCATTTTCACATTTTCTGGGCTGGAAGATGCACTGGGGAGCCGATTATAGCACGTAAACACAGGAAAAGTTACATTTTCATGATATGTCACCTTTAAGAAGTAATTGCGACTTTTCATCTCACAATTCTGACTTCTTTCCCCAGAATTGCGAGATACAGACTCGCAATTGTGAGGAAAAAGGTAAGAATCTTTTACACCTCACAATTTTTGTTTCCACCACAGAAATATTCGTAATTGCAACTGTTTTTCTCACAATTATGGCAGCTTCTTGCAGTTGTGAGTTTATATCTCATAGTTTAGACTTTTCTTATCAGAATTGCCAGTTTATAAAAAGTTTGCACACCTTGCAGAATCTTCAAAATGTTAATTATTTTACCAAAATAAGAGGGATCATACCAAATGCATGTTATTTTTTTATTTAGTACTGACCTGAATAAGATATTTCACATAAAAGACGTTTACATATAGTCCATAAGAGAAAATAATAGTTAAATTTATAAAAATTACCTTGTTCAAAAGTTTACTTGCACTTTCCAACAATGACTGTATGATTTTGAGATCCATCTTTTCACACAGCAGACAATCTAGCAACCTGATCTAAACCACATTGGCATGCAACAGCTACAGTATGTAAAGTCATGCAAAAGTCAACTTCTATGGACGTGTGTTCAAATATGATCATTTTGGCTCTTTTTACACCAATTAAGGGGCTAATATGCAACGATTACAGGAGGTGCAAACACTCCAGATGAAAACACGATGCATTAAGAGCCAGGGGTGTAAACTTTTGAACAGAATGAAGATGTGTACATTTTTCTTATTTTGCCCAAAAATCAATTTTTTTCCTTTAGGACTGCCCTTCAGAAGCTACAGCAGTTTTCCTGTCTTCCCAGAAGACAAAATAAGTTACATTTACCCTGATCTTTAAATTCAAAAATTTTCACTCCCCAGTCCCCAACATCAGTGAGGTTTTGAACCTTCTATAATAGTTGCATATAAGTTGTCCTCAGTGTAAAAATATGGATTCAACTATTATTTTCTCTTGTTTGTACACATTTTTTATGTGAAATGTCTGATTCAGGTCAGTGCTAAATAAAAAATAACAGCCATTTTGTATGATCACATTTCGCAATTCGGACTCTTTTCTTAGAACTGTGAGTGTATATCTCATCAGTTGCAAGTTATGATCTTATAACTGCAAATTAATATCTCACAGTTTTGACTTTTCTCCACAGAATTGCAGGAAAAAAGGTCAGAAATGTGAGACGTAAACTCTCAAGAATATCAAAGTCCTTTTGCAAGGAAAAAATTACCCTTTTTTTTTTTTAATTCCGTGGCAGAAACCAGTCATATAGTAAACAAATGAAGGTCAATGTTCACCAATCTGCACATCCACGTATAATTTGAATCTGTTTTTTGCTTCTTCTTTTTTTTGTGGCATATCTGACTCAGATTTGTTTTGATTTGTCAGATAATCTAGCAACCTGATCTAAACCACATCGGCATGCAACAGCTATGTAAAGTCATGCAAAACTTTCTATGGAAGTGTGTTCAAATATGATCATTTTGGCTCTCTTGTTCCATAGTGAACTACAATATGTGATTTCCACTATGTAGTGAACAGCAAATGACTGAGCGAGTCAGTGCTTTTGGATACAGTACATGCACAAATTCCTCTGCTGCTTTTCAGTGGGATGTCATGACAGACATCAGCAGAGAGAAAATGTACACAATACCTGTATTTTCTGGCATCTAATTGGCTTCTCATAACCCGAGAGCGATGTATAGCCTAACATTAGTGACTGACAGGATAAGTTCTTTAATTCGCACGCCTCACTCAATATGTATGTCAGCAATGTGCTGACAACAAGTTAATGCAGTTCTATTCATAAACTAATACTTGCTGTCATTTGTGAGACCTGAAAATTGCCAACACAAATTGTGTAGACAGCATTTGTAAGACAACACCCAGACAACTAAAACACTGACTAAGTATGGGGCTATTTTCAATTTTTCTTTTGCTCAGATCACATTAAACTTAGGCCATATGCTTTAAAGAGTCCCCTGATATGCTACATGAAGCAAAATGCTTTTACCACACGTTTTCTTTCTAGCTCACATGTTTGTAATGTATGTATTCTGGTGCTAGATCATGTTTATCATAAGTATTTCCAGATTCCTCCTTTCATTTACATTTTTGTTTTCAGGGCTTTAAGGTCTTGATCTAACCTAGAACATAATAGAATAGAAATGCACACTCTGTTGCTGTTAACTCTGAGCAACAGTCAATGATTTACGTTAGTAATGATTCTTTCTAGCCCTTCAGCTCACTTGCATGTTTGTTCTGGACTTCTTATTAAAGAATTTGTTAACACTTTACACTTTAATGAGGTTAATATGAGGTAAATAGCTAACACGAAATTGCTATGCAAGCTTCTTTGTTTTGCTAAACAAAAGAGTATCTTGTCTTCTGAATCAGGTACTGACTAAAATGACTCACCTGGATCAGGTATTGACTCATGTGACTCACCTAAAGTACTGAATAAAATACTTGACTCAAATGACTCTGCTTCATCTGAATTGGGTATAGAGAATTAAAACATATGATTTGTGTAAATTATGTACCGAGTGAAACGACTCACCTGGATCAGGTACTGATCCATATGACTCACCTAAATCAGATACCGAATCTTGAACAAACCGTTGTAGTTCACCTGAATTAGATATTGAGAACTACAATTCACCTAATTCACCTGAAGTACGTATCTGAAGTTTCATGTAAATCGCCGAAATCAAATACTGAGTCTT
Source organism: Garra rufa (assembly GCF_049309525.1). Classification (NCBI taxonomy): domain Eukaryota; kingdom Metazoa; phylum Chordata; class Actinopteri; order Cypriniformes; family Cyprinidae; genus Garra; species Garra rufa. Next base: position 36,085,787 of record NC_133378.1, on the reverse strand, counting down.
GAAGTAAAACATCATTCAAGTGTATCATTCTGGTTTTGAGTCCTGAATGAAAATGAGTCCTTGATTCAAATGACTCTAAATCAAACACGAGTTCCGAATTAAAACATATGATTCGCATAAATTATGTAATGAGTCTTGACTCCTTAATTGAAAGAATATGATTCTCATATTGAGCTCCGAATTAAAACAAGACTAAAACAACTCACTTGGATCAGGTACTGACTCATATGACTCACCTAAATCTGATACTGAGTCTTAAACAAACCATTGTGATTCTGAGTCTTAAAGTAAAACATAGCCTATCATTCTGGTTTCGAGTCCTGAGTGAAATGCTTGACTCAAATGACTCAGATGAATTAGAACCGAGTTCCGAATTAAAACTTGACTCGCGTAAAAGATGTACCGAGTCCTGAATTAAAGAATATGATTCACCAAAGTCTCAAACTGAGCTCCAAATTAAAACATGACTCAAACGACTCACCTGGATCAGGTACTGACTCATATGACTCACCTAAATCTGATACTGAGTCTTAAACAAACCATTGTGATTCACCTGCTATTGAGAGCTGTAAAAATTCACCTGAAGTATGTGCACAGTCTTGAATTGAACATGGTTTTATGAAATACTGAGTCTTAAAGTAAAACATAGCCTATCATTCTGGTTTCGAGTCCTGAGTGAAACGCTTGACTCAAATGACTCAGATGAATCAGAACCGAGTTCCGAATTAAAACATGACTCGCGTAAAAGATGTACCGAGTCCTGAATTAAAGAATATGATTCACCAAAGTCTCAAACTGAGCTCCAAATTAAAACATGACTCAAACGACTCACCTGGATCAGGTACTGACTCATATGACTCACCTAAATCTGATACTGAGTCTTAAACAAACCATTGTGATTTACCTGCTATTGAGAGCTGTAAACATTCACCTGAAGTATGTGCACAGTCTTGAATTGAACATGGTTTTATGAAATACTGAGTCTTAAAGTAAAACATAGTCTATCATTTTGGTTTTGAGTACTGAATGAAATGCTTGACTCAAATGACTCTGCTGAATCACAAACCGATTTCGAAATTAAAACATATGACTCGCGTAAATTATGTACCGTCGAGTCCTGAATATGATTTGCATACTGAGCTCCGAATTAAAACATGACTGAAACGACTCACCTGGATCAGGTACTGACCCATATGACTCACCTAAATCTGATACCGAGTCTTGAACAAACCGACGTGATTCACCTGACTGACTTCTCACAACTGTAAGAACTGTAATAATTCACTTGAAGTAGGCACAACGTACAAAGTCTTGAATTGAACAATGTTTCACATAAATCCCCTAAACCTTGAAGTAAAACAGTCTCTTGTTTTGAGTCCTGAGTCCTGACTCGCGTAAATTATGTACCGAGTCCTGAATTAAAGAATATGATTCGCATACAGAACTCCGAATTAAAACATGACTGAAACGACTCACCTGAATCAGGTACCGAGTACTGAGCGTCTCCTGCACACAGAACCACGGTGAACAAAACACACGTGAGCGCTTTTGGGAACTCCATGATGGATTTAAGCCAAAATCACAGTCAGTTCTGGACGTTTTAACGCGTCTACATCGCCCAGGACAATTTTTATTCAAATGTTTCTAAAAGACGAAAACTCGCTTTCAGTGCAGTCCGTTACCGGAGCTTTTTATATAACTGCAATAAAATCGCAGCTGCAGCACCTGCGCGGCTTTTCTACATGATTTACGCGAAGTAATGAAATAAACACGCAACGTTTTGCTTTCCCATGAACTGCTCAGTGTTGATCAAACCCCGTTACGGATTAAAAGTGTCTCTCTCGGCTACTGAATGCAGCAGGTTCCCTCCCGCCCCTCTGTGCTCTGCGCACTCCTCCTTCTCCATTGCTTTAGACGGGTACCAGCGTCATCATCTTGAACCTGTGCCCGGTTTCTGGTCCTTCTGATCTTTATGTTACAGTTATTTTCTTGCTAGGGAATGGGCATATAATATGTATCATTATGGGTAACTAGAACTGGCCACTTGGGTCAGTACAAACTTGGGAGTTCAATCGAGCCTTTTAGTTGACACTGTTTTTAACCATGGTACCATGGCAATACTTTTAACTGCACCATGGTAATATTGTGTTGTGTCAGTGTACTTTAACAGTATATACAATGATCAAGGCTGCATTTATTTAGTGAAACAGTAATACTGAAATATTATTACAATTCAAAACTATTTTCTATTTGAATATATTTTAAAATGTAATGTATGTCTGTGATGCAAAGCTACATTTTCAGCATCATTGCTCCAGTCTTCAGTGTCACATGATCCTTTAGAGATCATTCTAATATGAATGAAGAAACATTTGTGATTATGATGATTGTTGGAAACAGTTTTGCTATTTATACTGTTGTGTTGGGTACTGTACAAATGACTCTCTCTGTAAATATACTTACTATATAAATCCTATATTACCCTCAGCTAGTTGAACACCACGTGTATAGACATGGAACTGCACTTACTATTCTTGAACTGACCAAAGTTTTTAAAGGGACAAGGTTATATTACAAACAATTACAAAACACATTTTAACATTAGATGTGAAATGTTAATGTTGAGTTCTATAGTCCATACTACATCGGTTACGTCAGAAGTAATGGTAGTTATATTACAAAAAATAAATAAGAGTAATCCCTTACTTTATTTTTTCAAGGGGAAAAAAATAAATAAATTATGCCCAACACTTATATACACTACAGATTTTGTAATTTTAAAGATATTTAAGTCTCTTCTTGCAGCAAAACCAGTAAAATTTTGTAGTATTTTTACTATTTATAGTATTTTTCTATTTGATTTTAAAATAATTTATTCCTGTGATTTCAAAGCTGAATTTTTAGCATCATTACTCCATCATTACTGCTTAAAACTATTATTATTATTATTTTGAAATAAGATTTTTTTCAGGTTTCTTTGATGAATAGAAAAAAAGCATTTATTGGAAATAGAAATTATTTGTAACATTATAAATGTCTTTATCATCACTTTTGATCAATTTAAAGCCTCCTTGCTAAATAAAAGTATTAATTTCTATCATTTCTTTCCCCAAACAAAACAAAAACATTATACTGACTCCAAGCTTTTGAATAGTATAGTCTATAATGTTACAAAAGCTTTTTATTTCAGGTAAATGCTTTTAGAAGGATCATGTGACACTGAAGACTGGAGTAATGATACTGAAAATTCAGCTTTGATCACAGGAATAAATTAAATTTTAAAATATATTCAAATAGAATAGTGTATAGTAATAGAAGCAGTATCTTGGATCAAATAAATGCAGGCTTTACTTTAAAATAATCTTACGGTTCAAAAACTTTTGACTGGTAGTGTATAAATAGATGCTTAAACTGACTTTCAGTATCTTTCTGGAACAGATTTTGGATATTTTTGTTGGTTGACTTTAATAATAACATCTTATGAACATGGTTTCATTTTATTCTGTTTGCCTTACAGGTATGAAGACAGAGGCACTTAATAAAAGACACATGTGAGTCACTTCAGTCACGTGAGAAAATGAGATAAATTCTCAGTTTAAGTAGGAAGTAGTAAAGGCAACACTGTTGAATCATGCAGCATAGTTCCCATACAGCGTTAAAAGATCCCTAAAGCTGTGCTCACCATTACACACCTACTAAGCAAACAGATGTGATATGATGTCTACAGCGTTGAATTGACTTTTAGTAGCTTAACCGCAATTCCTCCTTTGAACTATCCCTTGGCAAACCCCATGGAGAGTTCAAAACTATGCAGAGATTGTAAAAATGAATGACTGGATATTGCAGTTCATAATATATATATATATATATATATATATATATATATATATATATATATATATATAAGCGTGAGCGTGCAACACAATGTTGTGTGCTGCTGCGCCCAACCAGTCTAGACACGCAGTGCCCCAACCCTCATATGGCTGTCATCATCTGTACAGTGTCCAGCAGAATCATTCATCCAATAAATCAGGTGCATCTCTGCACCTGGAAAAATTCGCTTTGGAATGTATTCGAACAGCTTTCGTATTCACTCCCGAAGCAAATGGTGCAATCCTCTGTTATGCTCATTGAAAGTGAGGTAATATCATTCCAGAGAGTTTCGAGAGTGGAAATAAAGTGGGAAGAGAGTGATTTGAATATCAAATGGCACTGCAGGAGGAGTTGTTAATCAGGGGCCGAGTCAAAAGACAGAGCATGGGCTTTCCATTTGAATTTCAAGAGCTTGATGAAAACAGAATAGGCCACTAAGTTCTCAGTCAAAATGGCTAATAGGTGTTCAAGTGAGCACGGTATGGGAATTGCACGGTCACATGATCTCACTAGAGTACATATGAACTGGATTGTGAGTCAGTGGATGTGAGTGGATATGAGAGACGGGCACAGGCATGGCACTCAGAAATAGTGGAGTGGAGCTCCTCAGAGACGGCTCGGCTTTCTCAGTTAAAGGGATAGTTCCCTCAAAATGGAAATTCTGTCATCTTTTACTCACTCTCGTGTTGTTTCAAACCCTGTGTGAGTTTCTTTTCTTTTGTTGAAGCCAAAAGAAGATATTTTGAAGAATGTTGGTAACCGAACAGTTGCTGGTAGCCACTGGCTTCCATAGAATAGAAGAAAAAATACTATTGAAGTCAATGGTTATCGTCAGCTGTTATTTTTTTCAAAATATCTTCTTTTTTGCTCTACAGAAGTTGCTAAGATGCTGTGGGTGGTTGCTAGGCAGTTGCTAGGATTTTTTTTTTTATAGAGTTGTGCATGGTTGCTAGGGCATTGCTGAGTGATTGCAAGGCAGTCGCTAAGCTTATGTGAGCGGTTTTGCTAGGCGGTTGCTAGTGTGTTTTTCAGCGTTTCTAGGGAGTTGCGATGTGGGTAGCTCAACATTTGTTAGGGTGTTGTGGCTGTTTTTTAAAGAGATGCTGTGGAGTTGCTAGGGTGTGTTAAGTGGTTGCTGGGGTATTCTGGGTGGTAGCTAGGGCCGTTGCTAGTCTAGGCAGTTGTTAAATAATTGTGGGTGGTTAATAGGCAGTTGCAATCACAATGTAGTTTCTAGGGCATTCTGGTTGTTTTAGAAAGTTGCTGTGCAGTTGTTAGGGCATGCTGGGTTGATACAGTGTTGCTAGACAATTTCTGGGCATTCCAGGTGGTAACTAGGGTGTTGCTAGGCTAGGCAGTTTTAAAGATGTTGTGGGTGCTTGCTAGGCAGTTGCAAACACCATATGGTTTCTAGGGCATTTTGGTTGTTTTTAGAGAGTTGCCGTGCAGTTGTTAGGGTGTGCTGGATGGTTGCTAGGGTGTTGCTAGCAATTTCTAGGTATTCCGGGTGGTAGCTAGGGTGTTGCTAGGCTAGGCAGTTGTTAAGATGTTGTGGGTGGTTGCTAGGCAGTTGTAATCACAATGTGGTTTCTAGGGCATTCTGGTTGTTTTTAGAGAGTTGTTGTGCAGTTGTTAGGGCGTGCTGGATGGTTGCTAGGGTGTTGCTAGGCAATTTCTGGGTATTCCGGGTGGTAGCTAGGGCGTTGCTAGGCAGTTTTTAAGATGTTGTGGGTGCTTGCTAGGCAGTTGCAAACACCATGTGGTTTCTAGGGCATTTTGGTTGTTTTTAGAGTGTTGCTGTGCAGTTGTTAGGGTGTGCTGGATGGTTGCTAGGGTGTTGCTAGGCAATTTCTGGGTATTCTGGGTGGTAGCTAGGGTGTTGCTAGGCTAGGCAGTTGTTAAGATGTTGTGGGTGGTTGCTAGGCAGTTGCAATCACAATGTGGTTTCAAAGGAATTCTGTTTGTTTTTTAGGGAGTTGCTGTGCAGTTGTTAGGGTGTTTTGAGTGGTTGGTAGGGTGTTGCTAGGCTAGGCAGTTGTTAAGATGTTGTGGGTGGTTGCTAGGCAGTTGCTAGTGTGTTTTTCAGCAGTTGCTATGTTAGTATTGTTTGACCGGTAGCCAATTGCTAGGGTGATGTGCATGGTTGCTATGGTGTTGATACAAAGCTGCTAGGGTGTTGCTGGGCAGTTGCTGGTGTGTTTTTAGTGGTTGCTAGGGTGTTGCACTTTTACTCCACACTACTTATAACCTCTATTTCCATTTATAATTCTATTCTAATTCCGTAATAATAAAGGTGACTATAGTCTGTGCAGTATTTGGAGGATTTACCATTTGGAGGATGTGCAAGACTTGATAAGCAACACAAATGCTTCAATAAATTTGCCATTTCAGATTAGAACTGACAAACTAGTTCTGGATCTGGTTCTCAAGGGTTCTAGTCCTGCTCTTTGTCTTAGAGGACTTGCTATTGACTTGCATAAACCAGGCTGAACCACTAGTGAATTCATACTGGTCACAGTAATGGTAAGCAGCTCTTAAACTCCCTTAGAAAGAGTTGTATGTAATTGAAGATAATACTAGTTTTTTAGTAAATAAAAAACAGTTCTGTGCACTTTAATTCTCTCAGCTGTCAGACTGAGACTTCAAGTCGAAAGCAGCCTGTTTATCGCAGGCATACAAATAAACAAATCCGTAATCTGATTTCTCTTATCTGTGCGCAGAAATGCAAGCAAGGCAGGTTGAGAGACGATAATCAGAAGCACCCGGCACAAGGAGCCTGTGAGGCCCATACGCTAATGAGGACCAGGCAGGAGACATAAATAACGACGTTCCACTCAAAAACCGACAATGCTGAGGGGTTTCCCATCCCGTATTTGTAAGGATCTACCTTCCTGGCTCTAAAAGTGACTCTTCACTACCTGCGTCATTTTGACTTCCCTCTTTGTGTCTGAATGACCTGGCTTCCAGTTCTTTCCACACTCAAGGTTTGTTGTTTGTGCACATTTTACGGCTTCCCATATGGGCCCCATGTGTCGGTATGCGTCTTTGCCTGTAATGGCCTTGTAATCTGTGTTTGTTCACCCACATGTACATGTTTTGTATCTATAGCAATCAGTCGCTCATCATGGACAATATGCATAATGGAAAGCTTTTTCCATCTCTATAAGTTTGAGGGGAAAGCAGCTGTTTCATCACAATTTGAGCATTCAGAGTTTCCCAATTTTATTGCACCAACACCCACTTTACAACTTTTCCATGCTGCGCTCCCACACTGCGTCTCTCTGCCAACAGTAGCGTCGCATCTTGACAAACCAATCCATCACATCCATCGCAAATTGCGACAACATTGGTGCAGTTGCTAACCGTGAACAGGGGTCCCTGATGTATTTACAGCATTC
>NC_133378.1:36025595-36078016 GCF_049309525.1 Garra rufa | reverse complement strand
AACTAGACGTGACTAGACATGATAGGAAAACTGAATAAAGTTAAAACCTAACCTATAATCATGAAACACGCTAGCCAATTATAAACTGAAATAAAATACCCTTGTTTTTAGGCAAGCAAAAAGAAGTTAACCCTGAAGTGCAAAGCGACATACAAACCTAATAAGTTCAATGAGCCGTTCCTCCAGATTTACTTTGGTTTGGCCCAGATCCTCCAGCTCGGCAGACATGCGAAGATGCTGATTCTGAGCCTCTGTCAACACCTGATCCAATTTCTGCTTCAGTTCCTCCTTCTCTTTCTCTACCTCACTAAGAGCCTCTTTGGTACTAAGCGCAAGAGAACAAGAAAATAGATGTTCATAATAACGCATACAAATACATCCTAACCAATAATTGCTAAAACTGAATCTCATCCAGAGTCCACGAAATCCTTATGAAGATGCATTTGGAAATCCATTAGTGATGGCTTTTACACATGCAGATGCATTATCTGTGCCGCATTAACCCTTTTATTGTGTTTTTGAACGCTCACCTTGATACACTTCCTTGCAGTTGCTGCGTCTCACTCTCTCTCTCGCGCATCAGAGTCTCACAGTCGGTGATGTGAGAGTCCTTCTCCTCAATCAGACGAGAGTATTCAATATTTACTGCCTAAACACGCAAACAAACAGCCAAATGCAATGCACGAACACAATCTGTGCACAGAAACATCACACATTTGGATACACTGACAAATGCACTGTACAGTTATTTTGTCCAAGTTAAAAACGTAAATAAAAAAAAGCTTTAACAATGTGTTAACGTGAACAAAAATGTGCCATAAGTAATCTTTTTTAGCTATGGCAACGCTTACAAAAATCACGCTGCACAATTGGAGCAGCATTATTTTAGAAAATAATTACAGTGGCACTTGTACTCTAATTGACAAATATCTGCAGGTAACAGTCTGCACTGTTCCTAATTATAGACTAAATCAGAAGCAAATCATTCATCACTGTCTGGCAATTAACCCCAATCTCGTCTTCTGTTCCACTGTCTCGCGCAGCGGGTCTCCAGCGAATGAGAACAAAAGGAGCAGCGAGAGATCAGACATTCATCACCTACTAATATCAGTGTTATCAGCCAACAGAGATGAATATTAATCATTCGCATGCTGGTATGCAAAAGGTATCTGATGATCATGTAGATCACTGAAATGAAGGTATTAAAAGTGATGTTAATCTATCCTCCCCTGGCTCAACATTTACATACCTCTAACTCTGATGATTTGGTCTCCAGCTCAGATGTCTTCTTCAACTGTAAGTCTAGCTGAGTTTTCAAACCCTCAATCTCTTCAGCAAGGCTCTAGGTTAAAAAATAGCAATAATTATATCAAGAAATTATATATATAGTATTTAAAAAAAGCATTAAATAGTAACTATTTTACATTAAAAAAAAACACAATGGCTGTGATAGATGTATGTACTGTATGTTACATACAGTTGAGATCAAAAGTTTACATACACCTTGCAGAATCTTATTTATTTGACCGAAAAGAGAGGGATCATACAAAACGCATGCTATTTTTTATTCAGTACTGACCTGAATAAGATATTTCACATAAAAGACATTAACATATAGTCCACAAGAGAAAATAATAGTTCAATTTATAAAAATTACCTTGTTCAAAAGTTTACATATGCTCGATTCCTTACACTGTGTTGTTACCTGAATGATCCACAGCTGTTTTTTTTTTGTATGTTTTTTGTTAGTAATACTGAACAGTTAAAATCCTTCTTTGGTTTTTCAGTATTTTGTGTATTTGACCTCTTTACAACAATGTCTGTATGATTTTGAGATCCATCTTTTCGCATTGAGGACGACTGAGGGACTCATATGCAACTACTACAGAAAGTAATCACTAAAACGCTCACTGATGCTCTAGTAGAAAACATGATGCATTAAGACCCCGGGGGTGAAAACTTTTTCTATTTGAAGATCAGGATGAATTGAACTTATTTTGTCTTCTGGAAAACATGCAAGTATCTTCTGCAGCTTCTAAAGGGCAGTACTATATGACAAAATATAATATTTAGGCAAAAAAATGTACACATCTATATTCTAAGTTTTACTTAATGCATCGTTTTTCCTTATGAGGCATCAGTGAGCATTTGAACCTTCTGTAATAGCTGCATATGAGTCCGGTAGTTGTCCTCTGTGTGAAAAGATGGATCTCAAAATCATACAGTCATTGTTGGACTGTATGGACTGTAACACACAAAAATGCTGAAAACCAAGAATTTGAGGGACCTGAAGAACAGAACAGCGGGCAGTTCTGTTCAGGACAAACAAAGAACAAACTATCACTAAACAAACAAACAAAAAAGCTTTGGATCATTCAGGTAACAACACAGTATTGAGAATCAAGCATATGAATGGGGACATTTATAAATTCAACTATTGTTTTCTCTTGTGGACTATGTATGAATATCTTATGTGAAATATCTTACTCAGGTCAGTACTAAATAAAAACTAACATGCATTTTGTATGTTCCCTTTTATTTTGGTACAAATCTGCAAGATGTATGTATACTTTTGACATCAACTGTAAAATGTGCATTTTTTTTTAGGAAAGTTTGATACATTTGATGCATTTTTGCATTATGAATATTACCATAGAAACAAATTGTTTCAGAGAGCTTGTACAGAGTAGAGTTGTCAACTTGTAATTATAGTAATTCTACCATGACATGAACGCAGCGTAAGTATTTGACAGAATAGATTCAAAGTGATAATGATTGATAATTCTTGAACTCGTTTTACCTTTATCTGTTTTTTGAGAGTCATGCTCTCGGTGCTCATCTGAAATTTCACTGCGGTAATCTCTTCTCGAGCAGCGTCCCTTTCACCCTCAGTTTTGTCCAGCAACTCCTTTAGCTCCAGCATAGTTTCTGAAAGATTCTCCATCTGCTGGAGCTCTTCTCGCAGACTAGAGTTTTCTTGGTGAAGAGCCACCAAGCTGGCATTAAGCCGCTCCGTTTCCTTCACTCCCTGTTGTTGAAGCTCCTGGATTTGAGCAGCTTCAGCGGCCCATTGATTACGGGCTTCTTCCCGCTCTGCGGTGAGCTTGCAAATTGTCATTCCCAACTCTGCCATCTCTGTGTTTACCCGATGGAGACTATCTCGAGTCTCGGCATTCTCCAGAACCAACCTTTCATTCTGGGTCTTGAGCTCTGCAAGCTCCTCTTGGGCTGAAGTGAGCTCGGCAGATGTTTTCTTGCATGTGGACATCTCCTGATTCAGTTGCAAAGTTATGGCATCTACTCGTTCGCTAGACTGCAGCAGCTCCTTCACATGCAGTCGATTATGCTCCTCTGCCTGCTTCTTCAACTTCTCAGTTAAGGTTCGTAGTTCTGCACAGGAAGCCTCTGTGACTTCCAGCCTTGCCTGGGTTTTGTCCTTTTCCTCCACAGCACTGTGAAGTTTAGCCCTGAGATCAATCACCTCCTCTTGAAACCTAGAAACCTCTTTCACACTCAGTCCAAGTTGATCTTCTAGGAGAGTCACTTTTGAGGCCATCTCTTGGGTTTCTTTAGCATGGCATGAACTCTGCTCAAGTTGGACTCTTTCCGCAGTTGTCCTCTGGGTCTCAAGATTCTTAATCATCTCTGTTTGTTTAACAAAGGCTCTTTCTGCCTTGGACTTCTCCATCTCCAAATCCCTCTCCCGACCTTCAAGTTCTTCCACCCTTCCCTGGAGCTCCTCGCAGAGCCTCTCCCGATCCTCCAGTTGGGAATCCTTATCTTTAAGCTGGGCGGTCAAGTTTGCCTCATTGCATCTCGCAGCTCCAAGACTCTTCTCAAGTTCAGCAATCTGGCTGTTGATATTTCGTATCTCCTCTTGCATGGTTGTGAGAGATGCTTTAAGAGTGACCTGAACCTCCATGAGGTCCTTGTTCTCCAGTTTCAGTTGACGAACTGAACTTTCATATTCCTCCAACTGCATGTTGGCCTTATGCAGTTTTTCATCGAGACTTCTGTTCTCCTCTCTGAGCCGCTGCTCGCGTTCATCCACAGTCACTTTGGCATCATCAATTTGTGCTCGCAACTGCTTCTCCGAGGCCTTCAATCCAGCCAGCTCGCTCTCCAGGGAAGATTTGTTTTCAAGCAACTCCTTCTTGGTTTCTTCATTCTTGTTCACCATCTGGAGAAGTTTGCTGTTTTCCTCCATTAGATTGGCACAGCTGTCTTTGTATTCTCCAATTTTCTTGGTCTGCTCTTTGGCGTTGTTTTCCAATTCAGATATGGTTTCTTTCAGATGCTGGTTGTCGCTTTTAAGCTTCTCCAATTCCTTCTCCAAAAACTGGACTCTCTTGGTACTGGAGAGAAGATTGGACTCCTTAGCCTTCAGCTGTGTCCGAAATGTTTGCAACTGATCTTGCAGACCACTCATCTTCTTCTCAACCTCGTCTTTACCCTCTTGCATTTCCTTCTTTTCCACTTTGGCCTGCTTGTCCATAGATTCCAGAGAGTGCTGAAGATCTTGCAATTGCTTCTGCAAGTTGCTGGACTCTTTCTCTCGCACTGCAAGTGCCCCTTGAAGTTTGTCCATGACATTACGGTGCTCTTCTGCCCTTGTTTGTAGTTTTTCACCCTTCTCCATCCAAGCTGACATTTTCACCTCAGCCTCTTTGAGTGCTTCATCCTTCATTCTGACTTTCTCAGTTAGCTGTTCTGCCTGTCTCCTCCTTTCTTCTCCTTCTGACAGAGCTTCCATCCTTCCTTTCTCAGCCTCTTTCAATTCATTTAACAGCTCATGAATCTTCTGGGCAGAGTTGAAGTCACTGGCCGCTCTCTGGCCTTTCTCATCCAATACTCCATCTAGTCTTGCCATCAGCTCTTCATTTTTCCGCTCTGCTGCTGCCAACATGTCTTGGAGGTCCTTATAAGAGGTCCCTCTCATGGTCTCGCGTTCTCTCAAGACCTCCAGTTCACGAGATAGTGCTCTTTCGCTCTCAGCTAGCACTTCCAGGTTCCGCTGGAGCTCTTGATGGTTACCTTGGGCAGCTAGAGACACGTCCAGCTGCCTTTGGAGTTCTACCACAACCCTGCGGAGTTCACCTGCCTCACCGCCTAACTGCTGAACCTGGTTGAGAAGCTCTCTTTGCTTTAATTCAGACTGGTCCATCTCCAGACGGAGTTCGTCCATTGCACTGATGGAAGAATCATTTAGTCCACTACAGTTTTGCACAGACATGTCTGATAAAAGCCCAGGTCCAAAGTCTGGACTCCCAGGGAACTCATGGGCCTGCTGCAAGGTTTGACAGAAAGTTTGTGAAAGAGAATATACATAGAAAGACAGAAGAGATTCCTTTAAGTTAAAACTGTGCAGATTTGAAACAAACACTGCCATCTACTGGATGTAAAACAGTAGTGTAAGTGTCCATCTAAAGGTGTGCTGGTACCTGTGAGTATGTGCTGGCCAGACTGTTGATGCTGGAGCTACGACTTGGTGGTTTCCACATATGACTGGGTGAGCTAGTCATTCCCAGTGTCCTCCTGTGATGCATTTTTAAAATTAACTTAACTGAACATCAATCAGATTTTTCAAATGCATTCACACACACTACTACCAGTCTTGACAAGTGGACTGGCAAATGGACTATAAATTAATAGCATTACTCATGTGCCAATGTGTTTGTCTTAATCTATTTTTGATGTTCTAATTATATTATAAATTACAAAAATTACAGTCCACTCTTACCTTGCAAAAGTGGGCCATTCTGAATCAAGGTCATGACCCCTGGATGCCACATCAAACTGAACATCATTCAGCTCATAGAGGTAATTAATGATGTCCACACTGAGATGGGGTTTGAGAAATGGACTACGGGAATTATACCAGTCACTACAGAAAAAAAAAAAACAGTAAAAAAGGCATTGGAAAAGCTAGTCTAGTTCTTTAGAAAAAAAAAAAAATAAGGCGCTCCTAATCTTATTACATTCAGGGTTTCTGCAGGTTTTTATGAAGGTAAATGTAACACTTTTTAATACGTTTCCATATGTACTCGGTGTAAATGCTTAAAAGTTTGAAAATAAATATTCATTTCTTTAAGACCTTAAAAGGAAAAGCAAATTAAGACTTGTTTAAAACCCATTTAAAACCCACAGAAACAGTTTTTCAAAAGCATTTCAAAATGTATATTCATTAATGTAAGCACTTTTGGCTAATGTGACCTACAACAACCTCTTGCACAACAGTTTTAGCTTGCTAGATTTATGTACCTACATGCAAATACACACAGCATACAGAAAGATGGTCTGCAGTAAGATTTTATGTTTCAAAATCCATCTGGTGTCGTACGAACAATGTATGTACTTCAGCATTACCAGCATAGTACATACTTTAAGTGCATAGTAGACACATATGAACTGGGAAGCTTTTTTAATTTGCATTGTAATTTGCTATCATATAAGTTTGTATGTGTGTGTGTGTGTGTGTGTATATATATATATATATATATATATATATATATATATATATACACACACACATACACACACATACAATAGCAAATTACAATGTACACAATTGACGTGGGTTATCATTCTCATGTATTGACAAATTTTTTGACAATCGATCAGTGTTAAAAAAAAAGGAAGCTCATATTAAGCTCATAATCGCATGCATAGCAGAGACCCATTAACCTGGAGTAAAAAGTAATAGTGTTTCTTAAAACAAGGAAGCCAATTTCAAGAAGTAAAACTTTGTGAGGGAAGCACTCTCGGTATTGTTTTTACTGAATTAAGCTGTGTGTTGTAAAATACTGCTAATAGGAATGTGGAAATGGCAGCTTATGTACATGTCTTTGCCTTTTTTGGCTTAGATGGTGATCACGGAAATCGATGTAGATAATCATGCCTCTACGCTGATGGCACGACCCTAATTTAGGTGTAATTTCTCCATAATCACAGAAATTTGTGTTTTTGCTCATTTTTAACATACAAATGTTGAATTCCAAAGGTCATTTGATGAAATGATTAACCTTATTTCTATAAAAAATATTTTTTAAAAGATTAAATTAACTTTTTAAATGATTAATAAAGTAACATTAATAAAGTAACATATTTAATTGCAGTGCGCACATTGCAGAATATATACAAATTACATATACATATGTTTTTCTTGATTTCATAATGCAAATTTCTTAAGCATTTTAGGTGGCTACTTTTAAAATTGCGGTATTAGTAGATTTTTATTACATTTATTTAAATTCTGTAAAACTTTTGTAAATCATTACTATATATTCATATTTGTCATACACCATACAAGTTTATTTTCATAATCGTAACTATTATTATTGGATTTATATTTCAAATGTCCATATTGTATAAAATACTTGACAAAAATGTGGAAACATTTGGATTTTTAAATCCAATTTTTAAATTAAGTTTCTAATGCTCACAAAGGCTTCAAATATTGGATCATAAATGCAATACAAAGTAATATTGTGAAATATTATTACAATTTGAAATAGCGGTTTTCTATTTGAATATATTTTAAAATGTAATTTATTCCTGTAATGCAAAGCTAAATTTTCAGCATCATTACTCCAGTCTTCCACTCAACTTTGCTACTTTTTGTCAGGATTCTTTGATGAATTATAAAGTTTAAAAAACATAACCTATTTGAAATAGAATCTTCTGTAACATTACAAATGTTTTTTGTCACTTTTGATCACTTTAATGCATAAGTGCTGAATAAATGCATTAATTTCTATTAAAAAAAAAACACATATATAACCCAAACATTTCAATGGCTTCTGCATAATTAAGCAACACAACTGTTTTCAACATTGATAATAATAAGAAATGTTGCTTGAAATTATTTCTGAAGGACCATGTGACACTGAAGTCTAGAGTAACGATGCTGGAAATTCAGCTTTGCATCACAAAAATAAATAAAATTTTAAAATACATTACAACAGAAATCATTTTTTTCAAATTGTAATATTATTTTAAAATATTACTGTTTTTACTATATTTTGAGCGCATAAATGTAGCCTTGACTTTATCAAAAATTAAAATCATAATGATTTCAGACTTTACCAAAAGCACTGTATTATTATAAAATCTATAATATATGTGACCCTGAACCACAAAACCAGTCATAAGGGTCAATTTGTGATGATATTTAGCAGCATTTGAAAGTTGAATAAATAAGCTTTCCATTGGTTTATAGTTTGTTAGAATAGGACAATATTTGATCGACATACAACTATTCAAAAATCTAGAATCTGAGGGTGCGAAAACATCCCAAATATTGAGAAAATCGCCTTTAAAGTTGTCAAAATGAAGTTCTTAGCAATGCATATTACTAATCAAAAACTGGGTTTTGATATATTTACAGTAGAAAATTTACAAAATATTATCATGGAACATCGATAAAACAGAAAAATCGATAGTTTTGACCCAATGTATTGGTGGCTATTATGGGTCACATATATTAATATTTTTCACAAACAATATCAATATTGTTCTTTCGAATAATATCAAAAGAACAACATTTTTCATGTAATATTTGGAACTCAAATAATCAAAGGACTGTCTAAGGGTCTAAATACTAAATTCCATGTTTATGAAGAAAGATGAGAGCCATGACAGGTGAGGCGACAGTGAAGTGTTACCTGGTGACCCTGTGGTTCATGAGGCACTGCTGGAGTGTGTCAGCCAGCCGCTGATGCACGAGCGAGTAACGGATAAATGCTCTGCCTTTACCCAGAGACGTCTTCAGCTAAGATAAAGAAAAAGAACAAAGCTTTCACTGACACTCAAGTATGTACAGTGACACTACTAAAATATTAAAAGATGCCAAGGTGTTGCAAGTGGCTGCTAGGATGTTTTGGGTGGATGCTTAATATTTATGGCAAAGGACTTTTTAATACTATAATTAATGCTCGACAGGATTTTCATTCTTTTAAATTGATTGATGTTTGACTTTTTCTGTGTGGCATATTTAAATACCCATATTTAGACATGCCCACACACAGAGACTATAACAAGTAACTTGGTTAAAGCTGAATAATTTAGCCACTGTTACAAATTCCCAGAATTCAGCCTATATGCCACCGAAACCACACCACAAGAGAAGGAAGCTGCTCACCGCTGTATGGGTGTCAAGACAATACAAAAACAAATCTGACTGCGGACAATATCAAATAGTGGACATGTGGAAGTGGTCCTTTTAAATAAAGAACATGGCATTTAAATTCAGCGTATCATGTGGGTAACAGGGAACAACCTAATCAATGGCATCTAAAGTGTCTTGTATTTCTAGTGAGAAAACGGAACTGTACAAATCCGATAGGAACGCTTGTTTGAACAAAAGGTGTGTGTCTATGGACATATTTTGGTAAGAGGTGTAAGAGATGTTTTGGTTAGAGTTATCTTAGTAAGAGAATAAAAAAGAGGTAGTTAACATGGACATGTACCACTTTCATGCATATGCAAGCAAAAGAATAATGAATATAAACAATAAATGATGACCAGAATTATATATGAATGATAAAATAGTAGAAGTATAAGTTTTTAAGTTTTGCTATTTAGTTAATTTTAATGATACGTGAATGTGAATATTTATTATGTTTATGTATTTGCATTAATTTGTAATGTTGGTAATAAGGTTCCTTAGTTAACATTAGTTAACCACATTAGTTAACATGAACTAATAATGAACTGCACTTATACAGCATTTAATAAACTTTGTTAATGTTAATTTCAACATTTACTAATACATTATTAAAATCTTGGTAACATTAGTTAATGCAGCATGAACTAACATGAACAAACAATGAACAACTGTATTTCCGTAAACTAACGTTAATGAAGATTAGTAAATACAGTAACAAATGTATTGCTCATGGTTAGTTCATGTTAGTTAGTACATTAACTAATGTTTAACTAATGAACCTTATTGTAAAGTGTTACCGTAATGTTTTTATTGTTAATGTTGTTTTTACTATGTGACATGCTTGGAGAAGCTACTTTTCAAGGTTTTTAAATGTTTATTATTAGCAATATTATTATTTATTATATTACATTATAAATTGTATTTATATTTATGAATTCTTATTAATAAATCTTATTATATTATCATTATTTTACATTATATGTTATATTCATATTATATATTCCTATTTTCATACACCTAAATTATGCTATTGTTTTTGTTATTATTATGAATAATTGTTATTATTAATAGTATATTATATTACACTATAAATTGGCATTTACATTTAGGAATTATTATTAATAAATATTATATTATCATTATTATTTCATTATGTCAAATGTCCATATTATACAGTAATATTAATTCATATTATATATTCCTATTTTCATATACCTAAATTATGTTATTGTTGTTATTATTAATAATAATTATGAATAATATTATTATTATTATATTACATTATAAATTGGTATTTAGATTTTTGAATTATTATTAATAAATATTATAATATTATCATAAATATTTCAATATTTAAAATATTCATATTATACAGTAATATAATATTCATATTATACATTTCTATTTTCATACACCTACATTATGGTATTATTATTATTATTATTATTATTATTAATAATAATAATAATAAGTATTACTATTAAATAGTATTACTATATTACATTATAATTTATATTATGTATTTACAAATATGAATTATTATTAATAATTATTATTATATTATCATAATTATTTCAATAATATTTGAAATGTTCCTATTATACAGTTATATAATATTCATATTATACATTTCTATTTTTATACACCTACATTACGTTATTATTATTATTATTATTAAATAGCATTAATATATTACATTAGAAATTAGAAATTAGAATAGAATTTACATTTATGAATTATTATTAATAAATATTATAATATAATAATTTCATATTATATATTATTATTGTTATTATTAACATTATTATTATATTACTCTATAGATTGGTATTTACACTTATGAATTATTATTAATAAATATTATTATATTATCATTATTTAATTGATATGTTAATAATATGTCCATATTATACAGTAATATAAAATTCATATTATATTTTCATATTTCATACACCTAAATTATGTTATTTCTTTATTATTAACAACAATAATTATTAACCATTATTATTATTATTATTATTATTATAATATCACATTATAAATTGGTATTTAAATGTATTAATATTATTATATTATCATAATTATTTCAATAATATTTCAAATACTCTTAATATACAGTAATATAAAATTCATATTATACATTTCTATTTTCATACACGTACATTATGGCATTATTATATAAATGAATAATAAGTATTATTATTATTAAATAGTATTACTATATTACATTATACATTATATTATTTATTTACATTTATGAATTATTAAGAAATATTATAATTGTATTATTTCATTAACATATGAAATATCCAAATTATACAGTAATATAATGTAGTATAGTATATTATATATAATAAAGTACTTTTTTTATGTTTTATATATTCCTATTTTCATACACCTACATTATGTTATATTGTTAATAATAATAATAATAATAATAATAATAATAATAAACCTATTTAGTTCTAATAAAAAATTAAGGGGTGAGTTAGACATTTAAAATGTTGTTTAAAAGGTTTTAGATGTGATATTTAGCATGTCACACAGGACAATACTCCTCAGATGCATACTAGAAGTGAACGAGACAGATGTTTACCTCTGGAATTGATTTAACAAAGCGGATTCCATCATTTGCTCCTTTGATTTTGGCTAGGCAGTCGCAGAAATATTCCCAGTAGTCCTTCCTGGATCCCAGAAATGTTGTTTTCTCCTTCTGGTCGAACTGAGCAACATAACAATAACATAACACTTCAGATAAATTACTGGGAAACATCTTAAAAATGGACTCAAAGTTTAAATGGTAAAGTTTCCAGTCCTTTGGGGACAGCATGAGATCTCATCGTGCACGATTAGGGATTTTGAGTGCATCCATATGGCCTGCTTCACACTTGGTATTAGCATTCGCCGCGGGCGATCAGATCCCAAGTGGTCGGCAAAAACAACTGTCATTTACACCTGATATTAACATGCATCTCCTGTGATTAATCAAAGCAAGGGTTTCCCATTATGTGACTAAACACATCAGTCTTTCACTGCATGTTGATAATACGTGAAAATTAAAGCAGAAGAAATACAAGTAAACCACTTTTGCTGCCAAATCTCAGTGGAAAAATGTCACTTCAATGATTCGTAACAGGTTTATGAAGGTAAATGTAAGACTTTAGGACCTTTGTAGAATCAAGTAAAGAAATTTTAAGAAATCAATTAAAGGGAACATAATATGTGACCCTGGACCACAAAACCAGTCTTAAGTAGAAAAATACATTGTATGGGTCAAATTTATCACATTTTCTTTTATACTAAAAATCATTCGGATATTAACATCATGTTACATGAAGATATTTTATAAATTTCCTACCATAATTATCAAAACTCAATTTTGATTAGTAATATGCATTGCTAAGAACTTCATTTGGACAGCTTCAAAGACGATTTTCTTAATATTTAGATTTTTTTTTGCACTCTCAGATTCTAGATTTTCAAATAGTTGTATCTCAGCCAAATATTGTCCTAACAAACCATACATCAATGGAAATCTTATTGATTCAGCTTTCAGATTATGTATAAATCTCCATTTCAACAAACTGACCCTTATGACTGGTTTTGTGGTCCAGGGTCACATATGTTCTTAAAATGTACACTGCCAGTCAAAAGTTTTTGAACAGTAAGGTTTTTTTTTTTTAAAGGTTCTTCTGCTCAGCCAGCCTGCATTTATTTAATCCAAAGTACAACAAAAAACGTAAAATTTCGAAATATTTTTACGATTTAAAATAACAGCTTTCTGTTTGAATATATTTTAAAATGTAATTTATTCCTGTGATTTCAAAGCTGATTTTTTAGTATCATTACTCCAGTCACATGATCCTTCAGAAACCATTCTAATATTCTGATTTGCTGCTCAAAAATGTATTAATATTATTATTATTATGTTGAAAACAGCAGAGTAGTTTTTTTTTTTGTTGTTGTTGTTAAAAAGACAGTTCAGAAGAACAGCATTTATTTAAAATTTTAATCTTTTGTAATTATAAATGTCTTTAAAATCACTTTTGATCAATTTAAAGCATCCTTGCTAAATAAAAATACACTTCTTTCCCCAAAAAACTCCAAGCTTTTGAATGGTATAGCATATAATGTTACAAAAGCTTTTAATTTCAGATAAATACTGATCTTTGGAGCTTTCTATTTATCAAAGAATCCTAAAACAAGGTACTCAACTGTTTTAAATACTGATAATAATAATAATAATAATAAATGCTTCTTGAAAAGCAATTCAATATATTAGAAAGGTTGCTGAAGGATCATGTGACAATGAAGACTGGAGTAATAATGCTAAAAAATTGCTTTGATTACAAAAATAAACTATATTTTAAAATATATTCAAATAGAAAGCAGTTATTTTAAATAGTAAAACTATTTCACAATATTACTGCTTTTGCTGAATTTCGGAATTAAATAAATGCTGGCTTGGTGAGTAGAAGAGATGTCTTTAAAAAACATTAAAAATCATTATAAACTTTTGACTGGTAGTGTAAATGTCTACGACTGAAACACAACTTCCAACCAATCTCCATAACTTTTTAATTAATTTTACCAAAAAAAGGCTTAAGGCTTGAGTAGTTCTTCTAAACTTACTTAAGGCTCAGTTTTAGATTTGCATCTCAATTAAATGTTTCTTGACTTAAGGATGTTTAGATATTTGTCTTGGAAAACAAAATTACTGAGAGAGATATTATTATCTCCCAATGCGTACAACATTTAATTTTCTGACTTAGAACCATTTTAAGGCCTTATTTTGTGAAGCATTTCTAAACTTTTTTTTCTTTTAAACCCACACATCACAGTAAAGTTTAAAATCCTTGTTTTAGCTCAACGGTTGATCGGCATATGCATACTAATTTGATCAATCTCACAAGACGTTTGGGAGCCCATTTATGACTTTTTTCGGTGTCTATGTGTCTCTAACCTGAAGCAGGTACTCCAGTTTGTAGGAGAACTTGTGCAGGTTGGAGCTGTCATCTGTAATGGGCTCGCCGTTCTCCTTATACTCCTTTGTCAGTTCTGATACAGCATCTGTAAGAAAAGACCATCAGAATTGGCAAATAAGACAATCAAAGATATGTAAATGCACATTTTAACAATTACAGATCAAAGCACTGTAATTAACAATAATCACAGACAACAAAACCTCAATTTCATAGTCAATTTTCAAAGCATTAACAAGTGTTTTTTTCTCCTTCTTTAGCCCATTTGGGTTATATTTACTCTACGTGCCTTTCATCCACCTCAGGAACTGAAACGGCGCACATGAGGGATGAACTCTGTCACGCAGGTCTCTTTCGTTTTGCATTACTCTTTCCCCCATTTTGAAAGCCAGCTCCCTGCGAATGCCAATTGCACGTGCTCCGCTGTCGACCAGTGTGTCTCTTTTTACTCTCTAAACAATAGCTTTGCCCCTCTCATGAGGGCCAAAATACATCCGTACCGTGCAGATCTCTGATAATCCGTTGGATCTGACCCTCCACGACTGCAGCACCAGCGGCCATGGTCTGACTAGCTTCCTGCCAACGGGGTCAAGAGGTCATCTGTAGTCTGCTGAGTGAAAGATCAGTGACAATATTATATATGTATAGAGATATTGTCTTAATAATGGATTTGTTTCTTACAAACACACAGCTTTTTGTTTCACATCATGTTAATTGACGAACTGGAGTCATGTGGATTACTTGTGGATTATTGTGATGCTTTTATCAGCTCTTTGGACTCTCATTCTGACGGCACCCATTTGGGTGAACTACTCCTTTAAGTCAAACATCACTATTAGTGATTATAATAAGTCTGATTGTACATTATAGCCCAGTTTCACAGACGAAGCTTAAACCTAGTCCCAGACTAAATGTAAATCTGAGCTGTTTCAACTGAAAGAAACTTGCACTAGTTAGTCTCGAAATATGTCAGTGCTCTTGCTTTGTCTTAAGATGCACACCAGTGATGTTTTTACTAAGGCATGTTTATAAAAATTCCTTTAATGTCCTAATCGAACTATGGCCTAATCCTGGTTTAGTCTAAGCCCTGTCTGTGAAACCAACCCATAATGTTTTAAATGTTCTGGATTAGCATTTCAACGCATGAATGATTAATTATCAGTGTAGTACAGATTAATAATATTGCAGATTATATTGGTTATCGACTATAATATGGGTCATTGCTTGAATTGTGACCCTGGACCACAAAAGCCAAAAAAATACACTGTATGGGTCAAAATGATCAAACATATATAAATAAATAAAAATTATGCCAAAAATCATTTGGATATTAAGTAAAGATTGTGTTCCGTGAAGATATTTTGTAAATTTCCTACCATTAATATATCAAAACATAAGTTTTTATTGGTAATATGCATTGCAAGAACTTAATTTGGACAGGTTTAAAGGTGATTTTCGCAATATTTCGATTTTTTCGCACTCTCAGATTACAGATTTTCAAATAGATGCATCTCGATTAAATACTGTCCTATCCTCACAAACCATACATCAATGGAAAGCTTATTTTTTCAGCTTTCAGATAATTTATAAACCTCAATCTTAAAAAAATGCACCCTTATGACTGGTTTTCTGGTCCAGGGTCACAAATAAGGATCCCAGTATTGCCTTCTGTTGACAAACAAAGCTTTAGCATACACATAATAATAGTTAAAACCAAAATGTCTATTTTCTCATTAAATGATAGCAATGACAGCAGAACAAAAACTACAATGAACGTTTAAATACAGCTGGCCTGAAGATCTGTAGTAAACTGGGCATCTGTTAAAGCCGAGATGCAATATCTGGTGATAAAGGATATGAAGAAACTACTAAAATGGTACCAATTGCAAGCTAAATATCATTTTAAACATGATATGACCTACTTCTCTAATTTATTTTAACAGCTGGTTTAGTGACGATTCTGAGGAACACAAATACTAAGAACAATAACAGAAACTTTCCAGACGGTTTTATTTTTATATATAACGTACTAACATAGATTGCATGATTGTATGTCCTACCAAGAATTATAAATATCAAGTTGCACAATTGTCACACATGACATCTGAACCCTCAGAGTGGAAAAGATGAAAGACCTTTGGGAGAAACAATAATGCGCATATTTACTGTAGTGTAGTGCGCACAACAGTAAAAACAGCTGTTTCTAAAATGTAAACAAACATCATTGTCCGCGTCCTTCGCGCTTTCCTTTGACTTTCACTGTAAAGTTTGAATTCAAACGAAAAGGAACGAGTTCTTTGGAACGGCGTCTATTGTTGCCATAGAAGCTGGGTTAAAAAAAAAAAAGAAAGAAATAAAGAACAGAAGTTCAACTATATAAAAGTTGAGTCAAGAATTCTCAGGGTAAACAGACAGTCACGCGCAGAATGACATGTCAGAATGGTTATTCCGGATAAACGAGCTTTTTGACTTAGGTTAGCACGTTTGTATTACAGCTGGACGTTTGTTAAATGTGTGATAAATGTTATGAAAGTGAAAAAAGGAAGCTGACATACTTGAGCTTTTGTAGGATCCGAGAATGTCCACTTTTAGTTTACATGGTCACAACCAAGCCCTATCCTTGATTGACAGAAATTTCCGCCATAGACGGCGGGCTTCAGAGACAAAGTAATTTTTATTGGACAGCGAAAAATAGCCCCGCCTTAAGTTTGGTTGCGTGAACAAGAGCAGTTCATTGTAGATGCGAGTGTTTGAAATAAAAGTTAAAAAAGAGCAATTCATGATGAAATTATATGTATAAATATACATAACGGAATTTGCAATATGTTAATTATTTTACCAAAATAAGAGGGATCATATAAACTGCATGTTATTTTGTATTTAGCTCTGACCTGAATAAGATATTTCAAATAAAAGACGTTTACATATAGTCCATAAGAGAAAATAATAGTTGAACTGATAAAAATTGCCCCGTTCAAAAGTTAACATACACTTGAGTTTTACCACTGTGTTGTTACCTGAATGATCCACAGCTGTGTTTTTGTTTAGTGATTGTAGGCCTAGTTCACGATTCCTGAACAGTTAAATCCTTCAGGTCCAACAAATTATTGGGTTTTTCAGCATTTTTGTGTATTTGAACCCTTTCCAACAATGACTGTATGATTTTGAGATCCATCGTTTCACCCTGAGGACAACTGAGGCACTCAAATGCAACTATTACAGAAGGTTCAAACACTCAGAAGGAAAAACATGCATTGAGAGCCAGGGGTGTAAACATTTGAATGGAATGAGGATGTGTACATTTTTCTTATTTTTCCTAAATATCATTTTTTTTTTTTCATTTAATACTGCCATTTAGAAGCTACAGAAGATGCTTACATGTGTGGAGCATCAGTGAGCATTTGAACCTTCTGTTGCATATGAGTCCCAAAGTAGGATCTCAAAATCTTACAGTCATTGTTGGAAAGGGTTCAAATACACCAAAAATGCTGAGAAATCAAACAATTTGTGGATTTTTCTGAAGAACAGCAGGCAGTTTAGGACAATCACTAAAAAAAAAAAAAAAAAAAAAAAAAAAACAGCTGTGGATCATTCACATAACAACACAGTATTAAGAATCAAGTGTATGTAAACTTTTGAAGGGGGTCACTTTTATCAAATTTAGTTTTTATATATATATATATATATATATATATATATATATATATATGTGTGTGTGTATACTATATGTAATGTCTTCTATGTGAAATATCTTATTCAGGTCAGTACTAAATAAAAAATAACATGCATTTTGCTAAAATAATTTTGCAGATTCTGCAAGGTGTGTGCAAACTTTTGACTTTAACAGTATATTATTTTAATAATTGTATTTATATAATATAATATTAAATATTATTATAATGTAATATAAAATGAGTTTTCTTCCATTATTATCTATATGTATTTTATTTAATCTTTTCTTACCTAAATGGTTTATTTCTGCATAACAAACAAAAGATCTTTTGTGTACGTTTGTCAGGTGTACATGTATAAAAAAAAAAATAAAAAAAAAGAGGAAGAAAAAATGCCTTTTTCACTATAAAAAGAGAACGCAAACTGCTTCAGCACATTTCACATCAGCTGTCTACTTGCGAGAAGGTCAGCTCAAAAAGCTGTGGTGACGATGGTTATATATATTTCATTTCAGGCTGGTTTGATCCCATTTATTTAGAAAGAGCAACAGGTAAGAACAAAATCTTTAATAAAGTAATTTAGCATATTCTCACTGGATTTATCTAAATTGATTAATATAACTTTTGTTGTTTTTGTTGTTGTTGTTTTGTCTGAAAAGGCAGATTTAATCCTCAACAAAAAAAACTTCGGTAGGGAATAAAGAACTGAACCTGGACAAATTGGATCAAGTCTGACTAAAGTTGTTTACTGTTGCAGAACAACATGACTGATGAGAATATGACATATGACTATAACGACAACTATGAAGATGAGATGTGTCGCAAAGAGGAGGTGGTGAAAGTCGGATCCATTGTTATTCCAATCTTTTTCACAGTAGTGGTCGTGTTTAGCTGCATCGGTAACATCCTCGTTCTGGTCATTCTTGCACTGTACGAGAGCCTCAGATCCCTGACCAACGTCTTCATCCTCAATTTAGCTGTGTCAGATCTGCTGTTCACTTTTGGACTTCCATTTTGGGCCTCATATTACATCTGGGGTTGGACATTTGGAGAGGTTGGCTGTAAAGCTGTGAAGTTTCTCTTCTATGTTGGCTTTTACAGCAGCGTGTTGTTCTTGACTCTAATGACCGTTCAGCGTTACATGGCAGTGGTTCATCCTCTGTCCGACTGGGAGAGATGCAGATGCCTTACTTTCTCTCCTTTAATCGTTTGGCTGCTGAGTGGAACGGTTGCAATGCTCGGTTCACTTCATAGTACAGTCATGACGGAATCTGACAATCAATACTGTGAATATGGCAGTGTTGAATGGAAATCTGGCATTGCCTATTTTCAAAATGCCTTTTTCTTCATTGCGTTTCTAATCATGGGCTATTGCTATGGCAGAATGCTTCGGACGATTACAAACTCAAGGACTAATAAGAGACACAAGACTGTTCGGCTAATATTCTGCATCGCAATTGTGTTTTTTATCGGTTGGGCTCCATATAACATTGTCATGTTCCTAAAGTCTTTGACCTTCCATCCATTCACACAATGTAATGTAAGCATACGTCTTGACTATGCGTATTACGCTTGTCGAATGATAGCTTTCTCACACTGCTGCTTGAACCCTGTGTTTTATGTTTTTGTTGGTGTAAAGTTTAGGAATCATCTGAAAATGATTCTGGAGAAGGTCTTTAAAAAAAAAAAAAAACTCAATTTCAATCAAGCCACATTGGCAAAAAATCAGTCGCAGGGTTCAATGTACTAAGAGAAAACTCGAGTGCTTTTACCAATTGCAGTGAAACGATGAGTTGTAAAATATGATGTAAATTATGTACATAGAGACGTTGCAGGATTTTTTTGTTATTATTACTGTTAATATGCTGTAAAACTTTGAGCCATTGAATAAAAATAAAAAAGCACCACTTTGTAGGACGATTCCTCTCTGTATCAAGCAGCAAAAGCTTTCAGAAAGTTCTAAATTATAACCAGTGTTCTTCCTTTTTGTGGTTGAAGTTCTCATTTTTTTAGGTAAAAATATAACTGAAAGTACGTAATGAAAGGATGCTATTAACAACGCAGAAAAATTTTCCAAAGAAACAAAATATATCAATACACCGTCTATATTTATGTGAATTAACAATATGACTCATGTTCAAACAAAAAAACTAAAGTTTTGTCATCTATGATTCCATGAAGAACCTTTCACAAAACGTTCTTTAGATTATTAAAATGTTCTTCAAAATGACTTCCTGAGGAACTGTTCACAAAATTTTATTAAAACACTTCAACAAAGGCATAGTAAACTATTGGAGAAAGCTTATTAAAAGGCATTTGAGTGATTATGAGAACATAAAGTTGATGAATAATTAAAAAAAAATCTAATTGGCTCTAAACATTCATGTTCAAAATTATTCAACCAAAAAAAGTCAAATCGGGTTCAGAATCTTTTATTCTCCAACAAACACTGCTTGGAAGTGCTAAGAAGAGCTTCTGTCAACTCTCTACTGCAGTCTTGGCCCATTCCTACTTGAAAAAGTAGGTCAGATTCCAAACTCTCCACCATGGCCAAGACCAAAGAGCTGTTCAAGGATGTCAGGGACAAGATTGTAGACCTACACAAGGCTGGAATGGGCTATAAGAACACTGCCAAGCAGCTTGGTGAGAAGGTGACAACAGTTGGTGCGATTATTCGCAAATGGAAGAAATACAAACTAACTGTCAGTCTTCTTGGTCTGGGGCTCCATGCAAGATCTCACCTCGTGGAGTGTCACGATTCGTCCAATAAAAGCAAGAGGCATGGTTTGCAAAAATTCAGTTCTTTATCTGTTTTTCATTTTTTTTTTGTTAAAAACATACACTGGGCCACACAGAAAAAATAAAGAAAATCACACAAATAAAGAAAACATTGAGTTTCAGGGCTCCGATATTACTACTGGGATCCCCAACCCAAAACTCCATGGACAAACACAACCCAGCCCCTATATTACCGAGACCGTATCACCGACGAATAACAGTAACAATAAATTGTTCAAATTAAACAAATTTAAGCCACAAATAATTTAATACAACACAAAAATCACAAGTCTATCACAAGTCGTATAAATACAACACATAATTTGTCTTTGCTCGATGTTACACCTTCTATTCACCAGCGTGCACTCCAGCGAATAGAAATTATTAGGAATGGCATTGCCCTTCTTTAACGCACATCAAGATGGCACCAATTACCCAACATAGACCATAAATATTTAGACAAATAAATCAAAAATAAACATACAAAAATGAATTCAAATTTACAAATAAAAATAAACAATTACATCCAATACATAAACAACTTATGAAAACAAAATCAATCCAAATACATTTATGTGTGGCCTCGGCCATCACATGGAGTTTCAATGATCATGAGAACGGTGAGGAATCAGCCCAGAACTACAAGAGAGGATCCTGTCAATGATCTCAAGGCAGCTGGGACCATAGTCACCAAGAAAACAATTAATAAAACACTACATCGTGAAGGATTGAAATCCTGCAGCACCCTCAAGGACACCCTGCTCAAGAAAGCACATGTACAGGCCCGTCTGAAGTTTGCCAATGTACTCTGAATGATTCAAAGGAGAACTGGGTGAAAGATGCGGAAAAAATATTAGATCTTTGGCATCAACTCCACTCGCTGTGTTTGGAGGAGGAGGAATGCTGCCTATGACCCCAAGAACACCATCCCCACCGTCAAACACGGAGGTGGAAACATTATGCTTTGGGGGTGTTTTTCTACTAAGGTGACAGGACAACTGCACCGCATCAAAAGGACAATAGACGGGCCATGTACCATCAGGGCCAGGGCATTGAAAATGGGTTGTGGATGGGTATGACCCATGTTATTCTGTCTCTCACTGTTTAAATAAACCTACCATTAAAATTAATAGACTGATAATTTCTTTGTCAGTGGCAAACGTACAAAATCAGCAGGGGATCAAATATTTTTTCCCACTGTAGCTGTGAATGGACAGTATGTGAGCACTCCACATACTTAAAAGGGAACCTTGTATGTCTTAATATAACGTAAATTAGGTCTCTTGCTGAAATATGTACTGTAGTAGAAAATGAATGACATATTTACATTATTTAAAAAAAAACTATATAGTTTTATACATATTTTGGACTATAGGGGGACACCATTATGACATGAAATGGTTGCAGTCGGTGAGCTACTAGCGCAACCTCTTGCTATTTTTACCACAACACAAGTCGGAATACGCAACTCAGAAAATAAAAAACTAAAATACTAATAAGAAGTTTAAACAGCCCCGATTTCAAGTGAAATCCACACTAAGAAACTCCTTCAGCAGCTACAGCGTCATGACAAGCGTAGGCATGTTTACATCCCACCAGGATGGCATCTGGCGTGTCTTGTTTCTGCCATTTGTAAGCTCTTTCAGTAGCTGTGGTCTACTAAAAACCTCAAAGGCATCAGGGCTAAAGTGAAAAGAACAAAGACGCAGGTCTTTAGAAAGCTTTATTCATCCACAAGCATCTTCCTGTTCTTTTCTCCTCTTCTTATCACTAGGAAAAGCAGTGAAGACTTACATCGCTTCTCTTGTTGCCCTTTGACTGAAAATTAAATCTTATCAGTATTTTATTTTTAGTCGTGTAACAGGAAGTGGCAGTAGCTCACAGAGTGCAAGTATTTCACATCATTGAAATAATGGCGCCCCCAATAGTCCAAAATATGTATAAAACGATGTGGATTTTTTAAAATAATGTAAATATTTCATGGGTTTTCAACTACATATTTCAGTAAGAGACATCATTTGCATTATATCAAGCCGTACAAGCGTTAATACCCAGGGTTCCCTTTAAAATGAAAAAGTGAGAAAAACTTTGACGTTTTTGTGACTGGAAAAATGTTAACATCTCTGTCACTTACTTGCTTAGTGGAGAAGTATCATCAGCTGAATCACTCATATTCTGTTGAAAAAACATAAATAGAGACATGACTGATATAGAACACATTTGTTGAAATGTATAGATATTTCACATAGGCATGAGAAGGGTTATCAAGTACCTGTTAAGAATAGTTGAACGGTTGAGCTGAAAATCAATAATGAAGTGGCTTTGGAATGATTTTTGATAGCTACAAAGAGGAGGAGAAAAGAATGGCATGTTTTAACACAAACACAAATACAAACCACCCCGCCCCCCTCCCTCAACACAATAGGAAATGAAGTTAAACCAAAGGGCTATGACTTTTAATAGCAAACTCTGTTGCTATTTATTAGAAAGATTGATCACATGTGACTCTTGTGTTCTTCAACTTCCTTTTTGTGCTTGTTGAAGTTCTCATTTTTGCATTAAAAAATTTAACAAAGTACATAATGAAAGAACCCCACCAATAAACGAGTTGTCATTAATGCAGAGTAGACACATTTGACATTATCTGGGTCTTTTGTTCATGAGAAAGCAGGTGTATTGCTTTTTACAAAAAAAATTAAGCAGAGCAAATACTTAAAGTATAAATATCACAAAGCCACTTCAGCTTCCTCTGCACGTGGGAGACTAAAAGGTTTAGAGTCTGAGGTTTGAAGGAGGATGTATGTTACTTACCTGCATCTGACAAACACCATTTAGAAATCACCAGAACAATAATTCCGCTCTCTTTAATTCATTGATTGGGTGCATTCTCATAACGTTCAGGTACTAACAGTTGATCTATAATCAAAGTTTTTGGCATTACAGTTAATTTTACACTAGAGATTGTGGTCATCTGCACTGGATAGATATTGTGCTAACTTCTGATCATCACTGTGCTTTACAAGGTCAAAAAATTTAGGTAAGTTATGTATGTATTCATTGAGTTATTCACATACTCTACTGTCAAAAATATGTTTTTGAAAGTTTTTTAAGCTTTTCTACTTCAAAATTCCACGTTTAGTTCAGTTTGTAACTTGACGTTTCTTTGTAATTATTAATCAAATTTATAAGCAATTCCTGCGAAAAAAACAAATAAATTCTGTATTCACTGTCAAAAACGATTCTTGAAGATTACCTGGAGTCTGTTTTACAAGAAAATGCTATTCCAGTTGTTCTTAGCACAAATTTAGTGTTTAATTTACTTACTTGCAATTTTTTTGTAATTATTTCAGAAAATTACAAGCATGGACATATCAGATCTGGATACTTTGCGACTGCAGAACATGACTGATGAGAATAAAACATTTGACTATAGCTATAATTATGAAGACGAGATGTGTCGCAGAGAGGTGGAGGTAAAAGAGACATCGATTCCACTCCTTTTCATATCAGTGGTCATGTTGAGCTGCATCTGTAACGTCCTCGTTCTGGTCATCCTTGCGCTCTATGGGAACCTCAGATCCCTGACCAATGTTTTTTTCCTCAATTTAGCTCTATCAAATCTGCTGTTCACTTTTGGACTTCTGTTTCATGCCGCATACTACTGGGGTTGGACATTTGGAGAAGTTGGCTGTAAAGCTGTGAAGTTTCTCTTCTATGTTGGCTTTTACAGCAGCGTGTTGTTCTTGACTTTAATGACTGTTCAGCGTTACATGGCAGTGGTTCATCCTCTGTCCGACTGGGAGAAATCAAGATGCTTTTCAGTCGCTACTTTTATCATTTGGATCCTGAGTGGAATGGTTGCACTGCTCGGTTCACTTAATAGCAAAGTCGTGATAGAATCTGACAACATATACTGTGAATATGACAGTGTTGAATGGAAATCTGCCATTGCTTATTTTCAAAATGCTCTGTTCTTCATTGCGTTTGTAATCATATGTTATTGCTATGACAGAATGCTTCGGACGATTACAAAATCACGCGCTAAGGGACACAAGACTGTTAGACCAACATTTTTTATTGTGCTGGTGTTTTTTATTGGATGGTCTCCATATAACATTATCATGCTCCTACAATCCTTGGCGGTTCATCCATTCACAGCCTGTGACGTAAGCATAAGACTCGATTATGCTGCATATTATGCATGCCGAATTTTAGCTATAACACACTGTTACATAAACACTGTTGTGTTTTTAGTTTTTGTAGAGGGACACTTCCATAATAGTTCACGAGCAGTTCCCAGAAGGTTTTGTGTCAAGATTGAAGTCTGTGATTAATGTCTCAGAACTAATAAT
Organism: Garra rufa; assembly: GCF_049309525.1. Lineage (NCBI taxonomy): Eukaryota > Metazoa > Chordata > Actinopteri > Cypriniformes > Cyprinidae > Garra > Garra rufa. Next base: position 36,053,067 of record NC_133378.1, on the reverse strand, counting down.
TGCATTGTTGTTATTCACTATATTTTTAAATTTGTACTACTTGCCAAGAAAAACTTGCTTAAAGGTCCACTGAAGTGCCTTGAAACATGCCGTGTTATTCTATGTGGTGACTAACTGAAACAGGAACATATCGCACAGCCCCGCCCACTTCTTTTGAATAGCCAATAGCGTGCCGTAGCATTTATATCTGCTCGGGCCAGAGCGTTGAGCTCGGTAAAGCTGCATTTGTAAGCTTATGGCAGCCACAGTCTAATAAATTACCCCATAGATTCAATATGAAACTCTTACTAAAACAAAATACTGATCATTATCATGCTGAGGCTGTGTAGTTTAATACATGCCGACTCGCGCATATGATCTGCTCTGAGCTATTGCGTCGCTGGACCGGAGCCAAAGTCTGGAGTAGACTGTGCGCTGCTCTAGAGAGCATTTGATTGGACAAAACGTTTGATGAGAAGCTGAAGTGCAGTGTGATGTCATCAAAATCATTGATTCATATTGGCAGAAGTGAGAGACCGTAAGTTTTAAATGCTCATATCTTGTAAATGCGAATTTTGTCGTTGTTTTGAAGCACACATAACCTTAAGGCTAAAATATTTATACTAAAAGCCAAAAAACTGAGGGACTTTGCCTCATTGCCTCATTTAGAATATGTTCTACATCATGTAAGTCTAAATAAACAGCTTTAAATATTGACGCTTACTGTCAGGTTCAATTAAACTTGTCCCTCCATTATTTTCTGAGTGAGCGGTGATTTATAACGAAGACTTTAGAATGCCCAAGATATGTCACTCATATAGTTTTGAATGGGGAAAAATGCAACGCTCATTGTGGCCGCGAAGCCCCGCCTTCTTAATGAAAGAGCCAATTGTTGATTAGTAAAGTCAGCTCGTTACTGCAGCTGCCGTTAGAAGTCTGTGTTCTGAGACTAACGCTCAGTACTGCGCATGCACACTGGCTGATTTAGCCTGAAAAAAGCTTTTTAAACGCTATTGGAGCACGAGGAACAATATTTATGATGCAGTTCTTGTCAGATTTCATTGGTGATTTCAAATATGAAATTTTCGAAAGCTTGGTGAACAGCTTTGGAGAATTTTATGTTTCCCCATTCAAAGAGCTAGGAGCTGCACTTGAGTGTTCATATGATTCTTTAGGGTCTTAATGAAAAGTCTATAATATACTTTGGTTAAAAATTCTCAATAGCAGTGTAATAAAACACCTTTTTATCTTGTCAAAATCAGCTCTGCAAAAAATCAACACATTTTATTGCATGGTCCCTTTAAATGCAAATGAGCTCTGCTCACCCCGCCCCTCTATGATCTGAGAATATGAGCCATAATGTTTACTTTGGCCGCATTTGGCCGCATTCAGCCGCGTTTAGCAGCAAAACTTGCCAACAAGCACATTATTAAGAAAGGCCGTTTGCAAAGATGCATAAAAAACCCTTACACTCACTTCTACTGTGGGTCAAGCTGCATCAGGAACGATTTGTACGAACATAGATGCATATGTAGATCGGGATTGGCGCTTTTTTTATTTTAAAAGTGAAAGTAACGTTATCCTCTGCGTCTTTAGCGGCTCAGATGTTGAGAGTAAATGACGACTGCTATGTTCATTATCACATTCTTGTCTGCACCTGAGTCACACAATGGCGATTGGAGTCGGACTGTTTCAGCTCGGTGAGGGCGGGTCTAAGGTAAGGTGCTCATGTCAATCTACTCTCGTGGGAGCGACCTCTGTCTGTGTGTTGTCACACTGACAAGAAGCTGAGAATGACCTGATTTTAAAAAGGGGATATTACTTTTAAAGATTAAAAAAATACCACTGGCTGGATTTTTATCATTGTATGGTGGTTGTGTACACAAACTGCCAACACATTAATGTTCAAACAACATGTAAAAGTGAGTTTTCCATTCGATGACCCCTTTAAATGGACTTTGTTTATTTGATGCTAATCTGTAAATCCAGATAGACGATGGCTAGATGGGGTTTACAATATACTGAAATCCGATCAGTGAACGTCCAAAAAGGACTATTGGAGAAAGGTTTTGTGCACAGATGAGACCAAAATAGAAGTTTTTGGTAAAAATGAGAATGTTATGTTTAGAGAAAAGCAACTTTTTAGCAGGTGACTTTCCTGTGGTATTTGTTGCCTCGTCTGTTAGTACAAAAAGGTTTAAGCAGATAAGTTACTTCAAGTGTAAGAACACAAAGCCACTTCAGCTTCCTCTGATCATGGGAAATGGAAAGATTTGGAGTCTGAGGTTTGTGGTAGGATGCATGTTACCCAACACACAAATGTCACTCAGAATGCTCTTATAACACTTGGTTATTAAGTTGGTTCATCGTATAACATACTTCATGAGATTCCAGTTAAATACTTATTTTATATTGTGATCATCACTGTGCTCTACAAGATCAAGATCATCAAGAATCGACGTAAGTCATGTACAGTTGAAGTGAAAAGTTGCATCCCACTTTCAGAATCTGAAAAATGTAAATTATTTGACCAAAACTAGAGGGGTCCTACATAATGCACGTTTGAGATCTCATTTTTCACACTGAGGACAACTGAGGGACTCATATGCAACTATTTCAGAAGGTTCACTGATGCTCCAGAAGCATCTTTTTGGATTTGAAGATTAGGGTAAATAACTTTTTTTATCTTCTGGGGAACAAGTATTTTATGTAGCCTCTGAAGGGCACTACTAAATGAAAAAATATTATATTTAGACAATGCATTGTGTTTGCTTTCTAAAATCAGTGAGTGTTTCAACTTCCTGTAGTAGTTGCATATGAGTCCCTCAGTTGTCCTCAGTGTGAAAAGATGGATCTCAAAATCATACAATCATTATTTTCTCTTGTGGACTATATGTAAACATCTTTTATGTGAAATATCTTATTCAGGTCAGTATACTAAATAAAGAATAACATGCATTTTGTATGATCCCTCTTATTTTGGTAAAATAATAAACATTTTGCAGATTATGAAAGGGGGATGTAGGAGAAAGAAAATGAGATGGAGTTTTTCGCCCTATTAATATTAATGCATTAATTAATATTAGTATTAATATCTTTCCATACACATCCTCTATACTGACAAAAAAGGATTTTTTTAAAGTTCTAAATAAAAGGTGATTTACAAGTAAATACAAATGTCACATTTAATTAAATCTGCAACCTCATGTTTGAGATCGACACTTCTTGACTGGCAAGACGGCCGCGAGCGGAGACTCAAACAGTGAAAGTGAGTTGTTCAAAACCTTTCTTTTTAGTAAACTCTGTGTACACAAACAATGTTCTCAATGCTCGAGTTCATGTGTAGAGACCCAGGCGATACTTCGAGCAAAGTTTCATGGTGTGTCGAGCCTTCTTAGTGTTGAAAAATTATCGATTTTGATGCGCTCAAAGTTATGCCATTCAGTACTCCCATTCACCGGCCACTGACCGCAAAACGAAATCACGGTCAATCTCAAAAACGGCTCGTTTATCGTAATTATGCTTTTAGATATAAGTTTGACTCGTTTACAGTAAAAAAAAAAAAAACAGCTCAGGTTGCATTTTGGCAACAGTTATCCTTTAATAATGAAGTTCAGACAGGCAGACAGACAGACAGAGAGAGGGAGAGAAAGATTAAGTGCATGAATTTCCTCTCTCAAGTCTGTGCATCTCTCAAAAGTGAGTGGCAGCATCGTCTCTACTAATAGTGAAACTTTAAGTTAATTTTCCTTAAATATTTCTGTATATGCTTTCATTACAGTAAAAATCGGAATCAGCAGGTCACACAAGAAAATTGCAATCGGTGCATCTCTACTTTTTACAAGTTGGAACCTCGTAATTATGGGAATTCTGATATGGCGGGGCTGTTGAATGCTTGAATCTGATTGGCTGACGAACAGCCCAAAACAGCAAAATAACCAAAACCCATGACACTGGCCAAATAAATGAATACAGTAAACAATACGATAAAAACGACAGATTATTTCCATGTTTTTGCCACAATATTACGTTTTATTATGTACGGAAAGCACATACTCCATTTCTCCCACTCTCTCTCCCTCACACACACACACACACACACATACAGTTAGCACTCACGTTAGCATATGTACTAATGTTGCTCTGACAATTAACAACTTAAAAACTACATGACATTTCTTACAAGCGAGTTAACAACAGCATGGTCTTGAAGAAAATGAACTTAAAGTTTAACTGTTAGTAGAGACGATGCTGCTAATCATTTCTGAGAGATGCACAGACTTGAGAGACGTAGTTTATGAGCTTAATCTTTCTCTCCCTCCCTCTGTCTGTCTGTCTGCCTATCTGTCCATCTGTCTAAACTTTTAAGGACAAAAACTGGACAAATGTCTTGAAATATATCATCTGATCGATGTTTTGAAGTGTGGTAACTGTAGTATAAGCGGAATAGTTGACTTCGGTCTGTTGAATTCTACGAAACGAATTATTTTCTAAGAATTCAACGGCCCCTCGTCAATTACTCCTTACTTAACATCTGAAGAACCTTTCTGTTTCACAGAAAGCGAAAGAAGGTTCTTCAGATTATAAAAAGGGAAAAAAAGATGGTTCTCTAAAGAACTTTTGACTGAACGTTTCTTTGTGGAACCAAAAATGGTTAATCCATGGCATCGCTGTGAAGAACCTTTTAAACCACCTATATTTCGTACACTGAGAAGTGATCACAATGCATCCATCCATCTGTCTAAACTTCATTATTAACTGCATTAGTTTGCTATCAACGGCTCAAATGTTGTTAGGTCTAAAATGACGTTTTGGAAAACGCAAAGAAGGCATTGGATGAGCTGCGCAAGAAATTAATCCTGCTCACAATAGCGTTTTAAGGACAAAAACCAGATGAATGTCTTGAAATATATCATCTGATATATCATCTTGAAGTGTGGTAACCGTAGTATAAGCGGAATAGTTGACTTCTGCCTGTTGAATTCTATGAAAATAATTATTTTCTAAGAATTCAACGGCCCTCGTCAATTATTCCTTACTTCACATCTGAAGAACCTTTCTGTTTCACAAAAGGTTCACTGCAGCAAAGAAGGTTTTCCAGAAAGAGATGGTTCTCTAAAGAACTTTTGACTGAATGGTTCTTCAATGGCATCGCTGTGAAGAACCTTTTAAAGCATCTTAATTTTTAAGAGTGTACACTGATAAGTAATCACAGGGCATACATCGACTATCTCTGGACCAGCGCACTCATCGGAAAAAGAAGTTCATACTTATAATAGAACCCTTTATAAGGTTCCCTAAGAACCACCCTTTGAGAGTATATTATATAGTAACTTAATCTTCAAAAAATATCTTTTTAGAATGTATTTATCAGTGAAATAAATAACCACTCTGACTTGGAGCAGGACGAATCAACAGAAAACCAATTAGCATCCACAGTATCACTTATTACACATGAAAAATAAACAAGTTTTACATCCAATCAGGTATTTATATCCTCATAAATTCTGCCTCGTTCATTAAAGATGTTATTTCTGTTTTCCAGCAAATAAGTGGGAAACAAAGTTAGCTAACGTATAACTTTGTGATGCCATTTGACATTATTTGGGTCTTCTGCTCATGGGAAAGCAGGTGTCCTTCCTATGGTATGAGTTACAGAATATAAAGTAGAGCAGTGACTTCAAGTATAAATATCACAAAGCCACTTCAGCTTTCTCTAATCGTGTGAAATGAAAAGCTTTAGAGTCTGAGGCTTAAGGTAGGATGTATGTTACTTACCCAACTTACAAACTCTGAACGCTCCTTTTTTATTCATTGATTGGGTATGTTCTTATTACTCTCATTAAAGCTGGTTAATCTAATCATATACTTCATGAAATTCCAGTTCATTTTATACTTGAGATTCTGATCACTGTGCTCGAACAAGATCAATATCATCAATAAATCAGGTAAGTAATGTATATATTCAATAGACTTAGTTATCCAAGTTAAACTGATTAACATTGTAATGTATTAATATTTGTATTGTATTAATGTCTCTCAAACACATCCTCTGTACTTTCAAAAGTGTAGAAATTTTACATTTAAGTCACTGTGTAACTTACCATTTTTTTGTAATTAATTAACAAGCCAATTTTAAAGAATATGTTTTAAGCTTTAGTTTTTTTTTTTTTTTTTTACACAAAGAGCAAAGACAAATCTGATCTGGCCAGTTTGCAGCTGAAGATCAACATGACTGATGAGAATACAACGGACACGAACTACTACGACCTGTCGTGTTACGAAGAGGTGGAGAAATTTAGATTCCTTGATATTCCACAATTTTTTATATCAGTGTTTGTGTTGAGCTGCATCTGTAACATCCTTGTTCTGGTTTTCCTGGCGCTCCTCAAAAGCCTGAAATCCGTGACCAACATCTTCATCCTCAATTTAACTCTGTCAAATCTGCTGTTAATTTTTGAACTTCTGCTTTTCGTGTGTACCTTTTGCATTAGATTGTTGTTTGACTAGATGTGACTGCATGCTGTGGACTTGTGCGTTTGGAGATTAGGACATGCAGTCTTTTTTTGTTTGTTTCCTTAATACCTTAAAAAAAATTGTACTTCAGTGAAGTATTACATGAAAATAAATGTTTTGCTAAAATTTGTGTCTGTTTTGTTTTTGCCATGTGTGTTTACTCTGATAACATTTTATTTCTTATTATTAATTTCCAAAAGTATTTTTTTGTTCGCTCAACTTCTGTCATTTCAGGCCATTCAGACAGGAAATGTTCAGTTAGCACAACTTAAAAAACTGAGCAATATGTGTTTGCTCTGATAACATATTATTTCTTAGTACTAATTTCCTTTAGTATTTTTTTGTTCACTCAACTTATGTCATTTCAGTCCTGCAGACAAGAAATGTTCAGTTGGCACAACTTAAAAAGACTTTTTTCTCCAGAAAACTACTAATGTTAAGTTGACTCAACTAGACATTTTTTGTTTCACTGACAAATTATTTCCAGTCAGTGTAGCTGATGTTTTCAAAAGTTGAGTAAACAAGAAAAAACAAAAGGAAATTAGTACTAAGTTTTTTTTTGTTGAACTGGCTTAAAATTTTTTACAGTGTGTTTTCAGCCTTGTACATTTGGGGAGAGATATTTGGAGAAGTCGGCCTTAAAGCTATAATATTCCTGTTCTATGTTGGTTTTTACAGCAGCGTGTTGTTCTTGACTCTAATGACCGTTCAGCGTTACATGGCAGTGGTTCATCCTCTGTCTGATTGGAAGAAATCCAGATGCTTTTCAGTCGCTCCTTTTATTATTTGGATCCTGAGTGGAACGGTTGCACTCCTCATTACAATTGATTCCAAATTCATAACAGAATTTGAATACAGTGTTGAGTGGATATCTGCCATTGTTTATTTTCAAAATGCCTTTTTCTTTATTGCATTTCTGATCATGTTTTTTTGCTATGGCAGAATGTTTCGGACGATTAGAAAATCACAGACTAATAAGAGACACAAGACTGTTAGACTAACTTTTTTTATTGCACTGGTGTTTTTTATCAGTTGGGCTCCATATAACATTGTCAAATTCCTATCTTGGACCTTCGATCAATTCATAAAATGTGAAGAAAGCAAACGACTCTACTATGCTGCATATTATGCTTACCGGATGATGGCTTTCTCACAGTGTTGCATAAGCCCGGCGATTTTAGTTTTTGTACATGCGAGGTTCCGTAATAATCGTTTTGAACAAATCCAAGGAGACTTTGTTTAAAGATTGAAGAACAATGAAAAATCCCAGTACTATTAATTGTTTTGTTGTTATTCACAATATTTGTTTCTATGGTAAGATAAGACTTACTATAGACTTGAAATAAAAGTTTGGTCCTTAAAAGAATTGCCTCACTCAGATAATGTTGCACAATTAAAATGAAAGATGACACACAGGCTATCATGTCAGTTATTGACGTTACTCCCTGGTTCAAATAAAAATCTTGTCAAAACTGTGTCAAAACCATTATTATCTGAGAACGAGAAGGGGATTTACATGTTGAACACAGATACGATGATTAGATTGAATTTACATTACACAGATCTGGTCACAATGCATTCTCAACTACCTCTATGTCTGTTTTCTGTTGTTTTAACATGGGCATAGTCTTTGAACTTTTGGTCCCCCTTGTATGTCCACAGAATATAACTCAACATACAGCCATTATTGTCAAAATAGCTGGCAACAAAAGTGATTACACCCTAAGTGATAACAGCAGTATGTTGTTTAACCATGCAAAGCCACATGTCCTATTCATCATGTTTATGTTTTTGTCTGCTTGACATGCTTTATTTACATGCTTAACTTTACTGTTTTTGTGTTGTTGAAGGAACACTCCATTATTTTTTCCAACTCCCCTAGAGTTAAACAGGTAAGTGTTACCGTTTTTGAATTCATTCAGCTGATTTCCGGGTCTGGCGATAGCAATTTCAGCATAGCTTATCAGAGATTTTTAAATCTGATTAGACTGTTAGCATCTCGCTTACAACTGATCAAAGTTTTGATATTTTTCCCATTTAAAACTTGACTCTTCTATAGTTACATTACGTACTAAGACTGACGGAAAATTAAAAGTTGTGATTTTCTAGGCTGATATGGCTAGGAACTATACTCTAATTCCGGCGCAATAAACACACCTGATGGAGAACTTGCTTGGATGCAAGAAATCAACTTCAAGTTTAAACACCAGGCTAAATGCCCCACCTGACATTAATAGTAGTCATGTTTATTACTTCAGAATAAAACATGAGGTTTCTTTGTAGATTCCACTGTTAGTAGTGCACGTTACGGCAAAGAATTCACCATGGTTGGGAAAGTGATTTCAGAAGACCTCTGGGATCGAGTTGTAAAAAGTTAGGAGAAGGCTAAAAAACATTTCAAAGGCTTAAGCTATCTCTCAGAGTACTGTTCAGAGCATGATTAAGAAGTGGAAAGAGTATGGCACCACCAGCACATTGCCTAGATCAGGCCACCCATCCAAAGTGGATGACAAAGGGTAGGACTTACAAGGCTTTTTGGCTGGGTTTGGTCAGTCTGTTATCTCCCAAGCTTTACAAGTTGGCCTGTATGACAGGGTGGCATTAAGGAACCCTTTCTCGTTTGCACTATGCAAAAACACATTTAGAACAGTCTGATACCTTCTGGCAAAAGGTGCTATGGTCTGATGAGACCAAAATTGACCTTTTTAGACTGAACTCCAAGCACTATGTTTGGCGAAAAGCAAACACAGCACACCACCCAAAACACACCATACCTACTGTGAAGCATGGTGGTGGCATTATGCTATGGGGGTGTTTCTTTTCAGCTGGGGCTGGACGATTGGTCAGGAATCAGGATTAAAGGGAAAATGGATGCTGCCAAGTACACCTAAATTCTTGAGGAAAACCTGCGGCCCTCTGCTAGACAGCTGAAGATGGGCAGGTCATTCAGCTTTCAACATGACAATGACCCTGAACATACTGCCAAAACAACAACGAAATGGCTTAAAGGGATAGTTCACCCAAAAATGAAAATATGATGTTTATCTGCATTTGTGTTCTACTGAAGAAAAGTCACCTACATCTTGGGTGCCCTGGGGGTACGCAGATAAACATCAAATTTACATTTTTGGGTGAACTATCCCTTTAATGATAAGAGGGTGAATGTCCTTGAGTGGCCAAGTCAGAGCCCTGACTTAAATCCAATCGAAAATCTGTGAATGGATTTTGAAGAGAGCAGTCCATTGACTGAACTTGAGCAATTCTGCAAGGAAGAATGGCCAACAGTGTTGGGAAAGTTCATTTTCTACATGAACTAGTTCAAAGTTCAGTTCACACATTTTAAAATGAACTAGTTCAGTTCATAGTTCATAATTCAAATTTTTTGAACTAAGTTCGCAGGTTCCAAAATGAACTAGTTCATAGTTCTTTTATTTTTACGCGGAGTTGCTTCTTGAGACCCGACGGGCACAGTTTACACAAAAAGGTAAGATTTTTCCCACCTGGATCATCACTGACCTTTTCAAAAAATTATTTTAAGTGGACATATGAAGTTTCATTCATCATTGAGACAGAAGTAGTGCCGCTGCCTTCATCGGATTTTGCCTCTATTCATTTTTCGCAATTTGATGACGCATGCGCGGTGCGACTCTGTGGCGGCTGGTGTTGCCAGATCTGGTCTTTTCCCCTATATAATAAGGCCCGTTGTAGATTGTGTTGTAGCGGTTGTAGCCTAGATATTGTGCAGTCAGTGGTTATAGCCGGGATTTTGCCTGGCTCCATAGAAATCTGGCACTCTTTAGAACAAAATTGAACTACGAGAGAACGACGTTCATAAACGCCAGAATGAGCGCGTTCACGTTCACGTTCATCAGGCAGATATACAGCACGTTCAGTTCACGTTCACCCAGAATATGAACGAGTTCATGAACGATCGTTCAATGAACTCGTTCAGGCACAACAATGATGGCCAAATAATCCCCAATCAAGGTGTGCAAAGTTAGTACAGACATGGGCAAAAAGACTCTGTAATCAAAGCAAAAGGTGGCTCTACAAAGTATTAAATCAATGGGCTGATGATTTTTTCCAACCCTGTTATTCTAGTTATTTTATTAACTTGCATAACTGTTGTGTTTTTTCTTTCATTGGTTTAATGTTGTACAGTAAATAAAGCTGGAAAAGTTATTTGGAATGGGGTTTGATTCCAGGCTGTATTACAGATAAAGTAACTATTTCAAAAGGTTTTGATGATTTTCTATAGGCACTGTATAAACACTTTTGGCTTTTTTCCATGAGGAACCATATGTTGTCGCCATGTTACGCTTCGGGTTTCCCGAGTTCGAGTCCTGAATCACAGACATTTCCCCCATCCCATAACTTCTTGTTTAGCTACTGTCCTTTCATTGTCATAAAATGGCAAAAACGCCAGAAATAAATCTTTAAAAGCAAAAAAAGAACTATATGCTTTGAGAGAAAGATGTAAGCTGTCTCATTTAAACTTTGTTATACAAAGTTTATGTTCATCATATATTTTGGAGTGTCATTTTCTCTGTACAGATGATTAAGTTGTGGGAAATGACAACATCTGTCTGGGTAGTATTACACAGATAGTGCATATCTTCCAGTTGTTTAAGTAAAAGCAATTACAGTATGTTGATGAAAGCCAGAAATAACTCAATGGACCATATGTGAGCGCTTTACAGCTTTTTTTTTTAGCTTTTTAAGTAAATGCTACTCCATTTCCCCTACAAGAACATGAAGATATGACTATGACTTTTGATTACAACATTTGTTTTCTTGGAAAACTTGACCACATGTGACTTTGTTTTGAAGCTAGAACAGACACATGACGTCATTTGGGTCTTTTGCTCATGAGAAAGCAGGTGACTTTCCTATGCCATTTGTAGAGCAGAGCAGTTACTTTGAGCATAAAGATCACAAAGCCATTTCATCTTCCTCTGAGCGCGTGAGATGAAAAGATTCAGAGTCTGAGGTTTGAGGGAGGATGTATGACACTTGCCCAACAAACAAAGACAATTTGGAGACCACCAGAACAATAATGCTGCTTTAAGTCACTGAGTGGGTGCATTCTCATAACCTGCAGTTATTATAGTTGACATAGTTAAAAATTCTATCTCATTTTATACTAGAGACTGTGGTCGCCTGCATTGATCTACATCAAGAATTCAGGTAAGCTACACTCTTAAAAATGCTTTAAAAGGTTGCCATAGAAGAACCATTTTTGGTTCTACAAAAAAAAAAAACATTCAGTAGAAGGTTCTTTAAAGAACCATCTCTTTCTTACCTTTTTATAAACTAAAGACCATTCTTTTGCTGCAAAGAACATTTTGTGAAACAGAAAGGTTCTTCAGATGTTAAAGGTTCTTTATGGAACCATTTAAACAAAAAAGATTCTTCTATGGCATCGTGAAGCACCTTTATTTTTAAGAGTGTATATATCTTCATTTGAAATAGTTATTCAAGTTATTCAAACTGACTCGTATAACTTCACTTTTTCCCACTGAGACTGTATTAATGTTTCTTAAACACATCCTCTATACTGTCAAAAAACATTTTTCTAAGTTGTAAATAAAACTGGAGTATGTTTTACAAGAACATACTATATTAGTTTTCCTTCTTACTATTTATATATAACTATTTTCAACGTTTACAAGCAAATTCTAACTGATTTTTTGTTTTTTTCAGTGAATAAAGAGCAAAGGTTGAACCTGGACAAATCCGATCTGGCCAGTTTGCGAATGGAGATCGACATGACTGATGAGAATACAAAAGACAATGACTTTTACTACAACTACAACACTGAAGACTATGACGACCAGTTGTGTCGCAAAGAGGAGGTGGTGAAAGTCGGATCCATTGTTATTCCAATTTTTTTCACAGTAGTGGTCGTGTTGAGCTGCATCGGCAACATCCTCGTTCTGGTGATCCTTCAACTCTACAAGAGCCTTAAATGCCTGACCAAAGTCTTCATCCTCAATTTAACTGTGTCAGATCTGCTGTTCACTTTTGGACTTCCATTTTGGGCCTCGTATTACATCTGGGGTTGGACATTTGGAGAGGTTGGCTGTAAAGCTGTGAAGTTTCTCTTCTACGTTGGCTTTTACAGCAGCGTGTTGTTCTTGACTTTAATGACCGTTCAGCGTTACATGGCAGTGGTTCATCCTCTGTCCAACTGGGAGAAATCAAGATGCTTTTCAGTCGCTCCTTTTATCATTTGGATCCTGAGTGGAACGGTTGCGCTGCTCAGTTCACTTCATAGTACAGTCATGATAGAATCTGACAGTCAATACTGTGAATATGACAGTGTTGAATGGAAATCTGGCATTGCCTATTTTCAAAATGCCTTTTTCTTCATTGCATTTGTAATCATGGGTTATTGCTATGGAACGATGCTTCGGACGATTACAAAATCACAGACTAACAGACACAAGACTGTTAGACTAACATTTTTTATCATATTAGTGTTTTTTATCGGCTGGGCTCCATATAACATTGTCATGTTCCTAAAATCTTTGACCTTCCATCCATTCATAGACTGTGAAGTAAGCAAAAGAATCGACTATGCATATTATGCTTGCCGAATGTTAGCTTTTACACACTGTTGCATCAACCCAGCGATTGTAGTTTTGGATGCAAAGTTCTGTAATAATTTACAAGAGCCTATGAACAATAATGTAAATAACTATCACAATATTTGAACTTCTGATTCTACTTGGTAAGATAAGCTAGACTTGAGAGAGAAAAGTTGGGTGCTTAAAGGAAGAGTTCACCCAAATCTAGAATTTGCTGAAAATGTACTCACCCTCAGGCCATCCAAGATGTACAGTAGATGAGTTTGTTTCTTCATGGGAACAGATTTGCAAGAATGTAGCATTCCATCACTTGCTCACCAGTGGATCCTCTGTAGTGAATGGGTGCCATCAGAATGAGAGTCTAAACAGCCGATAAAAACATCACAATAATTCACAAGTAATCCACACGACTCTAGTTCATCAAAGCGTACATCAGTGTTTGTAACAAAAGAAATCTATCATCAGGACTTGTATATGCACAGATTAGAGATTACCTGATGGACTGCAGTCATGTGGATTATTGTGATGTTTTTATCAGCTGTTTGGACTGTCATTCTGACGGCACCCATTCATTCACTTGCAGAAGATCCATTGGTGAGCAAGTGATGTGATGCTAAACTTCTCCAAATCTGTTCTGTTGAAGAAACAAAATCATCTACATCTTGGATGACCAGAGAGTGAGTAAATTTTAAGCAAATTCTCATTTATTTTTTCAAAAATGTATAATAAAACAAACACTAAAGATTGAAGAATTTGGCTGCATGTTCCATGAAGATATTTTGTAAATATATCAAAACTTAATTTTTCATTAGTAATATGCATTGCTAAGAACTCCATCTGGGCAACTTTATAGGTGATCTTCTCAATATTTTGAATTTTTTGCACCCTCAGATTACTGTATTGTTGTATCTCGGCTAAATATTGTCTTATCCTAACCATACATTGACCTTATTTATTCAGATCTTTATTTTATCAAAATGGACCCTTAATGACTGGGTTTTGTGGTCCAGGGTCACAAATTACAAAGAGCATCTGAAACATAAAATATTTAAATGCTATTTTTGTGTTAAAAGCATGTTCTAATTTGAATACACAACAGAATCAAGTTTTTACTTTTATTGAATGTTGTGAATGAATTGTTGTGACCTTCTCAAATACTCCCACCCATAATTACTGTAAAGCAAACCAAAACTGTTTGTGAATATGCAGATTATGCAGTTTTGGTTTTGTGCAGTGAAATCCGTCAAATGTGTTATGACTGGAAAGTGACTATTTTTTCTTTCACGTGACAGTGTAAATTGTGGTCTGTGGCAGGAAGCACTTCATCATCGACCTACATAAACAGGAAAATGGAAGATTTGAGATCATGCCAAACTTATTTTATTTTGCATGCAATTTTTAACAGGCTAATATCAACAATATTAATGTGTTTGTAGCCTACATATAGTACATCTGTTCCCTAGAACCATTATCACCTTTGAAAAAAAACAACAAACTACCAGACAAAAGTTTTTGAGAGAAATTTTTTTTAAGAAGTCTCTTCTGCTCACCAGGCCTGCATTTATTTTATCCAAAGTACAGCAAAAACAGTAAAATTTTTAAATATTTTTACTATTTAAAATAAATAGATAAAATAACTGTTTTAATTTATTTCTGTGATTTTAAAGCTGAAATTTTAGCATCATTGCTTCAGTCACATGATCCTTCAGAAATCATTCTAATATTTTGATTTGCTAATAAGAAACATATGTATCATTATAAATATGTAAAACAGTTTTTTTCAGGATTCTTTGATGAATAGAAAGATAGCACTATGCCATTCAAAAGCTTGGAGTCAGTATAATTTTTTATACTTAGGAGGTTGGGAAACAATTACAGAAATTAATACTTTTTAGCAAGAAATGCTTTAAATTCTTTAAGTCAATTATAATGTTAAAGATTTCTATTTCAGATGAATACTGTTCTTCTTTCTATTCATCAAAGAAACCTGAAAACCGAGCTGTTTTCAACACAATAATAATAATAATAAATGTTTTTGAGCAGCAAATCGGCATATTAGCATGATAGAATGCATATTAGAATGAATCTGAAGAATCATGTGACTGGAGTAATGATACAAAAAATTGCTTTGAAATCACAGGAATTTTAAATATATTTAAATTGAAAACTGTTGAAAAAATAATTCAAACTTGTACCGTTTTTGTTGTACTTTGGATGAAATAAATGAAGGTTTGGTGAGCAGAAGAGACTTAAAAAACATTCAAAATCTTACTGTTCACAAACTTTTGACTGGTAGTGCACTTATGCAACTTTTCAAACATTCAAAATCTTACCGTTCACAAACTTTTGACTGGTAGTGCACTTATGCAACTTTTCAAATGCAGTCACAATTCTGACAAACACATGAATTTATTTCTTGTTCTTCAATGGGTTGTAATCTTGAAACAAAGGGCTACAGCTTTGCTTTATGTTACTTAATAACATAAAAATGAAACAAATAAGGTGACATTGTTTTGAAACTTCCATTAACTGGCAACTACCTTAAAACGTTACTAAGGAATTGCCACAGCACTTTTAAAGAACAACTGCTTACTTTGTGAAAACGATACTTTCATTTCACGTTTATAAAGGAAAGGAGAAATGACTGAGTTTTGAGGTTGGTGTCTTTTTTAACCCTCCCATTCAACATAAAAACACTGAAATATCATTTCCTAAACTTAGACGTTACTAAATATCAGCTTCAATTTGATGTGCAGTTTTCTACCAATTTACTAACAGAACTGACAAAATTAAGGTAAGAATATTCTTCTTTATTATTTTATTCATATATACAATAATACTCAATTCTAATGACTAAATTAATATGATTATATAGACAACATCATGACTGAAGGGTATACAGATTATCCAGAAACAGAAGACCAACTATGTCGCAAAGAAGATGTGGTCAAAGTTGGATCCATTGTTATTCCAGTGTTCTTCGCTCTTCTGGTTGTGTTTAGTTGCATTGGTAACCTGCTGGTTCTGCTCATCCTGGTACTGTACGAGAAGCTGAGATCGCTGATCAACATCCTAATCTTCAATTTAGCTTTGTCAGATCTGCTGTTCACTTTTGGACTTCCATTTTGGGCTTTGTACTTCGTTTGGGGTTGGACGTTTGGAGAGCCTGGCTGTAGAGCTGTGAAGTTTCTCTTCTACGTTGGCTTTTACAGCAGCGTGTTGTTTTTGACTCTAATGACTGTTCAGCGTTACATGGCAGTGGTTCATCCTCTGTCCGACTGGGACAGATGCAGATGCTTTTCAGTTGCTCCTTTTATCATATGGCTCTTGAGTGGAACAGCTGCACTGTTAGTCTCTCTTCGTAGCCAAGTCTTAGAACACGAAGAGAGTCTTTACTGTGAATTTGACAGTATTCAGGTAAAACATGTCAGTGTTTATTTCCAAAATGTTTTCTTCTTGATTGCATTTTGCATCATGGGATTTTGTTACGTTAGAATGTTCCAGACAATCGCACAAACGCGAACAAAACGGCGAAACAAGACTATTAAGCTTATATTTTGCATCGGGCTGGCATTCTTCATCGGATGGGCTCCATACAACATTGTTATGTTCTTGAGAATTCTGCAGGATTATGGTTGGTCTTCATTCATAGACTGTAATGTATCCATTCGTCTTGATTATGCATATTACACTTGCCGGCTGTTGGCTTTTTCACATTGCTGCTTAAACCCAGTGCTTTATGTTCTGATCGGAGAAAGATTTCGGACACATTTGAAGACAATGTTAAAGACATTGTGTTCAAAATAAAGCAATTTGGTATGTTTGTTAAATGCAACAATTTTCACCATGGATATCAGATTATTCAAGAGGTGTGATATAATGTAAGCTACTATGTAAAAATTTGCAGAATCTGCAAAATGTTAATTATTTTACCAAAATAAGAGGAATCATATAAAATGCATGTTATTTTTAACATGTATTTAGCACAGACCTGAATAAGATATTTCATATAAAAGATGTTTACATATAATCCACAAGAGAAAATAATAGTTAAACGTATAAAAACGACCCCGCTCAAAAGTTTACATCCACTTGAGTCTTAATACTGTGCTGTGACCTGAATGATCCACAGCTTTGTTTCTTTTTTATTTAGTGATAGCTTTTCATGAGTCCCTTGTTTGTCCTGAACAGTTAAATTGCTTTCAGGTCCCAACAAATTCTTTGGTTTTTCAGCATTTTTGTGTTTTTGAACCCTTTCCAACAATGACTGTATGATTTTGAGATCCATCTTTTCACACTGAGGACAACTAAGGGACTCATATGCAAATATTACAGAAGGTTCAAATGGTCACTGATGCTCCAGAAGGAAACACAGTCCATTGAGAGCTGGGGGGTGAAAACTTTTTGAATTTGAAGATCAAGGTAAATTGAAGTTATTTTGTCTTCTGGGAAACATGGAAGTATCTTCTGTAGCTTCTGAAGGGCAGTACCAAATGAAAAAAATATATATTTAGGTAAAAAAAGATAAATGTGCACATCTTCATTCTGTTCAAAAGTTTTCACCCTCTGGCTCTTAATGCATCATTTTTGGAGCATCAGTGAGCATTTGAACCTTCTGTAATAGTTGCATTTGAGTCCCTCAGTTGTTATAATCATACAGTCATTGTTGGAAAGTGTTCAAATACACAAAAATGCTGAAAAACCAAAAAATTAATGGGACCTAAAGGATTTTTCTGAAGAACAGCGGGCAGTTTAACTGTTCAGGACAAACAAGGGACTCATGAACAGCTATCACTTAAAAAAGAAACCGCTGTGGATCATTCAGGTAACAATACAGTATAAATAATCAAGTGTATGTAAACTTCTAAACAATGTCATTTTATGTAAAAATATCTTATTCAGGTCAGTAAAAACAACATGCATTTTGTATGATCCCTCTTCTTTTGGCAAAATAATTTACATTTTGCAGATTCTGCAAGGTGAATGTAAACTTTTGACTTCAACTGTACATGAATATAAAATGTAATTTATTCTTGTGATGCAAAGCTGAATTTTCAGCATCATTACTCTAATGATTCCACAACCACTTAAAATCTGGGGGTCTTTTTTAAGAAATTTATATTCTATGTATTAAATGCGTTAAACTGATCAAAAGTGTCAAAACATTTATGTTACAAAGGATTTCTATTTTAAATGAATGCTGTTTTATTATACATTTGTAGAAACTGTGATACATATTTTCTCCAAAAAATATTAAGAGCACAACTGTTTTTAACATTGATAATAAGAAGAAATGTGCATTACATCAACATATTAAAGTGATTAAGACAGGAGTAATGATGTTGAAAATTCAGCTTTGCATCACAGAAAGAAATTACATTTTAAAATATATTACAATAAAAAACAGTTATTTAAAATAGTAATAATATTTCACAATATTGCTGTTTTTACTGAATTTTTAAATCAAAAACATATAGCCTTGGTGATTTTTTTTTTTTTTTCAAATTGTTAAATGCTAGCTTACATCATACCATACATCTTGAAAAATGTATAGATCATATTTGATTAAACATTTTTTTTAAATGATTGATTTGTTTTGGACCATGGACCATATTTTTTCCACAAATACCTAAGAAATACACATAATTTAGTTCCCTAAATTAAAGAAATATTCCACATTAAATATACACTTGATTAACAGGCTCTGCGGCATGCTGTTGAAAACCACTGAAAATTTCAAGATCCCTCTTTGGGAAAAAAAAAAATGCAAGTTTACATGGTTTTCTTAAACATCTAAACCTCATGGGAAAAAAAAAAGATGCCAGCTTCACACCAACACCATATAAACCACTATCTAGGCCAGCAAAATGTCAAATGTAATTTACTGTGACAATTTCATTTGACACAGACATATGCACAAAGCAGCCTTAGTCGTTTCTAGATAAAAAGTTTATTGATTTTCATAATTTGTACATGCATATAGATCGACTTGGTTGGGAGAAAACGTTTCAGTTTATTAAAGCGGTGCTCAGTGCTGTCGGTTTGTTCAAGGGCACATGGGTGCTTTATCAGAAGAAATCTGTCTTAGTAAACAAGTTGTGCTTGTTTTAAACCTTCACCCACCCCATACTTTTTTAGTGTTTGCATATCGAGATTTACAATTTCTTGGTTTCAAGATATGTAATTGATCCCTGCTTCTTTTTTTTTTGCATGGTGTCCACTGACCATCCACTGATACTGATTACAACAAAAAACAAAGTGAGACAGTCTCAAGTTGTTTACAAGATAAACTGCTTTATAATATGTCCTATATACTGTAGGATACTTGGTTTTCCATAAGCCCTATCAAATATTGATGGCGGTGTCTCATAGGGCTTGAATGGAAATGGTTATATGATGCAGCAGGACTCACAGGGCTGACAGCATGTGTTACAAGCTTATTATATAAAGAGGATCTTTCAAAAACAAAAACCAGCCCTTTAACAGCTCTACAAACAAATCCTCAAAACTTCACTTCATCTGATAAGGCAGAGGAAAAACATAGGTAGCAGCATTTCAATTTAAAGAGATTCTGCTCATTGTTTATTAATGATTTTTAACGATTAGCTTGTATGGGTTCTACTGATGAAATAGACGTTAGAATTTATATATGCATAAGTTTCTATAGCACAAGTTGCTTTCAGATGTCTGTGATTAATGCTACTCAAAACAACAGCTGAGTGAATCTCACACATCACAAAAACACATCCAGGTCATGTTTTAACCCATAAAAGTAATGGAAAAAACAATCAAATTGTTTTGAATCAGCATTAAGTATAGGCAGTAGAACAACTATTTACACTCTACATAACATAGAATTATTTTTCCCACAATTACTGTATAAATACTTTTTTCCCCATATATTTTGAGTTTAAATAAATCATGGATATGTTTCTAAGATGGATTCACCCAGTCATATCAGGAAAAAAAATTATATATAATTTTAGGATGACACATTTAGAGCCGTACATTAGGGTGGAATGAGATGAGGTCTTTGCAAATGCAAACCATAGCAAAATTCATAATTCAAGAGGCAAAAATCTGTTCAAGCTTTACAAAGAGGGAAGAAAATATGTTCTCTTCATTCAAACAATAATTATAAAACTAAGCAGAGAGTTCAGCCATTCAATCGCTGGCATAACGAGAGCAAAACTCAAGGTTTTGCCATAAATCTATGCAAACACAACAAACATCATTCTTTTGTCACACATTCCTTATGGTTAGCACTTCACAGGAGCTTCCACAACAGCGACGACACTTTTCTTCAAGTATTAGATGCGACTTCGGCCCCCCAAAAGACGGAAGATGTGGTTCCACGTTCAACTTTAGTTTAAGGAGACAGGAGCTGATTACAGGAAGTAGAAGTTAAGAGAATTTTATCATTTCCATTTTAGTTCTCTAAGTGTCAGATGAAGAGAAGTACAGGTAGGGGTCTCCCGCCGACTCGGTTTTCTTTCTTTCCTGCGTTGCATGTTTCATTTCCAGCATTATAAATGTTTATACATCTATAATGGGAAAACGCTATCTAAATAAGGTAAAGAGGGTATGGAACGTCACCCCCAATCCATGTTGTGTCCAGCCTGACTGACCTGAACTCTACTGCGCCGGGTTTTCCTCTAGTCCACTGACGTTATGCATGCTGCCGTTCTCTCTGAAAGCCAATAAGGGAACCTTTCTATTCTCCTCCTCTTCATTTTCCACCTCCTCTCCGTCTCCATCTTGACGGGACAGTTTGGTCCCCATAGGAACCTCTATGACCTCCTCGAAGGCCTCTGTGACGGCGCCGTTTTCTCTGAGTTGGCCAGCCACACTTGGAGTGAAGAAAGGTGTCAGATTACAAACAAATATGAGTTTCTCTGATTAAAGGATTAGTTCAGTCATTATTTACTCACCCTCATGTCGTTCCAAACCTGTAAAACCTTTGTTCATCTTCTTAACACAAATTAAGATATTTTTGATGAAATCCAAGAGCTTTCTGACCCTCCATAGACAGCAAGGATACTACCACAGTCAAGGTCCAGAAAGGTTGTAAGGACATTAGTAAAACTGCCTATGTGACATCAGTGGTTCAATCATAATTTTATAATCTTCATTTATCTTAATTTGTGTTGGGAAGATGAACGAAGAGTCTTAAAGGTTTGGAACGACATGAGGGTTAGTAATTAAATGACTGAGTGTTGATTTTTGAGTGAACTAACCCTTTAAAGGAGTAGTTCACTTTCAAAACAAGAATTTACAGATAATGTACTCACCCCTTGTCATCCAAGATGTTTACGTCTTTCTTTCTTCAGTTGTAAAGAATTTTTTTTTTTTTTTGAGGAAAACATTTCAGGATTTCTCTCCATATAATGGACTTCTATGGTGCCCCCAAGTTTGAACTTCCAAAATGCAGTTTAAATGCAGCTTCAAAAGGCTCTAATTGATCCCAGCCGAGGAAGAAGGGTCTTATGTAGTGAAACGATGGGTTATTTTCTTAAAACATTTACAACTTATATACTTTTTAATCTCTGCCAAGCTAGACAAGATGAGAAATTGAGGTTAAAAAGTATATAAATTGTAATTAAATATAGTTTTGCTAGATAAGACCCTATTTTCCTCGGCTGTGATCGTTTAGAGCCCTTTGAAGCTGCGTTTTGGAAGTTCAAACTCGGGGGCACCATAGAAGTCCACTATATGGAGAGAAATCCTGAAATGTTTTCCTCAGAAAACATAATTTCCTCACGACTGAAGAAAGAAAGACATGAACATCTTGGATGGCAAGGGGGTGAGTACATTATCTGTAAATTTTTGTTCTGAAAGTGAACTACTCCTTTAAGCATATTGTTGTATTGTCATTAGAAGTCATTTTGGTTAAAATGCACAACTAAATTAATAATTTTAAATGTAAATAAATAGTGTTCATACTGCCTGTAAACAAACCATCTTAAGTGCTTAGAGATGTAAAAATAAGTTGTGTTCCTCTTATCACCAGTAGAGGGCTGCAGAAAACCATTTATTGTGTTATACTAATCCATTTAGCAGACAATTATTCAAAGTGACTTTGAAATAAGGGGAAAAAAGCAATTTAAAAGAAAACACTGGCAGCAAATGTGTAGTAAGCATCTCAATATCATCTTAAATATAAAAAAAAATGAAATACAGCCATAAAACCCACTAAAAATCAGCTCAATAATTATTTAATTTTAATGTGTATATGGGCCATTTTACAGAATTGGTTAAAAGTCAAAATGTCTTTTGCACAATTTTTTTATGTATGCAAATTGCATAATATCCAAGGCACACATTTCTAGTAACTGTGCAGGTGATTCTCATATTGTATCACAAATTTGTCACTACCAAAACACAGTAATAAATATTTGAATAAGAAGGGTTATATTGACCTATTAAGATTTTGCTTACATTTTCCTTGTCAGTATATAAATCAATAACACTTACAATTTGAACAATATTTCAAGTGTGGTTTATGGCATTTGTTGTATTTTGAATTTTTTTTTTCTTTGTAAAAGGCAAAAAGTTGATCATACCGATCTCAAAGTTAAGGATTCATTAGTTTGAATATACATTGAACCAAACACTATCATAACATCTTAGTTGATAATTCAGTATCTTTTATTTTTGACAAAACATCCCATGTTTCGGTCATGACAGCACATTTTCTGTAGTGACAGTAAAGTTTTGGGAGTGACCACATTACATTACAAAATTGTAACCCACATTCTAAAACACTATTAAAACTTTAAAATACTAAAAAACTACATAAACTGTACTAAAATTGTTTATTTCCACCAAATAGAGGATTATGTGTTCACCTTTGTCACTACGGAAACAATAATGACAATTTTAGATACTTTTGAACCTAGCTCAAAGATGCTAATCAGCACAGGGTTAACTAGCAGATTTCTGAATAGTTGTACACATATAAAAACTAAATGCTATGGAAAAACACCCATAAAAAGTGTTTTCAATTACAGAAAAATGGTGTTCGGTAGTGACATTCTTTAAAGTTACACACAGATTTTTCATAGTTTTGAACACATTTAACTTAAAATGAGGGATTCCATCTACTCACCATGTAGCTATGAGAGAGACGCACATCAATATTATATAAATTATTATAAATATACACTGTAGTTAAAACCAGTCTCAGCCAATGGAATTAAACATGCATTAAAAAGACTTTTTTTTAAATAGTTTCATAATTTACAAAGAAAATAAAAGTTTTTTAAAGTTTTTTTTTTTAATAAAAAAAATAAAAAAGACATTTTTAAAAGCAACAACGGTATAAAATGCTAAAATTATTTCAATATCATTTTCTTTAATCAAAAACTGATTGAAAGTACCCACTAAATGAAGATTTTATATATATTTTAAGCTTATATATTAAGTTTAAGCTTGAAATTGTAAATATTATTGCGGGTTTCAATGGATAATGAAAGATTTAAATACTTAAATGCCTTTTAACTGTCTTTTTTGGTTTGTACAAATTCTGTAGAATGGCCCATTTTGTACTTTTTGGTCACACTATGGATTGGGAAAATGATGCAAGTTGGAAGCCAACTGAAGTTATGTTTTAGATCATGTTAACTCTCAAGCCTCAACTTATGATTAGTTATAAAAAACATGGTACTCTGGTCTCACCTGTGACCTGATGTGGGCAGTATAGGTGTAATGAAGCTGGGTCCCGTGTGTCCGTTACTGTCACTGCGTACCGTCTCAGATGTCTCCGAAGCCTGAGGGGGTGACACAGTCACCGAAGGGCTGCTGGATACTGAACTTGCTAAGAAAGACAAGAGAATGAGCAGTTCATAACAGGCATTGTTAATGAGAAATGTCATGTCAGAGTAAGGAAACACTGGTGCATATGCAAATGTAAAACTCATGAATCACCTGAATTCTGTTCACTCTGCTGGCTGGCATCGCCATTTCTCTGTGGTGTGGTTTTCTTTAAAACAGAAAGTAAATAGAAAGTGTGTGTGTGTTAGTGAAAAGCCAACACTCTAAATTAAAGGCAACAACGCTGAAAAGAAGATTGCAAGTGCTCACAGTTATATCTTACCTGATCAGATCGGCGTGTGCGTTTCATAATTTCCTCAAGGCGCTGTGACAAACAAGAACATGCTCAGATAACATTAAAACCCTGTCATTACCTTAAAAAGTGCTTAATAAAAACTAAATTAGCTTACCTTCTTCCTCTCCATCCTCTCAGCCTCCTCTTTCTGGAAGTGTTTCTCTCTTTCCAGACGTAAACGCTCTGTCTCTTCTTTCTGGCGAGCCTCCTCTTCCTCTTTCTGAATAGACAAAGACAGAGCCACAAAAAATACATTTGGATAGATTCTACACATAAAAATATATGACAATTGCATGCTTAACATGTTACTGAGATTAATTACATGTTTAATGTAATTTATCATATATATTACAAAAAGTGGCTTTATAAAGTGGCAGTACATTGTTTGTTGTATTTCCATATCATTAACCATAGCAGCGTCATGCAGCTGAAGTAATTTAAACTAAAATTACTTCAGTTTCTAATTTTTCAGTATATACGTCTTTATTGCTGACTCGTAAAACAGTCTAGTCACCATCTAACGGCAGAACAATGTAACTAAAATTACCACCACGAACAAATGCTCTGTTTCTTAATACTAAACACTTTTAAACACTTTTATACTATTATTTATATAAAACATTATGTATTGAATAGTAACATTTAATACATTTACATGACATTTTGCTAAAACGATTTGCTCTGGAATAGATTAATGAGACCAAAGACTGCCTGCTAGAATTATATCTCATGTTTAACCACTACAGAGACATCAAAGCCAACTGTAAATTTCAGAAGATCTGGCCAAGCTGAGGCTTCTCTCATGCGGGTTCATGAGTGCAGAATGGCCGCTGACAATCTGGAGCTCTCATGTCCGAAAACGTTGTCGCAATTTAAACTATAAACAAGTACATCCTCGCCTAAAAACCTCTTAAAACTACATTACATGACACAAAAATAGTAACATTTCTAAAATTATATTGGATTTGGGCGTCCACCATGACACTCGCTGTAAGAAGTACCGCAAACGGAGCGATATGATTACAAACTGTGAAGCGGCTGTTTGACTTCTGATATTGCTCTAATATTACACTCCTATCAGCCAATCAGATTAAAGGACAAGAAAAAAAACACTGTATAAAAATAAATAAATTCTGCCAAATTCAAGGATAACAGGTGTGTGTGCCACAAAATTTAATTATCGAGGGAAAGTCCATTTATTTCAATAATTTGTTTCAAAGAGTGAAACTTGAATGTTATATTAGTTCACTACACACAAAGTGAAATATTTCAAGCCTTTATTTGTTTCAATTTTGATGATTATGGATTAAAGACAAAAAAAAAAAAAAAATCCAGAATTTCACAAAATTAGAATATTTCATGTGACCAATAAAAAAAGGATCTTAAACACATGTTGGCCTTCTGAAAAGTGTGTTAATGTACTGTATTATGTCCTCAGTACTTGTTGGGCCTCCTTTTGCAATTATTCCAGCATCAAGGCGGCATGGCATAGAGCTGATCAGCCTTTGACACAGTTGAGGTGTTATGGAGCCCAAGTTGCTTTGATATTGGCCTTCAGCTCATCTGCATTTCGGGGTCTCTGTTCCCTCATCTTCCTTTTAACAAAACCTCATAGATTTTCAACGGGGTTTAAGGTCAGGCGAGTTTGCCGGGCAATCAAGTACAGTTATTCCATGGCTATTAAACCAGGTACTAGTAGTTTTGGCTTTGTGAGCAGGTGCCTAATGCTGCTGGAAAATAAAATCATCACCTCCAAAAAGCTTGTCGGCAGCAGGAAGCATGAAGTGCTCTAAAATTTCCTGGTAGACAGCTGCGTTGACTGTGGACTTGATGAAAGACAATGGAACCACACCAGCAGATGACATGGCTCCCCAAACCATCACTGACTGTGGAAACTTCACACTGGACTTTAAGCAACTTGACTTTTGTGCCTCTCCGGTCTTCCTCCAGACTCTGGGACCTTGATTTCCAAATGAAATGCAAAATTTGCTTTCATCTGAAAACAGGACTTGGGACTAGAGCCCTGCGCGGGACTGTTTTCTTCATCCCGCTCGCCGAATTTCTGACCATAACCGCCCGCTCTCGCAATATGTATGTCCACTCCCGCCCGCACCCGCAAAACTCTGAGAATTTATTCCCACACGATAATAGAGTTGCATTGATTTTGTGTCTTCTCCCGTCCCGCAGGAAAAAAAACATATTTGTATTGCTATTATTAAAGAGATTCATGTTTGTTTCTTTCCCTGGCCTGCATGTATTCTGACTCACTGGTAGGGAAGATGAATAGTAGCCTGGACTATCGGGGACATCTGAAACGCTTAGGCTATCGCGCGTTTCTTTAGACTTCAAGTACTTTGATTTTGGCTATTGAAGCATTCCGTAGGCTTGATTGGTCCTGGTGTAAATGTGCAGAAAGCATGTCTGAAAGTAGCTAGCCTATGAGAACACAGAAAGACAAAACACACAATACATTCGAATATAATTTCGTTTTTATCAAAAACGTTGCACCATCACACGGCACATAAAAATAGACTGCTTTGCAAAAAAATACAATGATAAACTACATGAAAACAGCAGTTTTCCAATTATTAACCAAAGCCAGATGTCACAGGTATTCTGTTCAAAAAAATGCAAATAAGAATAAAAACATTCAGACTTAGGCAGCCTGCTCAATAACACTGGCATCATCACGCATTTTGACCTACTGTAATTAACAAATGGCAACGAGAGGCTGTGCTCAAAAAACAACACTAATAAATAACATAAAATAAACAACGTAGACGAATGAATTTAACAAATGAATCACTTTGCAATATTGCTGTGGCGGAAGAGAATGTTGGTGATTGACTGCGGTCCCAATCCCGTGCGTCTCTCTTCCAAGATGCGCCCACAGACACTAAAGGGCCGCTCTGAAGGCGCACTGGATGCGGGGATAATAAAGATTTTGTTTAGATTTTGTGCTGTAAATACCACGTTTGAGGTTCTTTTCTACATCATTCGCTAGGCTACCTCCCGATCCCGCTGTGTTTTTTTAGCCGCCCATTCCCGCCCGCAGCAAAATTCAAACCGCCCGCTCCCGCATGATTTGCGTTGGGTCCCGCGGGACCCAATCCCAATGCAGCCCTCTACTTGGGACCACTGGGCAGCAGACCAGCACTTTTTCTCCTTAGCCCAGCTCAGACGCTTCTGACATTGTTTTTGGTTCAGGAGTGGCTTGACGCATGGAATTCTCCAGCTGTAGCCCATGTCATGCAGACGTCTATATGTGGTGGTTCTTGAT
>NC_133378.1:36003391-36025095 GCF_049309525.1 Garra rufa | reverse complement strand
AACGGTTGTTCACTGTTCATGTTAGTTTTAGCATTAACTAATGTTAACAAACACAACTGTGATTTTAATAATGCATTAGTAAATGCTGAAATTAACATTAACTAAGATAAATAAATGCTGTAGAAGTATTAAATATAGAATATAAATTAATAAATAAATATATTTTATTTTGCCAGTTGCAAAAGCAAAATTTCTAAATGAAAATAAAAAAATGAAAATCAGTTATATAGACATTAAATATTAACCAGAAATGCTTAATATTAATACATTTCATATTTATTTTATATTAAACATTAGTATATATTTTAATATCTTTTCTATTACACATGAAGCTTTAATGACTTCAGCTGACAGACGGACTAATTGTAATTCAATCGAAATTCATTTGTTACATTTACTGAAATATATGTAGCTCTGATAACATCATCCAGATGAAGCTGTACACATTTAAATAAAAATAAAATGTACAAATAAAATTACATTTTATTCAAATTTATTTAAATGTAATTTTTTAGATAATTATTGAATTATTAAAAATTCAAATGATTAAATCTTTAATCAAAATCAAAACAGAAAATGTAAAAAAGCTAATTCAAACCTTTAAAAAAAAAACAATTTGAATAAAAAAATCTTAATGCTACTCTAACAAAGATATTTTTAATGTACATTTCATAATTTATAAAAAATATTCAGTAATACATTCATATTTAGGATAATTCTATGAGTTATAATTCTAGGAAAATTCTATCTATTCTGATATAAATGAGCCCAATTTATAAAAATAAAATAAATAAATTACTGAATATTTTTCTGAATTATTCATAAAATGTCCACACAAAATCGGTGTTCGAGTGTTAGTACTCTAGTTTTTTTTTTAATACATTTTTTTATGTGCCACAGAGACATCAACAGTTTGGTGAGATCTGACCAAGATATCATGTGATCTCTATAATCAAAACACACTAACCTTAGCAACTTTACTGTGCAGTACATAATGTGACCTCAAGTCATTCTGGCAGTTGGAATAAGCCATGCCCAGACCCAGTCCTGAACCAAACACAATGGGCCACGTCCGGCCTGCACAAACAAAATCTTCATATTAATATAGATCAAGTCTAATTGTAAACCCTGGACCACAAAACCAGACTTTTTTAGCAATAGCCAAAAATAAATTGTATGGGTCAAAATGATCGATTTTTCTTTTACGCCAAAAATCATTCGGGTGTTAAGTAAAGATTGTTCCATAAAGATATTTTGTAAATATCCTACCATAAATATATAAAAACTTTTTTTTTGTTTTTGATTAGTAATATGCATTGCTAAGAACTTCATTTGGACAACTTTCATATTTACATTTTTTTGCACCCTCAGATTCCAGATTTTCAAATATCTCAGCCAAATATTGTCATATCCTAACAAACCAAACATTAATGGAAAGCTTATGTATTCAGTATAAATCTAAATTTCAGAAAATTTATCAGGTTAACTGGACAACTTTAAAGGTGATTTTCTCAATATTTTGATTTTTTTTGCACCCTCAGATTCCAGATTTTCAAATAGTTGTATCTCGGCCAAATATTGTCATATCCTAACAAACCAAACATTAATAGAAAGCTTATTTATTCAGTATAAATCACAATTTCAGAACATGTACCAGGTTAACTGTAAATATATAAAAACTTAATTTTTGATTAGTAATATGCATTGCTAAGAACTTCATTTGGACAACTTTAAAGGCGATTTTTCCAATATTTAGATTTTTTTGCACCCTTAGACTTTAGATTTTCAAATATCTCGGCCAAATATTGTCATATCCTAACAAACCATACATTAAGGAAAAGCTTATTTATTCAGTATAAATCTCAATTTCAGAAAATTTACCAAGTTAACTGTAAATATACATCAAAACTTAATTTTGATTAGTAATATACATTGCTAAGAACTTCATTTGGACAACTTTAAAAGTGATTTTCTCAATTTGTTTTTTTTTTTTTTGCACCCTCAGATTCCAGATTTTCAAAGATCTCGGCCAAATATTGTCATATCGTAACAAACCATACATCAATGGAAAGCTTATTTATTCAGTATAAATCTCAATTTCAAAAAATTTACCAGGTTAACTGTAAACATATCAAAACTTAATTTTTGATTAGTAATATGCATTGTCAAGAACTTCATATGGACAACTTTAAAGGTGATTTTCCTAATACTTTGATTTTTTTTTTTTTTTTGCACCTTCAGATTCCAGATTTTCAAATAGTTGTATCTTGGCCAAATATTGTCATATCCTAACAAACCATACATCAATAGAAAGCTTATTTATTCAGTATAAATCTCAATTTCAGAAAATTGATCCTTATAACTGGTTTTGTGGTCCAGGATAATAAATCTGGTTTACACAAGGTATAATATAAGATACTCACGCTTGAAGAAGACAACAGAGAACACAATTCCAAGACCCAGACCGGTACCTACAAGACAAACAAACATTATATCAGAAAAAAATACCCAGCATGCCCATTGCCCAGAGCACATATTGATTGTTACTTTGAAGTACAAATTCAAAGCATACCATGGTACATGATAGCAAAACAGTCTAAAATGCTGCATAAAACATAGATTTGATATCTACAAGCCCATAGTAACTATCAGTGACATACAAAACCCTGCCTAGATTAACGTTAGTAGTAGGCGGTCCTAGTTGTAACTCACACATAGCCCTTTTATCACAAAACACAAACATATTAGTTCTCAAAGCCTAATGAGCTTTCAAAACAACATTTATAGGCGTCCTTTAAGGCGTCTAGGTAGTGAGTTCGCTGTGTTTTGAGTCAAACCAAACGCGTGAGCGCCTTATCAGTGACCTGAGTGCCCTACACGAACGTGACAATAAGCGCTCAACCAAAGCTGATTGTTAAATTAGATTCATTCCTACCGAATTTAATAGCCGAGTCTGCGAGGCAGCGGTCCCACTTTTGGCCCAGATCTTTCTCAGACATGATAACAGCGGACAGGAGCGGTAGTGTGGATGACTTTGGCTTGAAGGCTGTACGCTGTCATACTTTCCTTCCCCGGTGGTGAAGAGTGTGTACGCGCTGCGTGATGGCGACACCGGCTGGACAGGCGGAGAAATTATACAAGGTTTGCTGAGATGACTGAAATACGCCAATTAAATTTAAACTAAATTATTTTATTTCAGCTATTTGCCAAGGCACTATTTCTATTTTCGTCTAAAGGTGAAGTACAAAATCAACTAAAACCTAATATATATATATATATATATATATATATACATACACATCATATTTTTTTATTCAATGGAATTTCCATTAAACAATAATACAATACATTTTTTATTTATAAATAATAAATATCACTTTAATATCATTTCAAGTATCTCAAAGAGTTACTAAAACTTATATATATAATTCAAAATATTAACAACATTGATGTTAGTATGATACAAAGTGTATGACATATTACATCATATTTTTTTAACGGAATTTCCATTAAACAATAATACAATTAATTTTTTATTTACAAATAATAAATGTCACCTTAATATCATTTCAAGTATCTCAAAGAGTTACATTAAAATGATATAGAAATATTTGATATATCAAATAAAAATATTAAATAAAAATAAATTTAATTTTAAATAAATAAATAAATAAAAAATATAATAAAAACGATCAACAAAGTTACTAAAACTTAAAATGAAAATAGAATATATCTAATTCAAAATATTAACAACAAAATGTATGACATGATATTACATCATATTTTTTTATTTAATGGAATTTCCATTAAACAATAATACAATTTTTTTTTATTTAGAAATAATAAATATCACTTTAATATCATTTCACATTTCAAGTATCTCAAAGAGTTACATTAAAAGTGAAATAGAAATATTTTGAAAATAAAAATATAAAAAAATAATGATTTAATTAAAAAAAGTTACTAAAACTTAAAATTATATATATATATATATATATATATATATATATATATATATATATATATATATATAATTCAATAAAAAATTAACATTAAATAAAAATAATTTTAAATAAATAAAAAACAATAAAAATGACAAAACACAACAAAGTTACTAAAACTTTAAAAATTAAAATTAAAACAGAAAATATATATTGAGGATAGATGCCCAGATACAAAATATATGATGTGATATTATGATACATCATATTTTTATGTAATGGAAATTTTGCATTAAACAGTAATACAAAGAATTCCATGCATATTAATTATATAATAACAATTATTCATTTTAATTAAAATTATTCACAAATAATAAATATCACTTTAATATTGTTTCAAGTATCTCGAAAGTTGCAAATGAAATGCTAATAATTAAATTGAAACAAAATTATTTTATTTCAGCTATTTGCCAAGGCAACATTTCTATTTTCGTCTAAAGCTGAAGTATTAAAATAACTCAAATGTAATAAAAACTACATAGACATATTTTAAAATAAAATATTAAATAAAAAATACACTTTAATTTTAAATGAATTTAAAAATATAATAAAAAATGCACAACAAAGTTACAAAAAATTAAATTAAAACAGAAAATGTAAAAATAAAATCAAATTCAAAATATTAACAAATATATTGATGTGACTATGATACAAAAATGTATGACGTGATATTACATCATATTTTTATTTAATGCAATTTATCCATTAAACAATAATACAATGATTTTTTTTCAAATAATAAATATTACTTTATTATCATTTCAAATATCTAAAAAGTTACATGAAATACTGAAATTAAATTTAAACAAAATCATTTTATTTCAGCTATTTGCAAAGGAAACATTTTTATTTTTGTCTAAAGCTGAAGTACTAAAATAACTATAATGTAATAAAAAATATACAGACATATTTTAAAATAAGCTAATGAAAAATTACATTTTAAACTTTAAAATTAAAATGAAAACAGAGTATATAAAAATCTAATTCAAAATATTAACAAATATATTGATGATAGACACCCAGATACAAAATATATGACATGTTATTACATCATATTATTATTTAATTAGTTAATTAATTATTTAAACAATAATACAAAGAATTCCATGCATATTAATTATATATTAACAATTATCCATTTCAATTAACATTATTATTTATTATAGCTTTTAAAAACAAAAAACAAATAAAGGAACAGAAAATTTAATTAAATATAGAAATTAAATAGTAATAAATTAGATTTATTATTAATAAAGATTTAATAATAAAGATTTAATTAAACGTAAATCAATATAAACATTATTAAACTTGATCAAAAGCTTTATGTGTGTATTTTGTTTTACATTTAATATAAAAAATATAATATAAATATAATATTTACACATTTAGTGAAACTATCACACCATATGATGGTTTCTAGATTTTAGAAAGCTTCAAAATCGAACATTATCATACTTCATTATGATTCATCACATAAACATCACCTTTATAATAGAATATGAAAGTCAAATCACGTTTAAACTTGAATACTTCTATTTTATTTTACATACTGAGTTATACAAAATAACAACTGCGGTACATATGATTGTTTTCCTGAGATGAAAATACAACAATTTACAATAAAAAGACTGGCAAATATCGAGAGGCAATTCGAAGAGGATTCTCAGGTGTGCTCTACATGTTACACGACGAACGAGATCACCACATCAAACGCAATACTGCTGA
The DNA here is from genome assembly GCF_049309525.1 of Garra rufa. Classification (NCBI taxonomy): domain Eukaryota; kingdom Metazoa; phylum Chordata; class Actinopteri; order Cypriniformes; family Cyprinidae; genus Garra; species Garra rufa. The sequence goes on along the minus strand of NC_133378.1, from coordinate 36,019,369 downwards.
TAAATACAACTTTCTTAATGATACCACTATCTCATGCTGAGGTTAGTTTACAGGTCTGTTAATATTCTCCTTTTCATATATAATGTAACTGCTAAGACAAAAATCTAATTTCAAACAGAGCCAGAACTGATCTATAATGCACATTTGCCTTGCATCTAATATAAAAAAAAAAAAAAAAAACTGAAGAGGTTACGTCTTTCCTGACCAAAAACATTAGCATTATTAATAATAATAAACATCAGAAAGTGCATCATCAGGCAGCAGGAAGTTAAACCACCGCTAGGACAGTTCAGTTCAACGCTAGAGAACCCAACACAGATATTAATGCCAGTGGACACCAGGTCACCTGACCTACAAATATACAAACTTTTCCTCTTTTACGACTCGTGTATTTCAGGACTTTTGGCTGCCGTCTCCGCTGGGTTGGTCTCCTCTCTCTGCGGCCTCACCAAGCTGTTGCTGATGGACAACAAGCCCCTGAGCTCCTTGTTTTCAATCTGCATTAACAAAAAGATGTTACATGAACATGCAAAAACATTGTAGGTTGATAAATGAAATGATTAGTTCACTTTCAGAACAAACATTTACAGATCATTTAATCCCCAGCTTGTCTGCCTATCTTCAGTCGTAAAGAAATTTTATTTTTTGAGGAAAACATTTCTGGATTTCTCTCCATATAGTGGACTTCTATGGTTTGAACTTCCAAAATGCAGTTAAAATGCAGCTTCAAAGGGCTCTAAATGAACCCAGCTGAGGTTTTATCTAGTAAAAAGATTGGTTATTTGATTAAAAAAAAAAAACTAATAAAAAAAACTAATAAAAATTACAAAACATACAAAGTACTAAAACTTAAAATTAAAATGAAAACACAAAATATAAAAAAAAAAATCCAAGTTAAAATATTAACAAATATATTGATGAAAGACGCCCAGATACAAAATATGTGACGTAATATTACATCATATTTTTATTTAATGGAAATTTAGCATTAAACTATACAAAGAATTCCATGAATATTAATTATATATTCACAATTATCAATTTTTTTGCATTAAACTATACAAAGAATTCCATGAATATTAATTATATTAACAATTATCAATTTTTTTGCATTAAACTATACAAAGAATTCCATGAATATTAATTATATATTCACAATTATCAATTTTTTTGCATTAAACTATACAAAGAATTCCATGAATATTAATTATATATTAACAATTATCAATTTCTTTAGCATTAAACTATACAAAGAATCCCATTAATATTAATTATATATTCACAATTATCAATTTTTTTAGCATTAAACTATACAAAGAATTCCATGAATATTAATTATATATTAACAATTATCACTTTTTTAGCATTAAACTATATAAAGAATTCCATGAATATTAATTATTAACAATTATCAATTTTTTAGCATTAAACTATACAAAGAATTCCATGAATATTAATTATATTAACAATTATCAATTTTTGCATTAAACTATACACAGAATTCCATGAATATTAATTATATATTAACAATTATCAATTTTTTTGCATTAAACTATATAAAGAATTCCATGAATATTAATTATATATTCACAATTATCAATTTTTTTGCATTAAACTATACAAAGAATTCCATGAATATTAATTATATTAACAATTATCAATTTTTTTGCATTAAACTATACAAAGAATTCCATGAATATTAATTATATATTAACAATTATCAATTTTTTTGCATTAAACTATATAAAGAATTCCATGAATATTAATTATATATTCACAATTATCAATTTTTTTTGCATTAAACTATACAAAGAATTCCATGAATATTAATTATATTAACAATTATCAATTTTTTTGCATTAAACTATACAAAGAATTCCATGAATATTAATTATATATTCACAATTATCAATTTTTTTGCATTAAACTATACAAAGAATTCCATGAATATTAATTATATATTAACAATTATCAATTTCTTTAGCATTAAACTATACAAAGAATCCCATTAATATTAATTATATATTCACAATTATCAATTTTTTTAGCATTAAACTATACAAAGAATTCCATGAATATTAATTATATATTAACAATTATCACTTTTTTAGCATTAAACTATATAAAGAATTCCATGAATATTAATTATTAACAATTATCAATTTTTTAGCATTAAACTATACAAAGAATTCCATGAATATTAATTATATTAACAATTATCAATTTTTGCATTAAACTATACACAGAATTCCATGAATATTAATTATATATTAACAATTATCAATTTTTTTGCATTAAACTATATAAAGAATTCCATGAATATTAATTATATATTCACAATTATCAATTTTTTTGCATTAAACTATACAAAGAATTCCATGAATATTAATTATATTAACAATTATCAATTTTTTTGCATTAAACTATACAAAGAATTCCATGAATATTAATTATATATTAACAATTATCAATTTTTTTGCATTAAACTATATAAAGAATTCCATGAATATTAATTATATATTCACAATTATCAATTTTTTTTGCATTAAACTATACAAAGAATTCCATGAATATTAATTATATTAACAATTATCAATTTTTTTGCATTAAACTATACAAAGAATTCCATGAATATTAATTATATATTCACAATTATCAATTTTTTTGCATTAAACTATACAAAGAATTCCATGAATATTAATTATATATTAACAATTATCAATTTCTTTAGCATTAAACTATACAAAGAATCCCATTAATATTAATTATATATTCACAATTATCAATTTTTTTAGCATTAAACTATACAAAGAATTCCATGAATATTAATTATATATTAACAATGATCACTTTTTTAGCATTAAACTATATAAAGAATTCCATGAATATTAATTATTAACAATTATCAATTTTTTTAGCATTAAACTATACAAAGAATTCCATGAATATTAATTATATTAACAATTATCAATTTTTTTGCATTAAACTATACAAAGAATTCCATGAATATTAATTATATATTAACAATTATACATTTTTTAGCATTAAACTATACAAAGAATTCCATGAATATTAATTATATTAACAATTAATAAATATCACTTTAATATAATTTTAAGTATCTTGGAAGTTACAAATTACATACTGAAATGAATAAATAAAATGTATTTTATTTTTTATTAATAATAATAATTGTTACTATATTAAATAATAATACAATTATTTCATCTGCCAAGGCAACACTTCTTTTTTCATCTGAAGCTGAAGTACTAAAATAACTCAAATGTGATTAAAACTATATAGACATATTTTTAAAATAAAAATATTAAATAAAAAATCATTTTAATTTTAGATAAATAAAAAATTATACACATGACAAAACAAAACAAAGTTACTAAAACCTTACAATTAAAATTTACAAATATATACAAATAAAATCTAATTTAAAAATAATTATATTGTTGAAAAATGCAGATATACAAAATGTATGATGTGATTTTATAGGAAAAAACATGTTTAATATTTAATATGCTATTATATGTTTAATAATCTGCCATTTTAATTAATATTATTTTTTAAATAATAAATATCACATTTTACCTATCACAAGTTACAATTGGTGTTGTATGGGCTTTCAAAAAATAAACTAAATTAAATACAGAAATTACATAGTAGTAAATTAGGACAGTTCAAATTTAATTTAATTACATTAAAATATATATATATTTTTACACATTTTAAACACAAATGCTCGTCTTGTCTAACTCTGCAAGATCTAGCTCGGTTCAAGACAGTTAGGGTATGTCGAAAAACTCCCATCTCATTTTCTCCTCCAAATTTAAATTCGCCCTACATCGGTGTTTTACCTGTTTTTGCTCGTTCACTTTGTAAACACTGGGCTGGTACTTCTGCAGCGATGCAGGATGATTTTGATGCTGGAGGAGAAAATTAGATGGGAGTTTTTCAACATACCCTAAATGAACCAGAGTGCACAGAGTATGCATGTGCATTGCAGAGCTAGACAAGATGAGCATTTGTGTTTAAAAAGTGTATTAATTGTAATTTTTTTTTTTTTTTTAGAAAATTACTGATAGTTTCGCTAGATAAGACACTTCTTCCTCAGCTGGGATCGTTTAGAGCTCTTTGAAGCTGCATTTAAACTGCGTTTTGGAAGTTCAAACTCGTGGACACCATAGAAGTCCACTATATGGAGAGAAATCCTAAAAAAACAATTTCTCTACGGCTAAAGAAAGAAAGACATGAACATCTTGGATGACAAGGGGGTGAGTAAATGATCTGTAAAGTTTTGTTCTGGAAGTGAACTAATCCTTCAAAACAAAGCCATTACTTCAAGCTGTGCCAGTCGCTCTTTCACAGAGCAGAAACGCTGGTCATCCATCTGCACAGCTTGACGCATTACTTGACCCATTTCACAGATGCGCTCCAACTGGCTTTGAACCTCCTGGAAAAAAAGAAGGCTTATTTTAGATTTTATTCTGACATTCTGAAGGTACTATTAGAATAATTTAAAAAAAAACAGATGCAGTCAGAATGAGCGTCTAAACAGCTGATAAAAACATCACAATAATTTACAAGTAATCCACATCACTCCAGTCTTGTGAAGAGAAAAGCTATGAATTTCATTAAGATGTTTTTAACTTCAAACTTTGCTTCTGGCTTAAAAAAACCCTGAGTCCTCTATTGATAATAATGCTTTCTCCAGTAAAAAAAAAAAAAACTAATCTCGTCTGAATCAGAAGAGAGATATGCAGAGATCAAGCACCGTTTACTAGTGAAAACAGTTCTAAACAAGTATGTTGGTGGATTTTGATGTACAGGGACAGCAGGGGATAGACCAGGGTTTTTTACAGATACTGTAAAATTAAATTCCAGGACTTTTAAGGACGTTTTAAGCACTACTTTTTGGTTTTTCAATCAGAGATCTCACTTATCAAACAAAGTATTATTTTTCAAATTCTGAAAAGAGATAAACTGTCCTATAATAAAGGGCAAAAACACCAAAAATAAATCTTAAATAACAAAAACAAAAAAACAAGGGCAACGGTTTGATTTTGACACTGGTGGGGATTTCTATTTGTGTATACTTTCTTCTTTGTTTTGTTTTTAATGATTTCATCCGCTCCGAAGTCCCGATCTGAATCAAATGATTTGTGAACCTGAACCAAAGTCCTGATCTGAATCAAATGATTGATGAACCTGCATGGAAGTCCTGATCTTAATCAAATGATTTGCGAACGTGCTCTGAAGTCCCAATCTGAATAAAAAAATTTGCGAACCCGCACCGAAGTCCCGATCTGAATCAAATGATTTGCAAAACCGCACCAAAGCCCCGATCTGAATTAAATGATTTGCAAACCGGCACCAAAGCCCTGATCTGAATAAAATGATTCATGAACCTGCACCGAAGTCCAGATCTGAATCATATGTTTGTGAACCTGGACCGAAGTCTTGATCTGAATCCAAAAATTTGCAAACCCACACAGAAGTCCCGATCTGAATCCAAAAATTTGTGAACCCGCACTGAAGTCCCGATCTAAATCAAATGATTCATGAACCTGGACCGAAGTCTTGATCTGAATCCAAAAATTTGCAAACCCACACAGAAGTCCCGATCTGAATCAAAAAATTTGCGAACCCACACCAAAGTCCCGATCTGAATCAAATTATTTGCAAAACCGCACCAAAGCCCCGATCTGAATTAAATGATTCATGAACCTGCACCGAAGTCCAGATCTGAATCATATGTTTGTGAACCCGCTCCAAAGTCCCGATCTGAATCAAATGTTTGCGAACCTGGACCGAAGTCTTGATCTGAATCCAAAAATTTGCAAACCCACACAGAAGTCCCGATCTGAATCAAAAAATTTGTGAACCCGCACTGAAGTCCCGATCTGAATCAAATGATTCATGAACCTGCAACAGAGTCCTGATCTGAATCAAATGTTTGTGAACCCACTCCAAAGTCCTGATCTAAATCAAATGATTTGTGAACCCGCACCGAAGCCCCAATTTGAATCAAATGATTTGTGAACCCACACTGAAGCCCTAATTTGAATTAAATGATTTGTGAACCCGGACTGAAGCCCCAATCTTAATCAAATGATTTGTGAACAGGCACCGAAGCCTCGATCTGAATCAAATGATTTGTGAACCCGCACCGAAGTCCTGATCTGAATCCAATGATTTTTGAACCCGCTCCAAAGTCCCGACCTGAATCAAATGATTTGTGAACCTGCTCCAAAGTCCCAATCTAAATCAAATGATTTGTGAACACACACCAAAGTCCTGATCTGAATCAAATGATTTGTGATCTGCGAACTGAATTTCCGATCTAAATAAAATCGTTCATGGTCTGTGCACCAAAGTCCCGATCTGAAACAAATGATTTGTGAACCGGCACCGAAGCCTCGATCTGAATCAAATGTTTTGTGAACCTGCTCCTAAGTCCTGTTCTGAATCAAGAAAATTGTGAACCCGCACTGAAGTCCCGTTCTGAATCAAATGATTTGCAAACCCGCACTGAAGTCCCGTTCTGAATCAAATGATTTGTGAACTCTGACCGAAGTCCTGATCGGAATCAAATGATTCACAAACCAAAGATTTGTGAACTATCACTTCAGATCAGGACTCGGAGAACGGAATGCAAATCATTAATTGATCTGTTTTCAACTAGTGAATCGCTTGAAATAAATGATCAATACTGTTCCAGCGTAAATGATTTACTCAATTGATTCGGTTCATCTGTTCCTCTTTTCGCATCTTCAGCCAGGTTTACACTAAATTGTCAGTACTACTACTGGCTTAGCTTGCTAGTTTTATGACATTAACTGAAATAAGCTAAAGTATGATGTTTTTTTAACTGCATTACAATTTGTGCTTATTGAAAAAAATTAAACACTTATTTCATAGATAAACTGACTTTCAATAATTCAAGTACCTTTTCAGAAATATTGCTATTTTCAAAGATTTTCCAGGCCTTACATGTAAAAAATAGTCAAATTTAAGTACTTCAAGCACCTTAAACGAACCCTGATGGACTTTTTACTGGAGGAAGCATTATTATGGAATATAGATTTAGCCAAAAAAAAAAAAAAACACCTAAATGATGGATTTGTTTCTTACAAACACACAGCTTTTCACTTGACAAGACGTTCATTAAAAGACTTGGGGGGTATGAATTATTGTGATGTTTTTATAAGCTGTTTAGACTCTCATTCTGATGGCACCCATTCACTGCAGAGGATCCATTAGTGAGCAAGATGCTAAATTTCTCTGAATCTGCTCCTATGAAGCAACAAACTCTACATTGTGGATGGCCTGCGGGAATACATTTTCAGCAAAATCTCATTTTTGGGTGGACTATTCTTTAAAAAAACAAAGATTTGGCACCTTGGCATGATCCTGGTGAAGGCTGAGCACAGGTTTGGTATCAATCTCTTTCTTTTCCATCATTAGCTGAAGCATCTGTTTTCGGTATCGGCCCATGATCAGCTCTAAAGCGTACTGGTGCTCCTCCAGAGAGAGCCAGAGCTCTGTGAACAGCACAAAGAGTTGAATCAGGGATTCACTTTAAAAATGCAAGACACTTTGAAAAAGCCTGTGGCGTCTTGCCTCTGTTCTCCTGTTGGAGGTCTTTGATTTGGGTGTTCTCCTGGGTCAGCAGGACATGAGGTTTGTATCTGGACTGCTCCTGATACTCTGTGCTTTCCTCCATGTACTAAACACAGGAAAAAGAGACATTCATTTTAGGTAGTTTTTGGTGTTTCTTTATTAATTAGTTAGCTCACCAAGCCTGCATTTATTTAATCCAAAGTACAGCAAAACCGTATTTTTACTATTTAAAATAACTGTTTTCTACTTTAAATATATTTTAAAATGTAATTTATTCCTTTGACCAAAGCTGACTTTTCAGCATCATTACTCCAGTCTTCACTGTCACATGATTCTTCAGAAATCATTCTAATATGCTGATTTAAGAAATCTTAATGAAATATTTAGGGGCCAAGCACCGAAGGTTCAAAAATCGTAAGGTTTAGTTTTTTCGCTATTCTCAATTGTTCGTAAAACCTACTTTTTCGAACTTGTCCTAGGCCGTTGCACTGATTGTCCCAAAAATTGATCCAGGTCATCTGCAGACCATGCTGGCAAAAAGTTATGGAATTCAAGTCGATTCTACGAAAAGCGTGCAAAAATCAATGTGAGGCTATATCTCCGTAACAGTTTGGCATATTGACACCAAACTTGGTGTGTGTTATAACAAGCATGACCTGAGGCCACCTGCAGTGTTTCGGTGCAGTGCCCCCTAGTGGTCAGGAGATACGAAAAATGCTATTTTTCTTTATAACGTCTGAATGATTTGTTGAAAAATCACAAAACTGGTCTCTTTAGATTCGGTGTGTCATACCGAGTCAAACCATATCCAATTATCCCATGTCAGACATTTTGGGTGTCGCCCATTTTGAATTTAGCTTTAAAATGCTGTATCTTGAGAAAGGATTTGCATATCGTTTCGACATTAATTACAAAAATGTCCGGCACCATACCCTGAATGTACAAAAAATGTGTATAATGAAATTTCGAAAAATGCTAATAACTTTTGCGTACATTAGCCTATTGAAATAAAACAGATTTTGATAAGATTCCTTCGGTCAGGCCGAGAACATTGATACCAATTATGCTAAAATTGGCCTAACTTCCTGTTCGCTATTTTGACTAATTTTTCGAACTCCTCCTAGAACGTTAGTCGGATTTTCACCAAATTTGACTCGGATCATCTTCAGACCATGCTGACAAAAAGTTATGGATTTCTTGTCGATATTCGAAACCGTTTTCAATTAACGCATCAACGAATTTGCTGAAAAGATGCCAAAGCGCATCTGAAGCTGTATCTCTGCAAAGCTTTGAGATATTTGCACCAAATTTTGTATGTGGCATTACCACCTCACACTGATTACACCACATCAATTTGGTAACAGTGCCACCTATTGGTCAAGAGTAATAAACCATTCATCAACTATCAATAATAAAATGGACAAAAATGCTAATAACTGTAGATAGCATTAGCCTATTGTAATGATTGTAATTCCTTGGGTCATGCTGACAACATAGATACCAAATATGACACAGTTGGTCAATCTTCATGTCCGCCATTTTGGTTTATGTTCAAAACATACTATTTCAAACTCCTCCTATACCGTTCGTCCAATTTTCACCAAATTCGAGACAAATCATCTTCAGACTGTGCTGACAAAAAGTTATGGATTTCATGTTGATAGATGAAACCGTTTTCGTACAGCGCCTACAAATTTTAGGCTTGATGCCAAAATGACTCTGAGGCTTTATCTCTCCAAAGCTTTAACATAATGACACCAAACTTTGCGTGTGCCTTTGTCACCTCACACTAAACACACCACATTGTTTTGATAAAAGCGCAACCTGTTGGTCAAACGTAACAAGCCATTAAATCATGTCAATAGGCGTTCTACATTATTTTTCTGTCGTTTTCTGTCATCTTAAAATGGCTTCCTTTCACTCGTTGCAGTTGGTCTTGTGTTCCATGCCATCCTTAGCTCCTCATTTTCCCTTTGAATGCTTGGCCCCGTAATTGCTATATTTATTATTACTATTATCATCATCAATATTTAAAACAGTTCAATAAAAGCTTCAGTACAAATATATATATATATATTTATATTGCACTGTATCCCAAGCTTTTATCCATAAGTTAAGACCTCTTCAAGTTTGCACTGCAAAAAAAAAGTTTTTACTAAAATTGTTGTTTTTCCATTATAAATATTTGTAAAAAAAAATCAAGATGCACTTACATGAGAAAAAAAATTACATAAAATTTAAAACATAAGAACGTAAGTCATGTTTTCAAACAATGTTATCAAAATGATGTTAATTTTTGTGCAAAACAAGAAAAATAGATGCTAGTCAAAGGTCAATGGAGTAAGAAAAATCATGCTATTTTCCCTTCATAACAAACATTTGGTCTTGTTTTAAGCATAAACTTTATCTTTTTTCCCCTTTTCAAGTGAATGTATGTTGATTTAGAAATGTTTATATATTTGTACAGGAAAACAAGACAACAATACTAAGTTAAAACAATCTTTTTTGCAGTGTAGTGTCTTGATCAAAGGCAAAACAGTGACAATCTTAAAAGTAACTCCCTCCCGACCTACAACCTTTGGTTCGTCATTTTAAACCCACATGCTGTACACAACAATAAAAGGCTGATATTGTGTAATTCACATGCAGTAACATGCACACAACTGTAATATGTCCCATGCATGATCTTAGAGGTCATATGTGTGCTCTGTAGGTAGTCAGTAAGAGATTTCATATCATGCCTTGTCAGGAAGAGTGTTTCCGACCTCCTTCATGCTGTGGATCTTCTGGCTGAGGACGCTTGACTGATCGATGAGGCTCTCCGCGGCCGTGTCGTGCTCCTTCAGCCGCTCCAGCAGCGTCCGCGCGTCGCCCAAAACCTTCTCCAGCGAGCACGACATCTCCGCCGGCTTCAGTTCACTTAGGCACCGCCACAGACACACTCAAACTACACCGCTGCTCTTACCGAGCCTGATGCATAACAGTCGAAGAAGAACAATGTTGAGATATATTACATACTTACTTCCTTACATCGATCACTGAACGCAAACCTAGTAAGATAATCGATTAAGGAAAGCTGTCAACTAAGTAAACGAACTTCCTGGAACGTTACTATTCAACGTCAAATACGTCAACTCTGTTGAATTCCTTACGTACAGGGAATGCATTTTCAAAATAAAAGCTTTTGGCTAAAATAAATGAAAATAAAAATGCTTTATTTTTTAGTTTTTTTTTTTAAATAGAAATTAGATGTTATATATTTAAACAAAATTTTATTATATTATTATATAAAAAAATCTTTTTAAAAATACATATTAGATGTTATATATTTAATCATTTTTATTATATGATTATATAATATTTTAGCGGCTATAAAATTCACTTTATCCTACAAATAGCTTACACAAGTTGTCTTTGCATAATAATGTGGGATAGAAGAAATACTCAAGTCTAGTTAACATCTAACAAATGGCATTTTTCGCCTTTATTTTTAAAATAAAAGCCCCATTTGAAAAAATAAAATACTCGATTTTTATTTTTTATTTTATTTATTATCATTATTATTATTATTTTACAAATTAGTGTTATACTTGTTAAATATTTTTATATTATTATTTAAAAATATATATTTTAGCAGCTTTAAAAATTCATATTTTGACATGTTCACAATTTTCTGTTTAAGTATCCTACACAATTTGGTTCTGCATGATAATATGGAATAGAAGTCTAAAGTCATAAAGTTCTATCTATCTACAAAGTCTAAAGTTAACATCTAACAAATGGCACACTTCACCTTTATTTTCAAAATAAAAGCCCGTTTGGACAAATAAAATACTTGTTTTTTTTGTTTGTTTTTTGTTTTTTATTATTATTATTTTACAAAATGGTGTTATAGTTGTTAAATATTTTTATGATTTTTTTTTATAAAATATTATTTTAGCAGCTTTAAAATTCATATATTGACATGTTCACACTTTTCTGTTGAATTATCCTACAGTTTATACAATTTGTTTCTGCATAATAACATGGGATAGAAGAAAGTCTCAAGTCTAGTTAACATCTAACAAATGGCACACTATACCTTTATTTTTAAAATAAAAGCCATATTTGGATCAATAAAATACTCGATTTTTAATATTTATTAATTTATTATTATTATTTTGCAAATTAGGTTTTGTTAAATATTTTTATGATATTATTATATAAAAAATATATTATTTTAGCATATTTAAAAAAAATAAAAATAAAAAAATAATAAAAATTAGGTGTTGTATTTCAAAAATATTTGTATTATATTATTATGTAACATTTTTATTATATTACATAATATTTTGTGTATAAATAAATATATAAATTCACATATTGACTTGTTTTGACATAATAACATGGGATGGAAGAAAGACTAAAGGAAGTCTAAAGTCTAGTTAAAATCTAACAAATGACACACGTCACCTTTATTTTCAAAATAAAAGCCACGTTAAATAAAGTACTCAAAGTCCTGTAAAGGAGATGTTTACTTGTTTGTATGTATTTAATGTTATTTAGTGAATTCTAATGTCATAAATTCCTGAAATAGAAAAAAAATACTAGAATTTCTTGAATACTAATTTTTTAAATTTTATTTTTAATTGTTTTATTTTACTTTATAATATTTCTAAAATATTTTATTATATTATTGTGCCACATTTTTTATATTATATAATATTTTAGCGGCTTTAAAAATTCACACATTGACACATATTTCTGTTAAATTATACTATAAATAGCTTAATAAAAAGTTTTCAAAATAAAAGCTATTTGGATAAATAAAATACTAGATTTTTATTTATTTATTTATTTTTATTATTTTACAAATAAGTGTTATATTTGTTCAATATTTTATTATATTATTATAATACAAAATTGTATTTTAGCAGCTTTAAAATTCACAAATTGACATATTTACACTTCTGTTGAATTAGCCTATGAATAGTTTACACAATTTGTTTCTGCATGATAATATGGGATAGAAGAAAGTTTAAAGTCTAGTTAACATCTAACAAATGGCACACTTCACTTTTTTCAAAATAAAAGCCCTGTAAAAAAAAATAGTACTCAAAGTCCTGTGAAAGAGACGTTTTCTTGTTTGTAGGTCTTTATTGTTATTAAGTGAATTCTAAAGTCATAAATTCTTAAAATAGGAAGAAAAAAAATGGAATTTCTGAAATACTCAATTTTCAATTTTATTTTTAAATAAAAATTAGATTATAAATTAGTATATTTCGAAAATATTTTTATTATATTATTGGCACGGTTGTATATGGCTCAGGAAGGCAATGGAAACAGAAGGCATAATCCAATATGAATTTAATGAAGACGGATAAGGAATGACAGGGAAATCACAACGTAAAGTAACTGTGAACAGACAAATCAGGACTGAACAGAAAGGAGTATAAATAGTGGAGCAAATTGAGGAACCTAATCAAAGAGAACAGAAACAGGTGTGGGGCTAATTAAACTAAAGAACAGGAAACAGACCATATAAGGAGACACAGGAACTAAGGCAGGGGGGAAAACACGGAACATGGATGTGACAATTATATTAATATATAACATTTTTATTATATTATTATATAATATTTTTGCTGCTTTTTTTTATTAACCATTGGTCTGGTCTTCCATAGTAGCATATATTTATTACAAATATAGCACCTCAATCCAATGGTAAAAATAAAAAAAATATGGTTTCTATATATTTGTATAAAAGCCATGCAAAATATAAAACTGTGTCCTTATGTAAACTATTACTGTAACATCCCTTCATGGTAAGGTTTAATAAAAATAAAGATGAGAACATTGGTCTAATTTGAACCCATTCAAAACTGGTCTGTAAATTGGTCTTTTTATGGCAATAGATTTGTTTTTAGCAGCTGATAATGTCACACAGACACCATTATCTCATTTAAGTCCTTGCGTTTGAGGTCAGGCACTTTGGCGTCAGACGCAGGGTAGCCAACAGGAAGCAGAATTAGAAGCTTCTCATTGGCTGGTCGCTGGAGGAGGGACCTGAGCTGTGGGCCGCAGTTCAAAGGAGTGGTTGTCACGGTAACCAGCCCAACATTCTAACACAAAGAAATATAAACAATGCAGAGAACAATCGCAATATTAGGTGTCATTCAAATCAAAGATCCACAATTTTTTTTTTTTAAATAAATGTTTAAAAAGTGTTTTTGAAATCGCTTTTTTGTGTCTGACCTGCAGAGCAGCCAGCAGAATGCCACAGGAAATGGACACACTGATTTCATTGTAATAGTGAGTTCTTTTCTTGCCGTTGGGGAGAGCTCCATAAGTCTGCTTAAACACTAGAATCAGATACGGAGCCACATCCAAATACTCCTTCACCCAGTTTGTCCTGTCAAAGAGACGTTTACTTGTTTGTAGGTCTTTATTGTTATTTAGTGAATTCTAAAAATGCACAAATTTTAATATTTTTAAAATAAAATTAGATGTTACATTTCTAAAATATTTGTATTATATTATTATATATTATTTTAGCAACTTTCAAATTCAAATATAATGCGTTTACACTTTTCTGTTGAATTATTCTAAAAATAGCTTACACTAGTTGTCTAAAATGTAATAAAATGGGATAGAAGAAAGTCTAAAGTCACCTTTATTTTCAAAATAAAGGCTGCATTAAAATAATAATAAAGTACTTTAAGTTCTGTGAGAGATGTTTACTTGTTTGTAGGTCTTTACTGTTATTTAGTGAATTCTAAAGTCATAAATTCTTAATAATAATAGAATAGAATTATAGTAGAACTAATACAGAAGACACTGACCACAAGGGGGCTCTAGTAACACAGCGATACGAATTTATTAAAATGTAATAATAATAATTATCATATGTATAATTTATATTTATCTGTATAAATATAATATATATATATATATATATATATATATATATATATTATATAATTATTATATATATATAATTATTATTGTAATACTAGAATAAACATAATTATTATTATTATTAATAATAATAATTATCATATGTATAATTTATATTTATCTGTATAAATATAATATATATATATATATATATATATATATATTATTATATATATATAATTATTATTGTAATACTAGAATAAACATAATTATTATTATTATTATTATTAATAATAATAATCAAAATATAATTTTACTGTTATTATTAACTGTCATTGCTGTTATTGTTATTATATTAGAGTGTATCATATTATAAATATTATTTTATACATAATATTATTAAATGATTGTGTATTCTATTTGACTAATATCATATTTAATTATAATAATAATACATTCTTATTTATGTAAGTATTATTTAATTTTATAATTATTATAGTATTATAAATATTACTATTTCAAAAAAGTTTACATTAAAATATATTGTATTTATATTATTATATTATGTTTGTTATATAGTATAATAATAATAATAACAATAATAATACCATATTTCAGCTATTATTATTGCTATTATATTACAGTGTGTCATATTATAAATATACTATACTATTACTATAATAATTATAAAGCATCATAGTAAGCATATTATGGTTATTATTATTGTTATAATATTACAGTGTATCTTCATATAAATATTATTTTTATATATAATATTATTAAGTGATTGTGAATCCTATTTGACTAATAATATCATATTTAATAATAATAATACATTATTATTAATTATTATTATTGACATCTGTATGAAACAGTTTTATTTAGTAAAAAAAAAATGGAAAAAAATTAACCACAAGGGGGCACTAATATTATAACTAAATGTATTATAGTCAACACATTATTATAATGTCTGTAATTGTTCAATTAAAATTTGAATACATAATGCTAGTAAATAAACCTAATAAATATTATGCATAATTATACATTATGCTATTATATTATTATTCACATTATACATTATGCAGTCTCTTGTCTATTTAAACTCACCTCAGCTTCCTCAGGTCATGGACCCACTTGTCTCCCATCCTTTGCTTGTAGTTGATCTCCTCCTCCTCCTCAACGATCTCTCTGATCTTGTGTTTGACGTCTGCATCAGACACCACCACAAACGTCCAGGGCTCAGTGTGAGCTCCACTAGGTGCAGTGCCTTACACACACACACACACACACGCACGCACGCACGCACACACACACACACACACACACACAGGTTTGGTTTTGAATTGTTTTGTCTTTTGAGCTGAATAGGGATTTGCCACCTCTGCCAAATCAACAAACTGGCCTAAAGTCAATTTCAACCCTGGTGATTGCAATACCTGCAGTGCGTATGACGTTGTCAATCACTTCTTT
>NC_133378.1:35986383-36002891 GCF_049309525.1 Garra rufa | reverse complement strand
TATTTAAAAACATTTACATGTATATGTTTATATTTAAATAATTTAAATTAATTTAATTATTCACTGCATTTTTGTTTTTGTGTTTTTCTGGACAAAAAATATAAATACGCACATACAGTATATATTTAAAAAACATTTACATGTATATATTTATATTCAAAATAATTTATATATATATATATATATATTATTTTTCTTTTATTTTTTATATAAACATAACATATTTTTCTTAAATATATACATGGGTCAAAGCTGAAAAGGATTTAAGCATAAAAACAGCAAGTATAATACTGCTTTAAATTGTTTTGTTTTTTAATTAAAAAGTTTTCTGTTTAATTTCATTGCATTTTTGAGCAAAAAATAAATATCAACCATTTTTAAATAATTTACAGAAGACACACACAGTCTTGTCAGGCATATTTACATTAGAAATCAATTTATTACATATTAAAAAACAAATTATTTTCACCCCAAATACTAATTAGTTGTAATTATACATTTTTAAAATGTGCCACTATCCTAGGTTTTGCCCATTTGTCAGTAAGAATGTTTTACTGCTTTAAATCACAATAAAAATTTAATATGCTCCCTTATTCATTTATATAATTTAATATGCACAAGTCAGAATAAACATGTTTGATTTATTTTTACATAATTATTGTTACACTGAATGACAGTGTAATATTACTTCAACCAAGTTTTAGACATTTTATTCTCCAAAAACTTATTTGAAACCTTAAAAGTAGATATTTTACTATAATGTGCTTTCTGTTTGACAGCACTAAAAATAGTATTTTTTGTTTTTAATTTGAACTCAGGTTTTTTTTTCTCTTAATAATGTTTTTTTTTTTAATTTACTACTTTAGTCTTGCATATAATCTTGTGCTACTTCAAATAAAAAGCTTCAGGGGAGAGAAACTAAAAAAAAAAAAAACTAGTTCACAGATGAAGCTGCATGAATTCTCAATGAGATTTCAAGAAACACTGATAATGGCTGTGTGAAGTGTGTGTATATCAAAATACAAGAAGCACACATAAAAGCAGTTCAAGAGCCCATTCTTACCTGCTAGATTGTTGTTACTCTCTCAGTTTAATTAATTCCCGTGACAGTTACACACAAACAGATGTTGGTTTGTTATTTTCTCTTTTTAAGTGCGTGGCTTATTACATTGTCATGGATTGTAAGGTAATTCACTTTAATTCTCAATCCAAAACCAAACTAAAACACATGTCTAGAGAGTCAGACAGCTGAGCAGAAAGCACAGTCAAACAAATACAAAGGTGCTGCTTCCACAGAAGTGTATGAGATATTCAGAAACTTACTTAAGCTTTTATATTTGGATGAAATGTGCAGTTCAGTCTGATTCACATAATCAAACAGCTGCAGATGTTTGAAAGGTCTGAAAACTTCATCCTTGACATGAAAAGGAAATGAAACATGAAAAGTGCTTTGCGACTTTGAGGACCCCAGAGACAAAAGAGAAGCAAAGGGATTCTGAGTCTTGCTTGATTTCTTATCTCATCCTTTCTCTCTGTCTTTCAGGGATAAGGATGCTCTGTGGCAGAAGTCGGATGCTTTGGAGTTTGAGCAGAAGCTGAGAGCGGAGGAGCAGTGGTGGCTGGTGGATAAAGAGGCCACACATTGTCTGGGCTGCCAGGGCCAGTTCACATGGTGGCTGCGGCGCCATCACTGCAGGTGGGCAATTTCATGAACACCCACTCTGATCTCAAGTTAGAAGTGAAGTGACATGCAAAATACTGTAGAAAATAAATGCATGCATATTAATGTCAAAGAGGTCCTATTATGCTTTTTCACTTTTTGAATTTTAGCCAGTGTGGGGTCTGTATGTTTGGGCATAAAAAACATCTACAATGTTACAGGTCTCAAAGTCCACTCCAAAGGGAGATATTTTGTTTAAAAAAAAATCCCATTTCAAGAACTACAACGAAAAGCTCCATTGGACTACAGCATTTGTTTTCTGGATGCTGTGATGTCACAACGTGCTCCATTAGAATATCATTCAAATAAATCCCGTCTATGGAAATTCAAATTGTTAAGAGATTTATTCATCTTACAATGTAGATATCTTTACTAGCCTTATGCTGCAGCTGGTTTCAGGCATGTAAATAATTAAATTAATTAACACAATCATGTATCGTTGATCTCGCAGGCTGGTGATAGGACCAACACTAGTGTAGCATATTATTTACTCACCCCCATGCATCCTAGGTGTATATGACTTCCATCTTTCAGATGAATGCAAAAGTAATATAAAAAATTATCCTGGAACTCTAGAACTTTAGAATGGCATAGACCTGTGTTTCTCTTCATCAGTCCAAAACAAGTGCATTGATCCATAATAAAAAGTGCCTCACATGGCTCCGGATGGGGCAGTAAAAGCCTCCTTTAGCGAACCAATGTGTTTTTGTTAAAAAAAAAAAAAAAAATCCATATTTAAAACGAAATAATCACTTTAATTAGGGCAAAAATCATTGTTTATCAATATTGTAATTACTATTATTTAACATGATTATGACAGGGTCCAAAACGTTTTATTAGTGATTAATTTAAAGATGGCAATACAGCAGAAAAAGATACAAAAAAAAGTGCTTTAAAAAATACTGAATACATTTAAGTCTAGTCTAACAATACTACAGAAACTAAATGTAATTATTTGAATGTAAAATAAAACAGCGTCTTCACTGTTCGTAGTTAGTTAATAGTTAAACATGCTTTGTTTCTTATTAAAACTACAAAAGTCCTTCATTTAAGAGCAGTGAGTATTTTTACCTTTTATTAATATTAATCATATTTGTTGCCGCTTTAAGTGTCACACGGATCCAATGTACTGTTACCCACGTCTTTGATCATTTAAGGCATAACTGACAAGGGTTTACATGAATAATCACCAAGCTCCTCATTTTGAAATATTTTTGTGTGTATTTGACCATTTAGACATGCACCTTGAGCTAAAAGATAACTTTGCATGACCTTGTTCTGCTCCGTCTCTGAGCGCATACACAGAACAGTGCAAGTTTCTTACGCTCCATTAAAAACACAACATCAAAGAAACAATAAATCAAGCACGTCCTGTTTTATGAAAGTCATGTTACATGATTTTGCTGAGTTGCATGTGAAATTAGACTTTTATCTAATGAGCGAAAGCGCATCACTGGTAAGGGGGGCGGAATGGGGCGCAATAATCATCTCGATTACGGCATTTTCATGATCATTTGAAGCAGAAATTGATAATTGCACAGCCCTAACTTTAATCTAGCTTGTGCAGTTGTACAAGGAACTTGCTGCTTTGGGAAAGGGTGTGGCAGGACTGAAACGCTGTCTAAGCTGTTCGCCAATCGCAACGCAGTGGGACTGCTAACCAATCACAACAGATTTTGTTTTTTGGAAGGCGGGCCTTCGTCAAACCCGGGACTAATCGAGCCATTTGTGCCAGCCTGGGGAGAAAGCTATTGTAATAATGTAAATTATGTGAAAAATAATGGGTTTTTCGAACCACCAAGCATGAGAGCATGTTCTAGTGCACCTCCAAAACAAAATAAAGGCTTTGTAAAAGAGCATAATAGGACCCCTTTAAGAAAAGCAGAAGGCTCTGAAATTGTTGGGGTAACGCATTACAAGTAACGCAAGTTACGGTATAATTATACTTTTTCCAAGTAACTAGTAAAGTAATGCATTACTTTTTAATTGACAAGAAAATATCTGAGTTACTTTTTCAAATAAGTAACATCACTTACTCCCCCCCCATATATTGATTAAAAGCTCTTCTGTCCCCATGTTGAGAGAAATTGTAAGTAAGATGTTACTTTAGTTCTAGAATAAATGTGAATAATCTCACTCATTAAAAAAACAGTATATATTCCTCAAAATGAATAAAAACAGTGAAATTCAAAGCAAACCTGAAATAATTAAATATGTTAAATAATACAAATATCCTTTATGTATTTAATCCCATTTTATTAACCAATGTTAAGGGTTGGCAGGGTTGACATTTTTTCATCTGCGGTCTACTGTACAGACGTGAATTTACTTTTTCTAAGCCTGAGGCTTTTGGTGTGAAAAGGCTTTTACATTTGCCTAAAACAGAACTTTTTATATTAAAAACAAACAAGCAACCCCTGCCCAGATTTAAAAAGTAATGCAAAAGTAACGCAACCCATTACTTTCCATTAAAAGTAACGCAATTAGTTACTATTTTAAGGAAGTAACTCAATATTGTAATGCATTAACTTTTCCCGACACTGAGCACACAGTGCAAAATGTCTGGCTGGAAAATGGTAATATTTCTTGAAGTTAAATTAAACTTCTTTTGAAACAATGTGTATTTTTAAATGTACTGTGCAATGTAAATCTTCTGTTAAATAATGTAAATATATGCATGCATTTTTACCAGAGTTTTGAGTGTCCAAATACTTTATGTTGTGCAGGTTTAACACTGGAAGTGTTTAAGTCTTTTTTTCTGGGCGCAAACAACACATTTTTGGCCGTTTGCTTTGCTGCCTGATCTGCATAATGACTTTAGTCAATCTGGCTGAAACAATGCAGACAAAACATGCAAATTATCATCATCGCTGAGAGCAATTCATTCGCAGTCAGTCCTCACCTAAGGTCTTTTAGACACTTTCTGAGGTTTTATTGCAATTCTCTGAGTACAGAAATATTTTTGTCAAAATTAAGATGAGTTTGTTTCTTTATGGGAACAGATTTGGAGAAATTTAGCATTACATCTTTTGCTCACCAGTGGATCCTCTGAAGCGAATGGTTGCTCTCAGAATGAGAGTCCAAACAGCTGATGAAAACATCACAATAATCCACATGAGTCCAGTCCAACCATGTCTTGTAAATTGAAAAGCTGTGTGTTATTATAGATCATGGGCTTTATTTTGTCCAGAAGTGAGAGTTTAATGTTAAAATGTGACAATGATGGGTTTGTTTCTTACAAACATGCAGCTTTTTTCTGCAATTAACAAGATGTTAATTGATGGACTAGAGTGGTGTGGATTATTGTGATGTTTTTTGATTATTGTGGACTCTCATTCTGATGGAACCCATTCACTGCAGAGGATTCATTGGTGAGCAAGTGATGTATTTCTAAAAAAAATTCCAAATCTCTTTTAAAAAAATAAACTCATTCTGAAGAAGTTTCTTTTTTTTTTTTTCATTCTGGGCAAAATATTTTTTTATTTTTTATTTTTGCTGTTTTCAGTACTTATGGTTATATTATATGAAATATTTAATATATCTTATAAAAAAAGACCTGATAAATGATTTGCCAACAATTTTCTGCTACAGTACTACAGTATTTAGACTGGCAATTTTTCACAGTGCATTTCTATGGACCTATTCATACCTGAGAATGATTTTTCCTCTTGGTGTGATTTAATTTAGTTTAGGTCTGAAAATCATTGGATGATTTTTGTGGGGATTATCATTTTTATTCATTTATTTTTTAAGTTCACTTCAAATTCTTTACATTTTTAAAAATAGTCTATGAATGATTGGATGATTTTTGTCTGAAATGTGTATATTTTGTTTTTAAACAATTTTTTTTTCTCTCCTAACAATGACGTAAGCCCATCTTTTACTTGGGTCTTGCATGTCATTTTGTGCTACTTAAAATAAAAAGCTTCAGGGGAGAGAAACTAAAAAAAACTAAATGTGAGATATTTCACATATGAAGCTACTTGAATTCTCAATGAGATTTTAAGAAAAACTGATAATGGCTATGTGAAGTGTCTGTGTATCAAAATAATGCATCAATCTCAGCAAAAAATGTTTGGACTATTGTAGCTTGTTTCCACCACTGATTAAAAACTCGCAATTCTGTTTTTTTCCTCAGAATTTTGTCATTTAAACTCACAATTGCAAGTTCTCAAGTCAGAATTGCGAGATATAAACTCACAATTCTAATTGTTTTCTCAGAATTGCGATATAAACTTGCAGTTTTGACTTTTTTTTTATTCTCGCAAATGCAAGTTTATTTCTTGCAATTAAATGTTTTTTTCTCAGAATTGCATGACATGAACTTGCAATTAAGTTATATTCAGAATTGTGAGATATAAACTTACATTTATGACCTTTTTTTCTTAGAATTTTGTGATATAAGCTCACAATTGCGAGAAATAGAATTGATAAAAACCCTCGGAATTCTGACTTTTTTTCAAAGAATTTTGTGATTATAATTTTATTATACAATTGCAAGTTTATATCACAAAATTCTGAGAAAAAAAGTAAGAATTTCGAGATATAAACTCACAATTGTGAGGTTATATTACGCAATTCTGAGAAAAAAGGTCAGAATTGTGCATTTGCAATTCTGACTTTGCAATTGCGAGAAATAAAGGCAGAGTTTACATCGCAATTTTGAGAAAAAATGTAATTGTTTATATCTCACAATTCTGACTTTTTTCTCAGAATTTTGTGATGTAAACTCGCAAGTACATAAAATTATAATTACGAAATTCTGAGAAAAAAGTCAGAATTGTAAGTTTATATCTCGTAATTCCGACTATAACTCTCAATTGCAAGTTCATATCCTGCAATTCTGAAAAAACGTCATAATTACGAGAAAAAGTGTCATAATTGCAAGACATAAACGTGAGTTTATATCTCGCAATTCTGACTTTATTTCTCAGAATTGTGACTTTATTTCTCAGAATTGTGACTTTATTTCTCAGAAGTGCGAGTTTATGTCTCGCAATTGTGAGAAAGAAGTCAGAACTGCGAGTTTGTATCATGCAGTTCTGAAAAAAAAAATAGAATTGAGCTTTTATCTTGCAATTCTGAGAAAATGTCAGAATTTTAATTTAGACTTTAACCCAATTGCGAGTTCATAACATGCAATTCTGACTTTATAATGCAATTCTGAGATTTTTTTTATTATAATGATCTTTGGTGATGCATTGTTTGCTCTAAAAGTATTTTTTGTCTTTTGTGCCAAATATTTGGACTAATGTTCTTTTGTACTGTGTTCCTGGCAGGTTGTGTGGCCGTATTTTCTGTTACTACTGCAGCAATAATTATGTGATGACAAAAAGCTCAAAGAAGGAGCGCTGCTGTCGAGAGTGCTACACACAGCACAATGCTGTGGTGGAAAGATTCACAAAAGCTGAACTCGAAAGCTCATCAGAGAATCCACCGCTGCCTCATGAGAATGCTGCTGGTCAACCACCACCACCTTATATACCCACACCAAGAGTTACAGGTACAGACCCTAAAAAATACTTACGAGTGGATTTCACATGAATACAACCTTAAAAGTTGTAATTATGTTATATGCATTATGTTGATGAAGAGTAGCCAGAAAGCACTACTAATTTATCTGATTCACATGAACAGACTTGCGCAATCAACTTGCGTTTCTTATGACAGATAAAACTTAAATTACACAGCAAATATGCATCCTTTGCTCCTCATTGTGTTGCATTAGTGCTAAAAAGCTTTCTGCCTCCTGACTGTGAATACGTTAGAGTTCATTTTAGTCTTGATTATATTATAGTTTCTGTCTTGAAGGTTTAAACTTCCCAGGAGGTCTTGAATGTAA
Source organism: Garra rufa (assembly GCF_049309525.1). Taxonomy (NCBI): domain Eukaryota; kingdom Metazoa; phylum Chordata; class Actinopteri; order Cypriniformes; family Cyprinidae; genus Garra; species Garra rufa. The sequence goes on along the minus strand of NC_133378.1, from coordinate 35,995,329 downwards.
AATTGCTTGAGTTGTTATACTTTAAGTTTTAAATTCAAGAAACTTTTTCCATTTAAGAGGACCTTAGAGCTTCCTTAGCAAGCGTAAAAGTTACTTTTCTTTCATGTGAACGCTCTACATAAGTACTGATAACAAAGGTGCTGTCAACTTCGATTGGTTTTTCATTCTGAGTGTGTGAATACAGCGGCACACGTGATTGAGAGAACCTTCAAGTGCTGAAACATATTGTTCTGTCTGCAATTCATCTTTTGTGTCTGAAGATTGTCTTTATGAATGGATTGAATGGCCAAGAAGTCCATTTTTGAATGCTAAATGACCAGGATTTCGCCACAGGGAGCTGTTTTTAACATGCGTCTTTGTAATTGTAATTGACAGGTGGAATGTCAGAATTTTTTCTTGACTGTAACAAGCAGTCCTGTCATTGATGCACAGCAAATATCGCTTGTTAATAAATCTACCTAGGGGGCACCTGATGGTTTAAAAGCCAGATACAATAACTCTTGACATTTGAATGGAGTATAGCAGAAATTTGTACAAAAGAAAGTATAACTGTTTAAATCCTATTCATTACAAGGTTTGATACCTAACGTGCATATAGAAATCTGCCTCAGCAATCTCTATATGTGATCCTGGACCACAAAACCAGTCATAAGTAGCACGGGTATATTTGTAGCAATAGCCAACAATACATTGTATGGGTCAAGATTATCGATTTTTCTTTTCTGTCAAAAATCATTAAGATAATAAATGTTCCATGAAGATATTTAGTAAATTTCCTACTGTAGATATATCAAAACTTAATTTTTGATTAGTAATATGCATTGCTAAGAACTTCATTTGAACTTTAAAGGCGATTTCTTTCTCTGTCTCTCTCTCTCCCCCTCAGATTCTCTCCCAGATTTTCAAATAGTTGTATCTCAGCCAAATATTGTCCTATCCTAACAAACCATACCATCAATAGAAAGCTTTCAGATGATGTATAAATCTCACTTTCCAAAAATTGACCCTAATGACTGGTTTTGTGGTCCAGGGTCACATATATGTGACCACACCATCTATGTATCATCAATTATTAGTCATTTAAACCTGAATAATAATACACAGAAACTTTAGTAGCCATTGAGTATTGTTTTGGTAATAATTTTTAACTATTATAGTATTTATTAATATTTTAAAAAGCCTTTTTATATTGAGTCTATTTTGAGTTTTTGTTAGTTTTAGTTGTAATTTTAGTAAATCAGCTTATTTTAGTTAGTTGGCAAGGCACCTTTTTTTAGGTTGAAGTTTTTAATCTAATATTTCAGTTAATGAAATCAAATTTTTTTTAAATAGCAACACTATTATATGTTAAAGGATTAGCTCACTTCCAGAACAAAAATTTACAGATAATGTACTCACCCCCTTCCCATCAAATATTCATGTCTTTCTTTTTATTAGTCGTAAAGAAATATTTTTTTTTAGGAAAACATTTCAGGATTTCTTTCCATATGGTGCCCCCAATTTTGAACTTCCAAAATGCAGTTTAAACACAGCTTCAAATGGCTCTAAACGATCCCAGCCGAGGAAGAAGGGTCTTATCTAGCGAAACGATCGGTTATTTTCAAACCAGTTTGACAATTTATATACTTTTTAACCACAAATGCTCGTCTTGTCTCGTCTTTGCGATGTGCATGTGTAGTCTGTGTGATCCGTGTCAATACAGTTAGGGTATGTCGAAAAACTTCCATCTTGTTTTCATCTTTAGTATCATCCTACAACGCTGTTTTATCGTTTTTTGTAAAGGGCGTTAGATCTTCTTTGTATGTTCACTTTGTAAACCCTGGGTCGGTACTTCTGCAGCGATGTAGGATGATTTTGAAGTTGGGGAAGAAAATGTGATGGTAGACTAGACAAGACGAGCATTTGTGGTTAAAAAATATAAAACTGTCAAATTGTTTAGAAAATAACCGATCGTTTCGCTAGATAAGACCCTTCTTCCTCGGCTCGGATCATTTAGAGCCCTTTGAAACTGGATTTAAACTGCATTTTGGAAGTATTTTCCTCAAAAAACATAATTTTCTTACGACTGAAGAAAGAAAGACAAAAACATCTTGGATGACAAGGGAGTAGGTGCATTATCTGTAAAACTTTGTTCTGGAAGTGAACAAATTCTTCAGTCCAAGTTCAGGACTCTTGTTAAATATATTTAATTGGAGTGTCTGGTATTAATGCCAGTAGAAAGCTTTTTTTATAAAGTACACTCACTCACTCTACACTGGGACTTGTTTAGAAAGTTTTGCAAAAATATGCAAAAAATCTTGCATATTTAAAACTGCTGTATTTTTCTGTTTGCTTGGTTTTTATGTAACTCTAGTATTATTGGTTTTATATGTAGTTTTTGCCATGAAGCTAGCCTTAAATGCTGACATGGCAATACAAATAAATAACTACTACTACTAATCAGGACTCTTGCTTAAAGGGATAGTTCACCCAAAAATGAAAATTCTGTCATTACTTAGTCACCCTCCAAATCCGCAAGACCTTTGTTCATCTTTGGAACAAACAAATTAAGATATTTTTGATGAAATCTGACAGCTTTCTGACCCTGCATAGACACTAGGGAAGATGAAGAGAAGAAATTGTTGAGTAAACTCATTATTTTTGTTTTCTTTGCACACAAAAAGTGTTTTCGATAACTCGATAACTTCCTGTGTCCTGACTTGCAGTTACAGATCCTGGTGAGAAACCAGATGACGGGGTGTTTGACATTATAACGGATGAGGAAGTGAATGAGATCTATGACAGTGACTCGCGCACCACCACCGGGTCACAGGAGGAAGAAGGAGATGGAGGGCAAACCGGAGACCTGTAAGTCTGTAATAATCCTAGACAGCACCAACTGTAAATAGAATCAAAACTTTGGGGTTCCTTTTTTAAGCAAGGATGCATGAAATTGATCAAAAGTGACAGTGCAGACATTTATATGTTGAAAAAGATTTCTATTTCAAATAGAAATAAATGCTGTTCTTTTAAACTTCCTATTCTTCAAGGAATCCTCAAAAAGGTGTCAGAAGAACATCTGTTTTCAAAAATGATAATAATAAGAAATGTTTCTTGAGCATTTCAGCATATTAGAATGATTTCTGAAGGGCCATGTGACACTAAAGACTGAAGTAATGATGCTAAAAAACATTTGAAAAATGTATTTTTTAACTGTATAAATAAAAGCACACTTTGTGAGCTTGAGAGACTTCAAATACATTTTCGAAAAATCGTACAGATACCAAACTTTTAAACAGTAGTGTACCTGGTGAACTAATCTAGCTTAAACTTTAAACCTGTATTTAGATATGCTAATGAATACATGTAAAAGTAAACCAAAATACATTTATGCCACATATACAGCCTGTGTAAAAGCTCAGTTTTCCTGAAAATTCCATTTTAAAATGTTTTTTTAAACTGTATAAATAAATACAGCCTTCATGAGCATGAGAGACTTCAAAAACATTTTAAAAAGTCAGACACCAAACTTTTAAATGGTAATGCACCTGGTGAACTAATCTATCTTGAACTTTAACCCTAGCTTTCAGATGTGCTTATGAATAAATGTAAAAGCAAACAAAAATACATTTATGCCACATGTACAGCTCAGTTTTGTAGTATATGCTGCTTAAGATGTGAAGTTTTTGCAAATAAAGATGCTTTTAGACTTTTTATTGCAATAAGACTGTATAATGCCAGATGCATATTTTTATTGTGAGACATTTTCCATTCTTTTAAGTCTAAAAGAATAATTAAGGGAACAAATAAGGAACCGCATTTAATAAAAGAATTTCTGTATGAAATGTGCACAAACGCACACACACAAAAAGAAACGACTAGAGACAATAGACGCGCTAAAACGTTCCCATGTCCTCAGAATCACACTCAGAATTGCCCAATTTGTAGCAGTGTTATCAAGATTCCCTAGGCTGCATCACCGGGCCTCTGTTTAGAAAATTGTGCTGTGATGCTTCCATAAATAAGTGTTACAGACAGACAGGAAGTCCTGCCGGGAGATTGATTGTGGAAGGGGAGGTTGATGACTGTCAATTTATGCAATTCATGCCATCTTGCCTTGCGTGCATTTCCTAACATTTGTCACTCTGAGATGAGCACCTGCCTGGCATGTAATTCTAGAGCAACCTCAAAAGATCTCTTTTTTTTTTTTTTTGTGGGTGAAAGAGGTTTTCTGTAATTAGCCACACTCACTAGGAAAAGAGAGAGTTTTGATTGATCTATTTTTTGAGTCATTTTAGTGTTTTAGTGACGCAAACAATAAGGGAGCCCAGCTGAAAAATCACATTAATTACTTTTTTTTTTTTTTTTGCTGATGTGCCTTTGAGAGCTCGATGCATACACCATTTTTGCATTTAAAGTAAAAATGGTTCTTGCTTGCAGGTTTGCTGTTGGATCCAATTGAGATTTTGCCTGCTTCATCTTTTGATAGCAGTCTCTCTGCAAAGCTGCTTTACATTGTGACAGATTTCTATAGTAATCAAAACTGAAATAAGCCACACAACCTGATAAGTTCACCCTGAAATGAACAGGAATAAGAGATCCAGAACCGGCACACATACACTACTATTGAAAATGTTTGGATCAGCATGAATCTGTGTATTAGAATGAAGGAGAGAGTAATGATGCTAAAAATTGTGACAGGAATAAATAACATTTTGCAATATTGTCAGGTAGAAAAAAGCTTAAATTGTAATAATATTCCATAATTACAGTTTTTCTGTATTTTTGATTAAATAAATCCAGGCTTTAAAAAAAGCAAAAAAGACCCCACATTTTTTAAATGGTAGTGTATTTGGGACTTCATTCATTCAAATGTATTGATCTGTAATATTTAATATAAAACAGCTGCATAATTTCAGAGGGACTAATTTGTGCAGCTTAGTGTTTTGAAGATCTGAAAATGCAGAATGTTTTCATAGTTCAGTGAACTGTTACTTAAAAACAAGGACAGTTTTTTGACAGTTTAGACATGAGGGCACCTTTTTCTTTGACTTGGACCATCAAGCAACCACATAACAACCCATTTTAAGGGGTCATGAATTGTCTTTGTTTTTTATTTTGTACTATTCTCTGAGGTCCAATTATAATGTTATCAAGATTTTTACATCAAAAAACATAATTTAGAAGTAATAGGCTATTCTCTGTCCTGTTTTTAGCCCCCCTCAGCAGAACGCCCTGTCTGAATAGGCATGGCGAATTGTAAACTCTATGATTGGCTAACAGCATACATAATTCCTCAAAGATGGACGCCGCTGTGATTTAGGTCTAAAGCATAAATAACTCAGTACATGTCAAATGATCTGTAAGAAGAGACAAAGCAATAGTGACCATGTGATAAAACAGTTACTTACACTTTTTTTTTGCGGATCCAAGCAGCATTGTCTTTTTGAAAATCCCGCTTCAAATTTCGCCGCTTCTTGGTTCCCTGAGACAAGGTGGGGAAAATAATTTTTTTATCCCCTGCTGATTTTGCACGTTTGCCCGCTGACAAGGATCAGTCTATAATTGTAATGGTAGGTTTATTTGAACAGTGAGAGACAGAATAACAACAAAAACATCCAGGAAAACACATTTCAAAAAAGTTATAAATTGATTTGCATTTTAAAATGAGTATTTGTCCCCTTCGCAAAACATGACTTAGCTAAGCCCTTGTTGGCAATCACAGAGGTCAGACATTTCTTGTAGTTGGCCACCAGGTTTGCACACATCTCAGGTTCGGATTTTGTCCCACTCATCTTTGTAAATCCTCTCCAAGTCATTAAGGTTTCGAGGCTAATGTTTGACAACTCGAACCTTTAGCTCCCTTCACAGATTTTCTATGGGATTAAGGTCTGGAGACTGGCTAGGCCACTCTAGACCCACTCTGCTTCTTCTTGAGCCACTCCTTTGTTATCTTGGCTGTGTGTTTCGGGTCATTGACATGCTGGAATACCCATCCACGATCAATTTTTAATTAGGGAAGGTGGTTCTTACCCAAGATTTGAAGAAAAACACCCCAAAGCATGTTTCCACCTCCATGTTTGACAGTGTAGATGGTGTTCTTGAGGTCTTAGGCGGCATTCCTCCACCACCAAACACGGCAAGTTGAGTTGATGCCAAAGAGTTCATTTTGATTTTGGTCTCATCTGAGCACAACCGTTTCTCCCAGTTCTCCTCTGAATCATTCAGATGTTCATTTGCAAATGGTAGTATGTTACCAATTGTTTTCTTGGTGACTTCCCAGCTGCCCTGAGATCATTGACAAGATCCTGTCATGTAGTTCTGGGCTGATTCCTCACTGTTCTCATGATCACTAAAACTCCACAAGGTGAGATCTTGCATGGAGCCCCAGACCGAGGGAGACAGTTATTTTATGTTTCTTCCATTTGCAAATAATCGCACCAACTGTTGTCACCTTCTCACTAAGCTGCTTGCGATAGTCTTGTAGCCCATTCCAGCCTTATGTAGGTCTACAATCTTGTTCCTGACATCCTTGGACGGCTCTTTGGCTTTGGCCATGGTGGAGAGTTTGCAATCTGATTGACTGAATAATTGATTGCTTCTGTGGACCGGTGTCTTTTATACAGGTAACGAACTGAGATTAGGAGCACTCCCTTAAAGAAAGACACCTGGGAGCCAGAAATCCTCCTGTTGATTGATAGCAGTGTTGTTTTTGACAACCATCTTAGATTTAGTCTTAGTCTTAGTCTTTTGGACTAAAACGCTTCTTAGTTTTAGTCAAATTTTAGTCACTTCTATATGTGATAGTTTTAGTCCAATTTTAGTGGACGAAAAGTCAAAAAGGTTTTAGTCTAGTTTTAGTCGACGAAAAGTCAAAAAGGTTTTAGTCTAGTTTTAGTCAAAAAAGGGAAAAAGGTAGTCTTTTAACAAATTAATGTAGGTCAGTAAGTATTTTGCTGTTGGGTAGTGTCACTTATAAGTTCTGAAAATAGCAGATCTATAGTTCAACACAATGTGAGCTTCCGGATCGACTATTTTCACCAATAATGAAGGAATGTTTTAGAACATAAAAGACAAACAAGGATGTAATGCTAAAACGGCTTGCCATACTAGTATAGCAAAGATTATTTAATGCTAAAACGGCTTGCCATAGCGTCAGATACTTTTTAAGTTTTAATTGGCATGCACAATAAGCGGAAATGTCATGCATTTTAAACGTCTGACGGACCACCCACTAACATTTTCGTCTATTCTCGTCTCGTCAACGAAAACTCACACACGTCTCGTCATGTTTTAGTCATCAACGAGCCATTTTTATCTCGTCATCGTCTCGTTATCGTCATGAAAAAAAGTGGCATCAACGAAATGATTTCGTCATCGTCATCGTTGACGAAAACAACACTGATTGATAGGGGATCAAATGCTTATTTCACTCATAAAAATGCAAATCAATTTATACCTTTTTTAAATGCGTTTTGTCTGGATTTTTGTTGTTGTTATTCTGTCTCTCGCTGTTAATAAACCTACCATTAAAATTATAGACTGATCATTTCCTTGTCAGTGGGCAAAAGTACAAAATCAGCTATAATTACTTCAAAAGGTCAAGGCAATTTGGTTTTTTAGTGTATCACCCCTTTAAGAAGAATTGAAACCCCTTAAAGGAATATTTCACTCAAAATTAAAATTCTTCATTAATTACTCACCCTCGTGTCGTTCCAAACCCTTCCTTCATCTTCGGAACACAATGTAACTATTACGTTCAAGGCCCAGAAAGGTAGTAAGGACATTGGTAAAATAGTCCTTGTGGAAGTGGTTCAGCCTTAATTTTATGAAGCTGCGAGAATACTTTTTGCACATAAAGAAAACAAAAATAATTAAAAGTAGTTGTATGGTTTATGGATTTCATCAAAAATATCTTAATTTGTGCTCCGAAGATAAACGAAGGTCTTATGGGTTTGGAATGACATGAGGGTGAGTAATTAATGACAGAATTGTAATCTTTGTGTGAACTATCCCTTTACGCAACATTATAGCAACATCTAGGCAACATCTAGGCAACATTCTGAACATTCTAGCTTCAAAATTTGTTACATTTTTTATAGTTGATTTATTGTCTTTTATTTGTCTTTTACAGTAGCATCTCGAGTGATGTGACCCCAGATGAACAGGAAGAGATGGTCTCTACTATACAGGATGCAGAAATCACCCTCCTCAAATCAGGAGAACTCACGTTAGTATATGCCTACACACTGACACACACATAATCATCCGGCTACACTATTGTTACTACTGCTGATTGGGTGCATGTCTTTCTGTAGTGCCTCTGTGCCCCTGGATATAGATGAGATTCCTCATTTCGGCGATGGTTCCCGTGAGCTGTTTGTCAAGTCCAGTTGCTATAGTGCCATTCCCATCACCGTGGGCGACCGCGGCCCCATCATCAACTGGGTTTTCTCTTCTGAGCCCAAGAGCATCTCCTTCACTGTGGTGTACAGAGAGACACTTGACACACCTGTCGAGCAGGCCAAGGTATCAAACACATGCATACATGCCCTTCAACACCTGTTTGGCATGCAGAGGTTGCCACAGACAACATACACCCACTGCTGAGTCAACCATCACTAAAGCTGGCTTTGTTAGTGTGATGCTCGAATAGTTAATAAAATACAACAATGCATTTCTGCAAAGAGTGTTATTAGAGGCGTAGTTATAGGTCTCTTTGTGTTTTAAAACTCAGATCACAGCTCTGAATATCACCCCCCCCCCCCTTTTTTTTGTTGTTGTGGGGGAGTAAGAAATAAATTAGAAGAAATATTGTAATATTATAATTGTCAATATTAACTTTGACTTCCTTTTGTAGAAATGGAGGATATTTTAATTATATCGAGAATATCTGAAGATTTTTTTCCATGCAGTGGAATGTAATAAATAAATTCCTTCAAAAAGCAAAGGAATCTAAACCTTTTT
>NC_133378.1:35969276-35985883 GCF_049309525.1 Garra rufa | reverse complement strand
GAATATTTTCAGATGCATTTATTTAGTTTTTGTAATTTTGTTCTTTTACAATTTTTGTTAGTTTCATTCATTTAATTAATAAATTATATTTCAGTTTCATTTTAGTTTTCATTCAACTTATTTTTTTTAATTTTCTGCCATTTCTGCCATAGAATAAAACATTTAGAAAGGTTATTGCGACTTTTTATCTCACAATTGTGAGTTATGAAGTCAGAATTGTGATATAAACAATTCTGAGAAAATGTCCTAATTTATATCTCGCAATTCTGACTTTATAACTCACAGTCTTACAATTCTGACTATTTCTCAGAATTGTGACTTTATTTCAAAGAATTGCGAGTTTGTCTTACAATTCTGACTCGCAATTGTGAGTTTATATCACACAATTCTGAGAAAAAAAGTCAGATTTGCAAATTTGTCTGGCAATTCTGGCTTTATATCTCACGATTGTGTTTATATCATGCAATTCTGAGGAAAAAAAAAAACAGATTTGCAAGTTTATATCTGAGATTCTGAGATAAAAAGTTGCAGTTACATTTTTTTCAAATGGGCTTCTAAATATTTCAGCTTTAGCCCAATTAGCAAAAATTATTTTTTAACAGTTTTAGATAACAATATCAACTTTAGTACAGTGAAGTACTTTGTTACAATAAAAGTAGCTTGTAGGTTGCTAAGTTGTTGAAAATAGTTTACCCAGCATTGACATCTATTGGGTATACATTGAAAACTGTATGTTGAATAATAATCAGTTGGGATAATGCAAACTGCTGCAGGCTGCATGTCTTCACAAACATCACTGATATTCACAGACATTGCATCAGCTTGCATTATTACATCCCTTCAGTGTGGCAGCGTCCAAATGTGTCGTTCTTTTCATCTTCTGGAAGCTGTTTTCACTCCTTGAAATGACAACCATTAATCTTAGGAGCCCTTTTACTTCATAGAGTGCTAAATCTATTTCATGTCCCTGTGGTTCAGGTTCTGATTCCTCTCACACGCTGTAACTCGCACAAAGAGACCATTCAGGGCCAACTCAAGGTCCGCAATCCTGGAGTCTATACGCTCATCTTTGATAACTCGTTTTCCAGGTACAGTAACACACAGCTGACATTTATACACTCCAGGGAACCTTTCAGAACTTTTGTGCTTCTCAGAAAATATCTACCATTTGGACTGATAGTATTTTGCTGATGTTTACTACGAATGTCGCCTGCAGTGCATTTTACAGGGTTTCTGCGGGTCTTAAAAAGAATTAATTCACTCATTCACAAATTGAAACCTTAAAAAGGCAGACAGTCTTAAAGGGGTCATTGGATGCAAAACTCACTTTTCCATGTTGTTTCAACATTAATGTGTGTTGGCAGTTTGTGTACACAACCCCCCTACAATTATAAAAATCCACCCAGTGGTATTTTTTAAATCTTTAAAAGTAATATCCCCTTTTTAAAATCAGGTCATTCTCAGTTTAATAATAGTCCGACTCTGATCACCAATGTGTGACTCAGGTGCAGACAAGAATGTCTCCGATTTAGCGATTGAGGTGTTCTTTTGTTGGATTTAATAATGAACATAGCAGTAGTCATTTACTCCCGACATCTGAGCCGCTGAAGACGCAGAGGATTAACGTTACTTTCGTTTTTAAAAGTAAAGCGGTGATCCCGATCTACATATGTGTCTATGTTTGTGCAAATCATTCATGATGCAGCTTCACCCCCCAGCAGAAGTTAATATAAGGGTTTTTTATGCATCTTTGCACATGGCCTTTCTTAATAATGTGCTGGTTAGCAAGTTTTGCAGCTAAACGTGGCTGAATGCAGCTAAAGTAAACATTGCGGCTCGTCATCCCACAGCAGAGAGGGGCGGGGCGAGCAGAGCTCATTAGCATTTAAAGGAACATGCAACACAATAGCTCGCTCTAAAGAGGGCTGTTTTTGACAAGATAAAAAGAGTGCTTTTTTACTAGTGGTGGGCCGTTATCAGCGTTAACGTGCTGCGTTAACGTGAGACTCTTATCGGGCGATAAAAAAAATATCGCCGTTAATCTATTCTCAAAGTTGGGTTGGGAGCTGGGTCTAAACTACGCAAGATATGATGACTTTCACCTTGATATTTGAGCGCGGATGATGTATACCTAGTCGAATTGCACTGTAGGGGGCGAGAACGAGTCTCCAACTTCTGTGAAATTACCACATCAAATGAGACGTGCAAAGTCTGCAATGGATGCAGTTATGAAGCCGCTTCAGGGCAGGTGCGTGCGTTGCTAGACCCTTTTTACTGGGGCACGCGCCCCAGTGAAAATCTGCTGTGCCCCAGTAAAATCTCAAGTTTGAGTTATAATTTACTTTGATAATCCCGAAATAAAGACATTAAACTATATGCAACAACTGAATTGACGCTTCTAAAAGCAACGCAGTTTAATCGAAGACTATGCACGCAGATAGGCTATTCTTTCCCGTGCGCGTCTGTGTATTTAACGGCAACGCGTACGTCGTGCAGCCTTTTGCGCAGAAGTACTTGGTTACACAAGTTTGTATAGGTACTTATGTTGTAAATGCAATTGTCAAGCAGTTTGTGATGCATTTAGGAGATGACAGGAGATGAGCGCCTGATCTAATGCGCCACCTGGCCCGTTCTCGAAGACTTACTTTTAGTCATTATTTGGGTAGCACACATATTCTGAATGCCTTCACCAGAATTCAAATTAGCCATTTTAATCTAGATTAATCTAGATTAATTCCAAGATTTAATATAGATTAATCTAGATTAAAAAAAAATAATCTATGCCCACCCCTATTTTTTACACTACCATTGAGAAATTTGAATCAAAGTATGTTACAGACTTCTTATTAAGACCCTAAAGAATCATATCAACTTGTGGAAAATGGGCATCCGATGACTTTAACTTCATAAAATCATTAAGTGAGTTTGTTTAAATCAAGAACAAATGGGGTATGAAAACCAGTTTTTGCCTTTGAAATAAGTTGATTTTTCTGAACCCATTGGCAGATGTTCTTGTTCCTAATTGTAAACTCAAAATCAATTAGAAGGAGATGGAAATGTGTTGGTTACTTCTTTACTTTACTCTTAAAGGGTCTTTAAAATGTCTTGAATTTACACTACCAGTCAAAAGTTTTTGAACAGTAAGATTTTTATTGTTTTTAAAAAAGTCTCTTCTGCTCACCAAGCCTGCATTTATTTGATCCAGAGTACAGCAAAAACAGTCATTTTGAAATATTTTTACTCTTTAAAGTAACAGTCTTTTATTTGAATATATTAGTGGTGGGCCGTTATCGGCGTTAACGTGAGAGTCTTATCGGGCGCTAAAAAAATATCGCCGTTAATCTATTCTCAAAGTTGGGTTGGGAGCTGGGTCTGTACTACGCAAGCTATGATGACTTTCACCTTGATATTTTAGCTCGGATGTATACCTAACCGAATTGCACTGTAGGGGGCGAGAACGAGTCTTCGAACCTGTGTGTATGTCTACTGTGAAATTATAACATCAAACGAGACGTGCTAACATGGATGCAGCTATGAAGCCGCCAGGTTTGCTTCAGGGTAGGTGCGTTGCTAGACCCTTTTTACTGGGGCACGTGCCCCAGTGAAAATCTGCTGTGCACCAGTAAAATCTCAAATTTGAGATATAATTTACTTTGATAATCCCGAAATAAAGACATTTAACTATATGCAACAACTGAATTGACGCTTCTAAAAGCAACGCAGTTTAACCGAAGACTATGCTCGCAGATATCCATGCCCGTGCGCGTCTGTCTATTTAACTGCAAAGCGCACGTCGCATAGCCTTTTACGCAGAAGTACATGCAGTGTAGGAATAGTTGGTTACACAAGTTTTTTTAGTTAATTGTGTTGTAAATGCAATTGTCAAGCAGTTTGTGATGCATTTTGGAAACAGGAGATGAGCCCCTGGTCTAATGCGCCACCTGGCTTGAGAAACCCGTTCTCAAAGACTTACTTTTAGTCATTATTTGGGTAGCACACATATTCTGAATGCCTTCATCAGAATTCAAATTAGCCATTTTAATGTAGATTAATCTAGATTAATTCCAAGATTACAGTGAGATTAATCTAGATTAAAAAAATTAATCTATGCCCACCACTAGAATATATTTTAAAATAGTTTATTCCTGTGATTTTTAAAGCTGAATTTTAGCATCATTATTCCAGTCACATGATCCTTCAGAAATCATTCTAATATTTGGATTTGCTGCTCAAAAAACATTTATTATTATTATTATTATGGTGAAAACAGCTGAGTAGAACTTTTTCAGGTTTCTTTGATGAATAGAAAGTTCAGAAGAACAGCAAATATCTGAATTTGTAACATTATAAAAGTCTTCATCATCACTTTTGATCAATTTAAAGCATCATTGCTAAATAAAAATATTAATTTCTTCCTCCAAAAACAGTATATTGACTCCAAGCTTTTGATTGGTATAGTGTTTAATGTTACAAACGTTTTTTTTATATTAGATAAATGCTGATCTTTAGATCTTTCTATTCATCAAAGAATCCAAACTTAACTGTTTTAAATATTGATAATAATAATAAATATTAGAAAGATTTCTGAAGGATCATGTGACACTGAGGACTGGAGTAATGATGCTGAAAATGTAGCGTTTATCACAGAAATAAATTACATTTAAAAAAAAATTCAAATAGAAAACAGTTACTTTAAATTATAAAAATATTTCAAAATTTTACCTTTTTTGCTGTACTTTGGATCAAATAAATGCAGGCTTGGTGAGCAGAAGAGACTTTTTAAAAAACATTAAAATCTTACTGTTCCAAAAATTTGACTGATAGTGACCTTCATAAAACCTGCAGAAAACCTGGTTTTACTTTTTTACAAAATCTGTGCAGCTTAAAAAGAATATTTTTTACAGTGTAGTTATTAATTGGAAAGATGTTTTTATGTTTGTCCTGTGTTTTCTTTTCTACAGATTTCTCTCCAAGAAAGTAAACTACCACCTGACCATTGAGAAGCCCATCATCTATGATGGAAGTGACTTCCCTTAAATGTAGTTTTGTGGTGTGTAGCGTCCTCGTGTGAACTTGCTGTGTTTTATTCCTATTCTTTTTCATCTCAGATATGTTCCTGTGTGCCAAAGGGGTTTTGTTTTAGAGTTTTATGGGTTAGTATAGTATTATTATTATTATTTTTTTTTTTTTACTGCTATCTGTTGTGACCAGAGTTAAGTGTTATGAAGGGGTTTCTACAGCACATGTACTTTCTGTTGAATCTTTTTTGTGTTTTATTTTCCTCATGGATTCAGTATTTTAAAATGATTTTACAAACACTACAGATGATTTCAAAGCAGCAGTGATAGAGGACAGTGGGTAAATATGCAAAGTAAGTGAGACAGTAGTCACAAATTAAGTTAAAAAAACAAAACAATTCACCCAAAATTGAAAAACATTTACTGAAAATGTTTTCATCCTCAGGCCATCCTCGCTCACCAGTGGGGATCCTCTGCAGTGAATGGGTGCCGTCAGAATGAGAGTCCAAACAGCTGATAAAAACATCACAATAATCCACAGGTAATCCATACAACGTCCATCAGTTAAAGGTTGAACTTTTTCACTTATGAACTTATTCTGACGGCACCCATTCACTGCAAGAGGATTCATTTTGTGAGAAAGTGATGTAATGCTTCATTTATCCGAATCTGTTCAGATAAAGAAACAAACTAAGTGAGTAAATGTTCAGGATATTTTTATTTTTAGATGAACTGTTATTTAAATGGACTGTACAAAATACAATCTAAGATATTTTATTGCAAATAAGACTTGGAGATGTCCAGAAATGGCTGCTGTTTGCAAAGATATGACACTACACTTCCACTACAGTTGTCCAACACAATACTATATGCTCCAGATTTACCAAGAAACACACTTTTGCCATGTTAACTATGTATTTTGATGTACATTTTTAAGAATCGCTGCATTAGAGACTTTCATACAAGGTAAAACTTTACGGTACACAAAAGCCATTTTTTTATTTACTCAAAGCTGGATGGTCAGATTTTGTGTCATGACAGGGTTCTATAAACCTACATAAGTTTTCATCACCAACTAGGTCAAATTATGACTGTTGTAACTATTCACATTTATATTCACCATTTATAAATATGGCACTTTTCATTTAGTATACTCCATGCAAAAAATTAAGCATACTGTGCATTGAACTTTATACAAATTTAGCACTTGCAAAGAGTATATTTTTGCAAAGATCTGGTGAATTTGGTTTACTGATGCTCAGATATGTAATATTTTTGACATGTTTGGTTTTAATGCCTTCTTTCTGTATATGCATCAGCAAATCCTTATCCTGGCGGATCATCAAACATTAGTAATATGAACACTAAGCCTGTTAAATGTGCATCTAATGAACTGTCTCGCCTTTTTTAAACAACTTTGAAAGCAAATATGCAAGACACACGTGTTTATTCAGGTTGAAGGTTCACTTATAATTTTCCTGGTGACAAAGCTCAATTAGACTGCTGCTCTTAAGAAGACATGTTTATATATTTATATCACAAGCTCCTTTTTGATGTGCAATTTTAAATATTTTTCCTAATAGTTCTTTTGGAAGAGTAAATGGTGTTTTAAATAAATTGATACTTTCGAAGTACTTTTTAAAAAGCGGTTGTTCAGGAAATTGTGAATACCTAATGAATGTCACTGATGATATCTGTGAATCTATGCAATCACAGTGCAATGTTTACAAATTGCAGAACCCTTTAAATGTAATAAAGTTTTATCAGTTCAACAGTTTTGTTTGTTTATAAGCAGACACTTGTCTGCATGCATGCACATGATGATAATTAGGCTTTTCTGAAAAGGCCTAAATGAGCCTGTATTATCTATATTTGCAATATTATGTGATGTGTATTGCTCAATAGATTATAGATCATCCTGCTAGAAAATTGCTGGTTTGAGCGACATTGCTGGTCATGTGATGTCAACATGAGGGGGCGACCTTCTCCATGTAGAATAAAACAGCTTTTTTCTGGGAGAGTTTTCATCTCATGTAAGTGTTTATCATTTAATATTTTTCATTAAATTATATTAATTTGTTTGGGCAAGTGTTTTAGTTGTCAAAAATACGGAGTTCACCATGTGCTTACCAGTGTATTTAAAAAGTGCATGTACATAAACCATAATTGAAGCCCGTTTGCCAAATAAAAAAGGTAAATTGCTACTTTTTATCTGACAATTCTGGACTTTTTCTCGCAGTTCTGAAAAAAAAAATGCTAAATTGAAAGACATAAAGTCGCAATTCTGTGGCGGAAAAACAGAATTGCGACGTAAACTCAGAACATAAATTTGAATTCTGAGTTCATATTTTAAATCTCTTGACTTTTTTTCCCTCAGAATTGAGTTTATATTTTTCAATTCTGATTTTTTTCTTCCGAGTTCTGAGTTTACATGTCAGAATTGCGAGGGGGGGAAGTTGAAAGATAAAAAGTAAAACTTTAGCCTATTTGATTTCTTGACGGAAACGAGCTTCCGTTAAAAATAGGCTCAATATGGTCGACATATTAAGCATTTTTAATACCAAGCTTTAGTATAATACCAAGTACTTTATAGGTTTAGAAACAATTAAACCTACACTCTTAAAAATGAAAGTTCTTTATTGGCATCAGTGGTTCCATGAAGAACCTTGAACATCCATAGAACCTTTCAAATGTCGAAATGGTTCTTTATGGTTGATAAAGGTTCTTTAGATTTTTAAAATGGTCTTCGAAATGATTATTTAAAGAACTGTTCACTGAAAGGTTCTTTAGGGAACAAAAGTGGTTCTTCTACGGCATCACTTCAGAAACACCCTTTTGTAATGTTTGAGAAAAACTGTAAATAATAGCATTTGTTGGAATTCCCTGTCAGCAGCAGAGATGCAATGATTTAAACGCGCTTTGTGCGGTAGGCTACTATGAATGATGTGCGCTCTCTCCTCTCTCTCTCCTCTGATTGGTCAGGTTCAGTCTATAAAGCATTTGCTCAAACTACAGTTGTCAACGCGCGCAGTGGACACGGCTGGAGACATGCGTTTGTGCGTTCGCGGGATCCTGTGGTTGACATCTCTTACAACTGTGAGTACGCACAACCTCCTGTATTTATTCACCATTGAGACACATTTTTTTTTTTTTTTTACAAATGCACAGCTATGTGAGAAGCATCTTTATAAGTAGGACAGAGTTTTGAGCGGTTTGTAGTCTAGTGAATCTCCACGCGTTTAGAATGAAGAGCGTTGTGTTTTATCTGCATCTCCTGTATTAACCTAACTTTGTATGGTTGAATTAAATATTATTTTGGGCTCCGTGAGAATATGATCGCACTCAGTGTGCTCTTAATTCATTAGTGCACGCTTGCTCTCCAGTTGATGCTGCTTTAAAGGTGGAGTAAGTGATTTTTCCACACCTGTTTCACTTATACATTGTAAACAGCGGAAAAGATACGGGGGGACGCCTTTTTTTAGCCAATTAAAATACCTTGACAATCTTTGCTTTTGCGTTTTATGTGATGGAGGAATATTTATTTGGAGGGCTGGGTTTTAGCGGAGATTCTTAATAATAATAGTAATTCATAACTGTGTGAATTAAAAAGGCTATTTAGAATACACGTGTCCTCTTATTACTGCTTATAGTACTTTTTGTTGCTTAGTTATTACTGTAGTCCAAACGGTGTGCAACGAATATCGTTTCTAGTGCAGGTGACCCAGGACCACAAAACCAGTCATTATTTTTAATTTAAGCTAAATAAATAAGCTTTCCATTGATGTATGGCTTGTTAGGATAGGACAGTATTTGGCTGAGATGCAACTGTTTGTAAAAATGGAATCTGAGGGTGCCAAAAAATTAAAATATTGAGAAAGTTGTCCAAATGAAGTTCTTAGCAATGGATATTACTAATCAAAAATTAAGTTTTGATATATTTATGGTAGGACATTTACAAAATATATTAATAGAATATTTTCTTTACTAAATATCTAATGATTTTTGGTATAAAAGAAAAATCTATCATTTTGACCTGTAGGCTACAATGTATTGTTGGCTTTAAACTTGGATTTACTTTTTGTAGAGTTAATGTGTTATCATGTGCATTACAATGTTTAAGGCAAATGTCATAACAAATGTCAGCAGACCTGGAAGATTTTAAAACGATTGGTTCATTTATAAATTTGTACAATCTTACCTTTAAGCTGTGGAAATACAAACGGAAGACAGAAGACACTGGGCGCAGGACTGAAAAGGGGTGGGGCTACATAAATAGCTGTTGTTGTCAGTTATTGAGATGACCGCCAAGAAGGCGGGGCTTTACCATTCACAGAAACTGAAAACAAATTCCAGAGCGACGCTTCAGTTTTTAACAGTTAAAAAGTGTGTGGTAAGATGTAAACAGTTAAACATTTATTATTTGACAGCTGTTTTGTGACAAATGTAAAACGACCTACAGTAATATCCATTGATGTAAACTACTCAACTTTGCCATTTTGAACTAATGTTATTCACAACTGAATGTCACAAGACTAGAACTGATTATTATATTTCTAAAGTAAAGATGCTATTTGCTAATAGTCGGGCTCAAAATAGTATAGTTACAAATTATTCTTGCTCTTTTACTGCCTTTATGTTCAAGACTTGGTCATGGAGTGTTTTCATGACGCGTCATCAATTGGCGATATTGGCGGCACTGAACGTAAACAGTGCCACTGAACCAAAGAAAACTTGCATATTTTGCTGATTATTGCTGTTGAAAATGGTCAATTATTGTCATGTCTTGGGCTTTACTGATCGGTCAAACTGGGAAGAACATTTGAAGTACCATAGATTGCCAAAAGTTAAAACAAATCACGGAGAAGAGGGCAAAAAACTGAAGAACAAAAGTGTTTGTGGCTGGCCAAACTGAACCAGGATTTCCAGGGCAAGAATCCTGACAATATTTGTGTATGTCTTATGATTTCCGGTCATGTCGGTGAAGTGTTAGACTAATATCTTAATTAATACTGCTTGTACGTATCTTCAAATTTAGTGTGTCAAAATATTGCACCATTTCTTTCTTGCTTAATCCATCTCCATATGATTTAACAGCTTCCACACATTGTGGTTTAGACAGCATAAATTAGCAGAACAATGTATTTAATAGTAAATCATGCAGTCCATGCTGTTGTTTATCGTGATGTAAGTGCAAACTCTCTATAGAGTGCAACAGTCTGTTCTGGAAGTAAAAATGCCATTCATTTTCTCCATAGGAAAAAACTTACAAACGTTTTAAGAAAGGCTGTGCGCTCCAATGTTGAACAATACACATTGTCGATTTTCCACACTCTCAAAACATTTACATTTTTAATAAAAATGCATATTTTGAAACAAACTTAAAGTATATTGTTTCTATGCATACAATCGACAACTTTAAATGGACAGTTTTATATTTCTCCAGTGTTTTTAATTAAATTATGCCTAATTTTTGTAATAGTTAATGGGAGTTTCACATACTTTTTTGCTTTAAATAACATTTTGTAGCGTTGTGATTCACCTCGTAGCTGGCTGGTTTGGTTCATGGCTTATAGGGCTTTAATGAAGACTTTTTAAAATCCTTATGAAGAAAATGAATGGTAAAAAATACATGCTAAAACCAGCACTGCTGAGAAAGCAGGCGGGCACTGTTACATTCCATATGACCTTGTGTAAAGTATCATTGTTAAGTGTGTTTTGGAGGTGTTTATAATAGGCAGAAAATGTATCCTTGGCTTCCCACCTGTGGCAGCTAATGATCTTCCTCTTCCACCGTCCTCTCTGTGTTTTAGCCGCTCTAAACCCCAGCACTGATGGAAAACAGAAATTGCTGGTTGACACTTCTGATGTCAAGGTTGCCATCTGATGTCGAGGTTCAAGTATGCCATTTGCAGTTTCTAAGAAAAGAGAAAACACTCTTTTGTGGAGTGTTAAAATTCGGCTTTGTCGATGTGGATTTGACAGCGAGTCGAAATGACTCCTAGCCTTTTTAGGAGTTCTTTCAAAAAAGGTCTGTGTTGGATATTTTGGCTTCTTTTGTGTTTCACAATGGCTTATAGTTTTGGATTATCCATCATGCCTCCTGCAGGGGGCCTGTAAATGCAGGTGTATGTGAATGTCGTCGCCAGGAGAAGGCTTCGAAATGATCTCAGGCTTTCTCGCCGTCAAAAATAAGTGAGCACTCAACTTTCCTCTGGTGCATTTGGTTGTGCACTTGTGGGCCCATTTCCTTGGCAACTACGCCGCGCAACCTCAATATGAAGCAAATATAGAGGCACAAGCCCCATCTGCAAACTGAACTGGGGGACCCTTCTTGAAAACGGGGCAGTTAATGGATCTGTGTGCCGTCCTGTAGAATGGAGATTAATGTTCTCCAGGGAGGATGCACAGTATAATAGAGCTCTCTGTAAGCGAGACAGGTGGTTTGATATGGCACAGGTGTTTTTTCGGTGCGTCTGTACAAATAAGCGTTTTCTTTTTCATTTTCTTCACTAAAGTACATTAACATTTCAGGCCTTTGGAATTCATCAATGGAATCAGTGGTTCGCTTGGTGTCACATTTTCAGATTAGTTGTTGCGTTCATAATTCAAACTTGAATTCAAGATATATTTCCAAATATAACCAGGAGCTTTCTAGACTTTCAGCAGTACTGGGGCACAAAAAAGTGTAGATTCTTTTTTTCCAACTGTTTTGGATGTAAATTGATATAAATGGTCTTTACCTGCAGTATAGTGTCTTTCACAAGCTGCACATGATCTGCTTTGTCACTGACAAATGACAGAAGATATTTGCAAGTTTTGTTTTCTACAATGGAAAGTAGGTAGATATCCTCACTCCTTTTGTTTTCTACCTTGTAAAATGTCCTATTACTATTTCAGCCTAAGAAACCACCACAAATTATTCAGTGTGTAAATAAATTAAACTGAATCACAAACAATTTCACACTTTTTCATTATTATTATTAGGGGTTCAAACGCATAGCTCTAAAACCCTATTGTAATTGTTAGAATGGCCAAACATCAGCAATCTCCACATAAAACTGTTGCAGACCAAACCGTAAGTCATAGAGACTTCAAACTTGGAGGGATGGTAGTACTCACACCGCAGACAAAGTCACCAAGTCTTACCCCAATCGGCCTGACGGGGGTGCTACAGCGATCAAAAGTATGAAATCACTCATAACTCCTAAAGCGTCAGTCGCAGACTCAGGTGCCTTATGTTGTTAGAATTATTCTAAATAATACATTCTAAATAAATACTCATGCCTCAGATTTGATCGTGAGCCTGGCGAAATTTTTGAGTATTTTGGATTGTTTGAAAAAAAACTACTTTTGCAAACTAGTCCTCGGTTTTTTGCCCGGTCGGCAGAAGTTGAAGCCGTCACAAAGGGACACGAAAACGTTTGAAAGGTTCTGGGCCACTTTTAGTAAAATGCCTATAACTCCTGTACGGACGCGAAAACATTTTGTCTTGGTCCAAAATGCCACAAGTGTCTATAAGGACATTTGCATATCCTAAAAAAAAAAAAATATGGCCGGTATTGGCCATATCATTGGTAGCCATATCACCCTGTAGCCCAAGACTGGTTGCCCACTGAAGCTAGGGCAAGGTTGAGCCTGGTTAGTACCTGGATGGGAGACCTCCTGGGAAAACTAGATTGTTGCTGGAAGAGGTGCTACTGAGGCCATTAGGGGGTGCCCTCCCTGTGGTCTGCGTGGGTCCTAGCACCTCCTGTCTGGACGCGAAAACATTCGAAAGGGGCGCTATGCATGGTCTTGGTCCAAAATGCCACAAGTGTCTATAAGGACATTTGCTTATCTAAAAAATAAAATAAAATAAAATAAAAACATGGCCAGCATTGGCCATATCATTGGTAGCCATATCACCCTGTAGCCCAAGACTGGTCGCCCACTGAAGCTAGGCAAGGTTGAGCCTGGTTAGTACCTGGATGGCAGACCTCCTGGGAAAACTAGATTGTTGCTGGAAGAGGTGCTACTGAGGCCATCAGGGGGTGCCCTCCCTGTGGTCTGCGTGGGTCCTAGCACCTCCTGTATGGACGCGAAAACATTCGAAAGGGGCGCTATGCATGGTCTTGGTCCAAAATGCCACAAGTGTCTATAAGGACATTTGCTTATCTAAAAAATAAAATAAAATAAAATAAAAACATGGCCAGCATTGGCCATATCATTGGTAGCCATATCACCCTGTAGCCCAAGACTGGTCGCCCACTGAAGCTAGGCAAGGTTGAGCCTGGTTAGTACCTGGATGGCAGACCTCCTGGGAAAACTAGATTGTTGCTGGAAGAGGTGCTACTGAGGCCATCAGGGGGTGCCCTCCCTGTGGTCTGCGTGGGTCCTAGCACCCCAGTATAGTGATGGGGACACTATATTGTCAAAAAGCACCGTCCTTCGGATGAGACGTTAAACCGAGGTCCTGACTCTCTGTGGTCATTAAAAATCCCAGCATGTTTTTCGAAAAGAGTAGAGGTGTGACCTCGGCATCCTGGCCAAATTTGCCCACTGGCCTCTGACCATCATGGCCTCCCAATCATCCCCATATCTACTGATTGGCTTCTTCTCTCCCCCAGTAAGCTGGTGTGTGGTGGGCGTTCTGGTGCACTATAGCTGCCGTTGCATCATCCAGGTGGATGCTGCACACTGGTTGTGGATGAGGAGATACCCCTGACACTGTAAAGCACTTTGAGTGTCTAGAAAAGCTCTATATAAATGTAATGAGTTATTATTAATAATAATTATTAATTATTGGCCGATGAAGTTTGAGCACCTATTAGACAAGGTTAATGGAGGCTGAAAGGAACGCAACTCTGTGAACCCGTATGACTCACGGTGATATTGATATCGTATGGTCTGCGTGGGTCCTAGCACCCCAGTATATTGATGGGGACACTATATTGTCAAAAAGCACCGTCCTTCGGATGAGACGTTAAACCGAGGTCCTTACTCTCTGTGGTCATTAAAAATCCCAGCATGTTTTTCGAAAAGATTAGAGGTGTGACCTCGGCATCCTGGCCAAATTTGCCCACTGGCCTCTGACCATCATGGCCTCCTAATCATCCCTATATCTACTGATTGGCTTCTTCTCTCCCCCAGTAAGCTGGTGTGTGGTGGGCGTTCTGGTGCACTATGGCTGCCGTCGCATTATCCAGGTGGATGCTGCACACTGGTGGTGGATGAGGAGATACCCCTGACAATGTAAAGCGCTTTGAGTGTCTAGAAAAGCACTGTATAAATGTAATGAGTTGTTATTATAAATAATTATTCATTATTGGCTGATGAAGTTTGAGCACCTATTAGACAAGGTTAATGGAGGCTGATCGGAATACAACTTGCTGGGCCTGTTTGACTCACAGAGATATTCATATCATATGATAGAACTCCTCATTCAGGACAACGTTGCCTCTAGAACCACTGCTGTCAATTAGACCATTAGTTAAATGATAAATGTAAAAAAACTGCTTTTGCAAACTAGTCCTAGGTTGCAGTACAATTCTCCGGACACTCTAGGTCAATAATTATAAACAACATTTTGAAATTTACCTTTGGGATGCTATAACGGGGTAGTTTAAAAAGGGGTCTGTCCGAATTTACTCAAAACCCTATAAAGTCTAAAGAAAAACTCAAAACTTCACGAAACCCGCTGAGCACATGCGACAGGTGATTCTAAACAAGCATGTAAAGTTTTAAGGAGATCAGACCACAGCTGACGCTATAACAGGTATAACCATTAAAAGACATAATATTTCTATGGTAAATTACCTGGATTTGCCAAAAATGCTTTTAAATAAATGATTTAGGTAGTTACAAGCTTGCTTAAAAATGTCTTTTTTTTTATACGTGCTTAAATGCCTTAAAGTGCTTGAACCCTGGTAATCACTGCTTGCACTTCTTATATTTATTATTTTCTTAAAGAAATTACAGACTTATTATTAACTTAAACTAAAAATAAAACCATAAACATATTGTTGCTTGAAATAAAATAAACATGAACTGAAATAAGATATAAAAACTTGTTTTAAATTTCTCTTATTTTAATGTAATGTAAATTTTTCTTATTTTAATGTAATTAAACTAAAATAAATTAAAATTAGACGAGCACAGAACACTATTTAGAGTCCCAGCCTCAGAAAAAACGAGAGCAGTGGATTTATTAATTTATTTACTGTATATTACACTGCAGCTTATGGTTTAAGCGCCATACGACATGAAAGAGAACTTAGTTTAGTACTCACAAACCAAGCAGATGTTTTTTATGCAGAATATCTGAATTATGAGCTGTAAAGGCACAGCCCTATTATGAAAACTGGGGCGGGGAGCAGCAGCTCATTTGCATTAAAAGAGACATGCACAATGCACAAACAGCATGTTTCTGCTTCCACTCAAAACAGGCATTTTCAGTATAATGATACAATGAATGATCATGTAATAATAAATGATGTGGGGTATTATGTGCTGAAATTTCACAGACACGTTCTGGAGACACCTGAGATATTACATATTGTAAAAAGGGGCATAATAGGTCTCCTTTAAGTGTATAATTAGGTGAAATCATTGTGCTATTATGGCTCAATACTATGAAGTGCTGCTGTAAGCAGCTCAGGATCAAAACCATAAAGTAAAAGCCCATAATAGTATTTAATTGTTTTGATGAAATGCATGCTTTAATAACAGGAAGAGAGAAATAAAACCACAGACAGAAGAGCACGTTGGCTAAAATATCCACAGCGTGCAGCTCGAAAATGCGCTCAATCCAATTGTGAGTGATGTCATAGAAACAGCATGAATGCATTAATGGACTCTCTTTTTATTTCATGTCTAGAGAATCAAAAGCATTAGTGACAAAAGCACCGGCTCTCTTCACTCCTTTTTACACTAATCAAACCGATTGCGACTCTGAACACGGTGGAGCGTCCGGGTCAAGTTTAGCAGCCGTCAGTATTAAATGTAAATGAGCGTGGAGCGTGGTGGTAGGTGTAAATGTTTATTTTGTGTAATGAAGAGGGTGTGAGACTTTATGAATGGAGAGAGACCTTGTGTACAAAGCAACTCTGAATAATATATTGGAAAGAGTTTATAGACCCAGAGTCAGTACTGATTGAATTACTGTTTACACTGTCAGTTATTATAAGGAACATCTTGGACGGAGGTTTGATTAATTTCATGCTCATGCATATATCCGGTCAATAGATTCCATCAGTTTAAACAGCATGATGAATGACTCTTTCTAAGAAAAGTCACAGCGATATTTCACTTAAAAAATAAGAGCGTGTATTTTTGCATACAGATTATGAAGCCTGTTTTTAGAAAGATTTTGCATTTACATGACAATTAAGCACATTTGTTTCCTCCAAATTCTTAATCATTTAATTGAAAAATGATAACAGATGCATTGTGATAATCATTATACAACATTAGAATGTTTCTGTATCTGTTTCTGTTTGAACATAAGATGTAATTTATTCCTGTGATCAAAGCTGAATTTTCAGCATCATTACTCCAGTCTTAAGTGTCACATGATCCTTCAGAAATCCTTCTAATATACTGCTTTGATGC
>NC_133378.1:35884336-35968776 GCF_049309525.1 Garra rufa | reverse complement strand
CATGTTTTAGTTTATTTTAAGGCTTTATGCTTAACAATTTTACCTTATTAACTGAATTTAAATCTCAAAAGCCATCCGAAAGTATAGGGTCGTGAGATTTATAAGAAGTCGCTCACCAAGGATGCATTTATTTGATTAAAAATACAGTAAAAACAGTAATAATGTGAAATATTATTGTAATTTAAAATAACTGTTTTCTATTTGAAAATATTGTAAAATGTAATTTATTCCTGTCATGCAAAGCAACATTTTTAGCATTAGTGTCACATGATCCTTCAGAAATCATTTTGATATGCTGATTTGATACTTAAGAAACATTTATTATTATTAATGTTGAAAACAGTTAAAAAAAGTTAAAAGTTAAAAAAAACAGCTTTTACTTATAACATTATACATTTTCACTTTTGATCAATGTAAAGCATTGTTGTTGAATAAAAATATGAATTACTTTCAGAAAAAATAAACATTAGTTAAATATTAGAGGCTAAGCACCTCTGAAAAACTCACCTCTACTAAAAAAGAAAAATATTTCAAATTGCATAAACGTTTCAGACTCAATTTAATTTTCATTCGTTTTTGTGTACAAATATACACCTTCCTTTATTTCCTGCTGAGTTTCTACTTTCTCCATCTGCTAATGTCTTCCTCTCTTGTTTTTTTTTTTCTCTGTCATGCCCTGTTTATCATTCTCAGTGTCTCTCTCTTTCTCTTCCTCTCTCTCTCCGCAGGCGGCCTGTAAAGCGTCGGTGGTGTTTTGTCATTATTGCGTCATGACTAATTTCTTCTGGTTGTTGGTTGAAGCCGTGTATCTGAACTCTCTGCTGGTCTCGGCCTTCCCGCGGAGCCGCCGCTGTCTGTGGAGTTTCGCTCTGCTGGGCTGGGGTGAGACGCTTATATCTCTGTCCCCTAGAGCCATGCGGCCCTGTCCTCTCTCACGCTCTTTCCTTTGGCCATCGCAAATGAGGTTTATCTAATAGTGTAGACAATGTGAGTTATTAAAGGAGCAAAAAGAGAAATTTAGATATTAGACCTTCGATCTTAGTCTGTAGTTCTGACATTATTTGAAGAAGAGTAACTATAAAGATATCTAGTATAGTGTGTACATTAGGGGTCGCCCGATTATCGGCGCTGATATCAAGCACTTTTATCGTTATCGGTATCGGTCATTTTCAAAACAGATTTGCAGATGAAATTATTTAAAAGCATTAAAAAAAAAACGTTTTTGTCAGAGCCCTTGTTATTCTTAATTTTAACATTTGTTTTCATTTTTGCACCAGACATACAGTTGCAGCTGAAACAAACTTTAGGTTGGCTTGAGAAAGGCTAGCTTAAAAGTTTAAAGCAGCTGTAAAAGCTTAAAGTTTTGAACTTTTTATAGATAGATAAAGTGATTAGCATGTTGCTAGCATGATTAGAATGTAGTTAACATGATTCTAACATTTTCCTAGCATGTTTAATAGGTTTCTAGCATAATTACCAAGTTACTAACATGTTTCTAGGAAGATTAGCATGTTGCTAGCATATTTCTAAGCTTGCTAGCAAGTTTCTAGCATGTTTCTAGAATGATTAGCAAGTTACTAGCATGTCATTAACATGTTTCTAACATGATTAGCAAGCTGCTCGCCTGTTTCTAGCATTATTAGGAAGTTGTTAGCCCGTTTCTAACATGTTTCTATCATGATTAGTAAGTTGTTGGCATGTTTCCAACATGATTAGCAAGTTGCTAGCATGTTTCTAGGTAGACTAGCAAGTTGCTACCATGTTTCTGGCATGATTAGCATGTTTCTAACATGATTAGCAAGTTGCTAGCATGTTTCTAGGCTGACTAGCAAGTTGTTTGCATGTTTCTAACATGATTAGCATGATATTTACGTCATTAGCATGACTGACACATTTGTAGCATGTTTCTAGCAGGATTAGCAAGTTGCTAGCAGGTTTCCAGCATGATAAACAAGTTGCTAACATGTTTCTAGCATGATTAGAATGTTATTTACATCATTAGCATGACAGACAAGTTTCTAGCATGATTAGCAAGTTGCTAGCATGTTTCCAGCATGATTATCAAGTTCCTAGCCTGTTTCTAGCATGATTAGCAAGTTGCTAACTAGGGGTGCAACGGATCGCAGATGATCCGTGATCCGTACGGTATAAAAGTGTATAATTTGCATATGTTTTGTCTTGCCAATTTAACCATTCAAACTACTTAAACTGCTGCAGCAAAAGAGAACACGCGCGCTGTTTCTTTCTTTTTTTTCCCGTTGCCGCACATACCTGAAGCGAGCACGCGCACAGAGAGAGAGAGACGCGCGATTCAAACTGCGTGATTCACAGATTGATTCCTCTTTAAAACTTCTCTTAACATACATACAAAGTTATGTTTAATAACCGTTTTGGTATTCTGGTAAACACAGTCGGTTATGTCTTCAGTAAACCGAAACAGCTGAGAAAGATGCGTGCCAGTATTAGAGACGTGCATTAGGCCTTAAAGACACAGCGTCCTATTTATACCTGCAGTGAGAAGCACTAGTTATTTTACAATTAAATATTAAATTTCTGCACCTGAATACTAGTGTTATTGATTTTATTAGTAACTTTATGTTGTATTCATCTACACTTGTCATTTTTGTAATTGACTTTATTAGTTCAGCTAGTAGTTTTTGCTGTGGATTAGAAGTACTAAAAAGTTAGCATTCAGTAATTATTAAAAAAAACAAAAAATTGTTTTGTTTGTTTTTTTGCTGATCCGAAAAATGATCCGATCCGTGACTCCAAATCCGTGATATGATCCGAACCGTGAGTTTTGTGATCCGTTGCACCACTATTGCTAACATGTTTCTAGCATGATTAGCACATTATTTACATCATTAGCATGACTGACAAGTTGCTAGCATTTTTTCAGCATGATTAACAAGTTGCTAACATGTGTCTAGCATGATAAGCACGTTATTTACGTCATTAGCATGACTGACAAGTTTCTAGCATGCTTCTAGCATGATTAGCAAGTTGCTAGCATGTTTCCAGCATGATAAACAAGTTGCTAACATGTTTCTATCATGATTAGCACATTATTTACGTCATTAGCATGACTGACAAGATACTAGCATGTTTCTAGCATGATTAGCACGTTATTTACGTCATTAGCATGATTAGCAAGTTGCTAGCATGTTTCCAGCATGATTAGCACGTTATTTGTCATTATCATGACTGAAAAGTTTCTAGCATGTTTCTAGCATGATTAGCAAGTTGCTAACATAGCATGATTAGCATGTTATTTACATCATTAGCATGATGAACAAGTTTCTAGCATGTTTCCACCATGATTAGCAAGTTGCTAGCATGTTTCCAGCATGATTAATAAGTTGCTAACATGTTTCTAGCATGATTAGCACGTCATTAGCATTATTAACAAGTTGCTAGCATGTTTCCAGCATGATTAACAAGTTGCTAACATGTTTCTAGCATGATTAGCACGTCATTAGCATGATTAACAAGTTGATAGCATGTTTCCAGCATGATTAACAAGTTGCTAGCATGTTTCCAGCATGATTAACAAGTTTGCTAACATGTTTTTAGCATGATTAGCACGTCATTAGCATGATTTACAAGTTGCTAGCATGTTTCCAGCATGATTAACAAGTTGCTAACATGTTTCTAGCATGATTAGCACGCCATTAGCATGATTAACAAGTTGCTAGCATGTTTCCAGCATGATTAACAAGTTGCTAGCATGTTTCCAGCATGATTAACAAGTTGCTAACATGTTTCTAGCATGATTAGTAAGTTACTAGCATGACATTAGCAAGACTAACAAATTACTAGCATGTTTCTAGCACGATTAGCAAGCTACTAGCATGATTCTAGTTGCTAGGCTTGGCTATATAGTTAAATAGATTAGAAAATATTAGATAAAATGGACGTTTGGACGGATTAGAAATAGTACATAGAAGGGAAGCTTCATTTAGTCTCAAGGGATTCTGGGAGTTTAAATTTAAATTTTGACAGTTGGCGTGCAAATAGTCTTGGCTCATTTAAACATTCCAACAAAACAGATCAGTAGGCTTGAAAAAAGCCAACCTAATTACTGAACCCCCCAGAGACTGCAGTACTTTACAAATACAAGCTTTTCTGAAGATCCAGGACTTTATAAAAAATGCATCTATAATAGATTACTGGCATATTAAAAGTGATAATGTAATATTTTTGAGTTACAGAATTTTTTAATATCACATCTATGTCATAATTATTCAACCCCCATTCAACATGGGTGTTTTTAGTTACTTATTTGTATGGAGGGGAACAAAATTGTCTTAAAACCCAATTAAACCTTCAGAAACTCAATTAGAAAACAGAATTAGCTTGAGGTGTTATACATACATACATTTAGCCCATGCATGTGCTGACGTTTGAGTAGCTAATAATACAAAGTCAACAGAGCTCTCACAAAAGCTATAGAGAATAAATTATTTTATTACTTTAGAAAGTCTAAGGCTATATGAAGATTTCCAAGACATTAAAAGTTCCTAGAGACACAGCTGGCAGCCTTACCCCCAATTTCCACCAGATGCGGAACGGCTGCGTGACAGCTCCGTGTTCCGTCGTCCGTCAGTACCCACCAGGTCCGGATTTGTTACGGAACGGCTGCGGTCATGACTGACAGCTGACGTCACGAGGCCCCATGTAATCTCGCGAATTCTGGTGTGATCGCGCGGTATGTAGTTTCTATAAACAGAACTACCAAACCAGGAACAGTTTTCCATCCGGAGGAGTGTAGGATAGAACTCTTTTCTGAATTACCTACCGATCTCTCTTTTCTGTGGATTTTGATTCTATCACTTCTGCTATAGTTTTCCACGCCGCATCCTTTTTAATGTTGTCCTTATAAAAAGGATGTGAGGGGTCATAGATGATGGGTTGATTCTGTACCTCAATAATCAGCATTTCTTCATCCATCGTGTCAACGGGGTTAAAACTTCAACAAGCCTGTCTCCGCCCATTATGACGTTTTCAAGGTGTAGTGTAGGGAAATATGAGCGCGGTGTATTTTATTTTGAAAATTAAACGGATCTTTTATTTTGTTTCTGGCTGTTCTGTTTTGTCACTCGACTTCCTGTCCTGCGTACTCTGCCCTGTAGTGCTGCGGAGCGCTCCAGCATCCGGCAAAAATAGAAGCTCTGCGTATTTGCTCCGGAGGGCTGCGGATCGCCGGAGTCGGAACGCAGCTGTACCGCATTCAGTGGAAATACACTCATCGACTTTAATGGAAACCTATTGACTCCGCCGCCGTGCCGGAGCCGTAACGCAGCCGGTGGAAATTGGGGGTTATTCCTTCGTTTAAAATGTGTTGTACCAGAAAACATCTGAGGGTGTTGAAGAAAAAGCAGAGTATCATAAAATGTTTGATCAGAACAACTGAGGAAAAACCTGCAATGTACAGCCGAAGACTTGCAAGATGACCTGATGAAAGGTGGAAAAACATTTCAGTGCAGAGTATAAGATGAACACTAGACAAGCATGGCTTTCGTGTTGGGGCATTTTGACCAAGAAGAACATAAAATGTTGACTGAATATGCTAAAATTCATTTGGATAGACCTGTGGAGTTCTGGAAGAGTTTTATGGAGTTTATGGAACTTTTTAGACCCATGGATCAGCGGTATGATTGGTACAAAATCAGCAAAACTAATGAGCAGAAGACCACCATCTCTATGGTCAAACATTGAGGTAGACGAGTCCTGTTACAGGGGTGTTGCAAGAAGTGGAAATCATGACCGTATGAAGGACATCATGGATTATTTGAAGTATCAGGCCATTTTGGCAAGAATTGTAATGCCTTTGGTGCAGAGACTGAAGCTGATGATCAATGGACTTTCCTGCATGACAATCATTCCAAAGTAAACATCCAAATCTACTTAAGCTTGGTTAAGGGATGAGTCCTAAAATGTTTTTGAGTGGCCTGTCTCCAGATTTAATTCTCATTAAAATTTTTTGGTCGAATTTGATTATCCGTGATCTGAAAGCTTTTCAGATGAGGAGTGTGCAAAGACTGCAGTAGAGAGTCGTGGCCTAATGGTTAGAGAGTCGGACTTGTAACCCAAAGGTTGCGGGTTCGAGTCTCAGGTCCGACAGGTGGGGGGAGTGAATGTACAGCACTCTCTCCACCCTCAATACCACGAGGTGAGTCCCTTGAGCAAGGCACCGAACCCCCAACTGCTCCCCGGGCGCCGCAGCAATGGCTGCCCACTGCTCCGGGTGTGTGTTCACGGTGTGTGTGTGCACTTGGATGGGTTAAATGCAGAGCACAAATTCCTAGTACTTGGCCTCACTTCACCTCCTTTCCTTTCCTTTCCTTTCCTTTCCTTGTTATAGTTGTTGTGTGACCAAGAAATGTGACCAAAGACTAAATGAAATTGCTAAATTACTGGTTGAGTGAGTGTTGCTGTGTCAGTGTTTATAATACCATTCAGAACACCTCTGAAACCACATAGCAACACACAAAACCATACAGAACACCCCAGAAACCTCATAGTAACACACTTAAACCATTCATAACACCCCTGAAACCACATAGCAACACACTTAAACCATCCAGAACCCCCCCGGAAACTGCGTAGCAACAAACCTAAACCATTCAGAACACCTTGGAAACTGAATAGCAACACACTAAACCATTTAAAACACCCTAGCAACTGCATAGCAACACACTAAACCACCCAGAACACCCTGGAGACCGCATAGCAACATACTTAAACCATCCAGAACACCCTAGAAACCACATAGCAACACACTTAAACCATCTAGAACACACCGGAAACCGCATAGTAAAATGCTAAACCATCCAGAACACCCCGGAGACTGCATAACAACACACTTAAACCATCTAGAACACACCAGAAACTGCATAGCAACATACTAAACCATCCAGAACACCCCGGAGACTGCATAACAACACACTAAACCATCCAGAACAACCTAGAAACTGCATAGCAACACACTAAACCACCCAGAACAACCTAGAAACTGCATAGCAACACACTAAACCACCCAGAACAACCTAGAAACTGCATAGCAACACACTAAACCACCCAGAACAACCTAGAAACTGCATAGCAACACACTAAACCACCCAGAACAACCTAGAAACTGCATAGCAACACACTAAACCATCCAGAACAACCTAGAAACTGCATAGCAACACACTAAACCACCCAGAACAACCTAGAAACTGCATAGCAACACACTAAACCACCCAGAACAACCTAGAAACTGCATAACAACACACTAAACCATCCAGAACAACCTAGAAACTGCATAGCAACACACTAAACCACCCAGAACAACCTAGAAACTGCATAGCAACACACTAAACCACCCAGAACAACCTAGAAACTGCATAGCAACACACTAAACCATCCAGAACAACCTAGAAACTGCATAGCAACACACTAAACCACCCAGAACAACCTAGAAACTGCATAGCAACACACTAAACCACCCAGAACAACCTAGAAACTGCATAGCAACACACTAAACCACCCAGAACAACCTAGAAACTGCATAACAACACACTAAACCATCCAGAACAACCTAGAAACTGCATAGCAACACACTAAACCACCCAGAACAACCTAGAAACTGCATAGCAACACACTAAACCACCCAGAACACCTCAGAAACCACATAGCGACACACTAAACCATCCAGAACACCCTAGAAACCTGCATAGCAACACACAAAACCATCCAGAACACCCTGAAAACTGCATAGTAACACATTTAAACCATTCAGAAAACCCCAGAAACCGCATAGCAACACACTAAACCAGGGCTATTCAATTGGCGGCCCGCCAATCATCTTCGTCCGGCCCGAGGGAGAAGTATGCGCAGGTGGCTTGAATTGTTTTTGTACTAATTAGTTTGTCCACTAGGCAGCAACATTGGCCCGGGCCAGCCAAAAAAGAAATGCAAGACAGCCAAGAACAACAACAATCTACCGGAGACCGCAACAAAATCCACAAAATATTAAGCAGCACAACTGTTTTCAGTATGGATAATAATAGAAATGTTTCTTGAGCAGCAAATCAGCAAATTAGAATGATTTTTGTAGGATCATGTGACACTGTAATGATGCTGAAAATTCAGGTTTGCATGACATGAATATATTAAAACAGAAAACAGCTACTTTAAACTGCAATAGTATTTCACATTATTACTGTTTGTGCTGTATTTTTGATCACATAAATGCAGCCCTGGTGACCATAAGATTTTCTTTCCTTTTGAAAGCTTTTAAATATCTTACCTACTTGAATCACTTGGATGGTAGCGTATGTATGTAATGAGTAATGTACGTGCTTTGTGTCACATAGTGTCAGCCTGTCTATGGTTTTATTTTTGCAGTAATATCCATTTTATTACTGGCTGTACATTATGATACTTATTTTTGAAACCTATTATTTTTCTCATGTTAGCAGCTATTACAGTCTCAGTGACTCCAATCAATGAAGTATAGCATTATCCTTCTGTTGTTCTGTTACTCAATTTACATTTATATTTCTCTGTGTCTCTCTCCTGCTCTCTGTTACCCTGGGAGGGCTGAGGAGTGTCAGAACAACTCGTGTGATTGGCATCTCTATCATCTTTGATTTGAGCAGACAATTGAAAGAACAAACAGTTAAAATTACATTGTCGGTGCAATTCTCAACATGTAAATGAGCAAATTACTGTTCTCATTCTTACACGCATTCCTAGTTTTATTGTGAATGATGCATCTGTGCATGTTATTCTATAGAATTATTTTTAGTTTTACAATTTTATTAAATATAATGATTTTTCCAATCGAGTCCTGAATGATTACATATATTTTTTTATTTTTAACTCTTTCCCTGCCACATACTTTTGCATCACATTAGGAAAGTCCAATTGGTTGCAAATAGCATTTTATGAAATGTATTGTGAGATCTGCTCTTTTTATTTGTAGAAATGAAAATAGAAAGCACTTGAAACAGGACATTTTCTTGTTTCTTGTGCAAATATGTTAAATACTTAATGAATGCTCTCTAAATGCTGTCTAATTTCCATAAACATTTAAGCTTATTTTCATAATTGCTTAAATTATTAATTTTGGATTTCAGACATTTTTTGGTAATTTAACTAAAAGGCACTTAATATTTCATACAGAATAGCTCTGATTCTTTTAATGTGCTTCTGTCTGGGTATCACTGAATAAAGTCTGGATTAAACTGCTTCAGATTCTACATTTAGTGTCATTATCATGATCATGATCATCATTGAAAATAATAGCTTCTAGGTTTATTATCCATGCTCTTTTTTTAACAGAGTTGCATTAAACATTCTCTGCAGGATTTCTTTTCACTAACAACATAATCGTTTTGTCTGTCTCTTGTCTTTTCTCACAGGTTTTCCGCTGGTCTGCATCATCCTCTGGATCTTCTCCAGACTGTATTTTGAGGATACAGAGTAATTGCAAATTTTCCCCTACCTGACTTAGTGGTGCTCGTTCATGCTAGGGTTAGGGATTTAAACAAGCCCCTAAAGCCAAGTCCACACTGCAGAACTCAATCTCATTGCCTTTGATGTTTTAGTCAGCTAGTCTGCTACATAAAGTCCCAGTTCGACACCCGTGCAACGTTCTTCTAGAATGAATGATAGCCTTATCATAAAGCAGTGGCTTCTGTTGTTTGCTGCTTTATTACATCTTACTGGTTAGGACATTAAGTTGTCTGTCTAGTAGGCAAAATATCACAAGACTTGTTCAGTAAGCAGTGACCCAGAACAGCTTAGCATCCACATAGCAACACACTAGAACAATCCAGAAAACCCAAGCAAGCTCATAGCAAAATGATAAAACCATTCAGAACACCCTGGAAATTGCATAGCAAAACACTAAAACCATTCAGAAGACCCTAGAATCTGCATAGCAACACAATAAAATATCCTTAACACCCTGGAAGCCACATAGTAATACACTAAACCATCCCAAACACCCTAGAAACTGCATTGCAACACACTTAAACCAGTCAGAAATTCCCAGAAACCGCATACTACACACTTAAACCATTCAGAGCATCTTGGACACAGCATAGCAACACACTTAAACATCCCAAACTCCGGCAATCGCATAGAAATGCACCTAAACTTTAGAACACCCAAGAAACCGCATAGCAACACACTTCAAATATCCAGAACACCCCAGAAACCACATAGTAACACCAACCATCCAGAACACCCTGGAAACCACATAGTCACACAAACCATTCAGAACACCTTGGAAAACAGCACAGCAATACACTAAACCATCCAGAACACACCAAAAACCACATGGCAACACACTACAACCATCCAGTGCACGCCAGAAACCACAATGTAATACATACCATCCAGAACACCCTGAAAACCGCTTAGCAACACAATTAAACCATCTAGAAACCACATAGCAACACACTAAAACAACCACATAGCAACACACTTAAACCATCCGAACACACAAGAAACCACATAGCAACACACTAAACCATCCAGAACACCCTGGAAACCACATAGCAACACACTTAAACCATCAGAACACACCAGAAACCGCATAGCAACACACTAAACCATCCAGAACACCCTGGAAACCACATAGCAACACACTAAACCATCCAGAACACCCCGGAAACCACATAGCAACGCACTAAACCATTCAGAACACTCTGGAACCCGCATAGCAGCACACTAAACCATTCAGAACACCTCAGAAAACGCAAAGCAACACACTAAACCATCCAGAACACTCTGGAACCCGCATAGCAGCACACTAAACCATTCAGAACACCTCAGAAAACGCATAGCAACACACTAAACCATCCAGAACAGCCCGGAAACCGTATAGCAATGCACTAAACCATCCAGAACACCCCAGAAACCACATAGCAACACACTAAACCATCCAGAACAGCCCGGAAACCATATAGCAATGCACTAAACCATACAGAACACCCCAGAAACCACATAGCAACTCACTAAGCCATTCAGAACACCCTAGAAACCACATAGCAACGCACTAAACCATTCAGAACACTCTGGAAACCGCATAGCAGCACACTAAACCATTCAGAACACCTCAGAAAATGCAAAGCAACACACTAAACCATCCAGAACAGCCCGGAAACCATATAGCAATGCACTAAACCATACAGAACACCCCAGAAACCACATAGCAACTCACTAAGCCATTCAGAACACCCTAGAAACCACATAGCAACGCACTAAACCATTCAGAACACTCTGGAAACCGCATAGCAGCACACTAAACCATTCAGAACACCTCAGAAAATGCAAAGCAACACACTAAACCATCCAGAACAGCCCGGAAACCGTATAGCAATGCACTAAGCCATCCAGAACACCC
Source organism: Garra rufa (assembly GCF_049309525.1). Classification (NCBI taxonomy): domain Eukaryota; kingdom Metazoa; phylum Chordata; class Actinopteri; order Cypriniformes; family Cyprinidae; genus Garra; species Garra rufa. The sequence goes on along the minus strand of NC_133378.1, from coordinate 35,957,375 downwards.
TAGAAACCACATAGCAACGCACTAAACCATTCAGAACACTCTGGAAACCGCATAGCAGCACACTAAACCATCCAGAACACCCCAGAAACCACATAGCAACGCACTAAACCATCCTGGGGTGCGTTTCCCAAAAGCATCGTTAGCCAACTATGGTCGCAAGTTCCGTCGTTACCAACATAGTTCAACGATTGGGTGTTTCCCAACACCATAGTTCAAACGAACATTCGCAAACAGCGTCACAAACTTACTTGGTTGGAACTACAGCTCTCGACCTGTGGTTAGAAGCATCGTTGCTTCTTAGTAACACATGTGGGCTTAATAAATTATGTTCTTGGTCACAGTTTGCAAGCTAACACGCAGTACAATCTATATCCTCAATTTTATCTAAAAATAAATGCGTTTTACTCTATGTATTTTTGTGCGTCCTTTATAAGCGTTGTTTATGAATAGTGCGCATGTGCACAAATGCCTGAGGGAACCCCGGAGTATGACATAAGAGAGAACGCGCAATGAATCAAACATCAAATAAAGCGAAATGACAGGGAACAAAAATAGTAAATTAGTCATTAGGTGCCATGTTCAATATAGCTGCATTTTTGAGAGACCCTAATCAGTTAAATAGCAGAAGTTATTACTCGGTGACGTCATTAAAAACGGCCCTAAGTTGTTGAACTAATGTGGTTCAAACGACGGAGATGCGACCGTGTTCGGGAAACACTCCTGACTAGCTAGTTCGTTTCCACAACGATGCATCATACTATGGAGGTTAACCAGCGAGTTATGTCGTTGTACGGGAAACGCACCCCAGAACAGCCTAGAAACCGCATAGCAACACACTAAGCCATCCAGAACACCCTAGAAACCGCATAGCAACACACTAAACCATCCAGAACACTCTGGAAACCGCATAGCAACACACTAAAACAATTCAACACCCTAGCAACTACAAAGCAAACCTGTGCAGAACACTTCAGCAACCACGTATAACACTCTAGCAGCTTGGCATTAACTTTAACATATGCAAGCAATATTTTATTTAGAAAATGTAAAAAAATATATATATAGTTAAAGTACAAAAAAAAGAACAGTTCAGAAAAGTCGAATGACTTGAATTGCTTGGTCACAGTGTTTATTATTTCACTGCCTCTTTAGATCCACAGTTGTTCTGCGCTCACATCAGACAGGAAATTAGTCTTTTAATGGATGGGAGAGCAGAACAGGTAGAGATTTAAATCAGCTCTGTCTTATCAAGGCCTTTGGGTGTTTTCCAGGTGTTGGGACATAAATGAAGATTCTCCTTATTGGTGGATCATCAAGGGTCCCATTGTAGTTTCCATAGGGGTAAGATAAAGCGTGAGGACATGGATAAATGAGTTTGGCTCACACACAATTATTTTCAGCTCATATTTTTCTGTTTACCCTACTAGGTGAACTTCCTTCTCTTCATGAACATCATCAGGATTCTGGTGCAGAAACTGAACCCTCGCTTGATCCAGTTCAACAATTCGGCTCAGTACAGGTACAGAAAATATGACAACACCACAAAAACTATGAGTAGGGCTATCAAAAATGGGACAGGAATGGTGTGTCCTCAGGTGTGGAGATGAGTGGGTGCTTCAATTCATTCTCTATGGGAGCTGAGCAGCAGATCTGCGTGGGGGATTGTGGGATTGATAGAGTGGCTTAAGTGGTGAAAGCTTTAAAATAAGCCTAACAAATGACTAGGTTCAGTACATCAACTTTAGTAAATGCATTAATAGCTCCATCAGACAACATTTTTGCTTTTCCACCAACTGCTGAACTGAGCTGTAAAAAAATATCTTGTCAGGTTAAAATGTGTCTTAAATGCTAAATGATTGCATTCATGTGATAAATAATGAATGAAACGATGAAATGCATGGAGCGTGACTTTGAGATCCATGGATAAGCACTACAGATGTACAGCTGAGGCAAACCTCACATGCTGACAGTTAATAGAATTGAGTTCCCAGAACGCCGATGAAGGAGATTGTTGTGGACTTGACACGTCATTGTCACTGCAAGGATCCTTTGATAATTTTTAGCTACGGCGGCTGCTGGAGGTGTGACTCTCTTAAATGCCGTGCCTTTGTTCTTTCGTCTCTACTGTGCTGTACTTCCCCCTGTAGAGCCCACCACATACTGTAACAGCACTGGTGATTATAACAACACTGCCACAGGACATAAGATTGCTTTTGCTATTTAGGGTATTTTAACAGATAACCTGCAAGCAGAGTTTTTTTGAATTATTATAGTGTTATTAATATTTTGAAATAGCTTTCTTATACTGTGTAGATAGACCAAAAGATTTTTGTATTTTTGATTAAAAATACAGTAAAAACAGTAATATTGTGAAACAATTAGATTATATTGTAAATGTAATACAATTGAACTCAGAAGTTTACGTACACCTTGCAGAATCTGCAAAATGGTCATTATTTAACAGAATAAGAGGGATCATACAAAATGCATGCTATTTTTATTTAGTACTGACCTGAATAAGATATTTCACATAAAAGACGTTCACATATAGTCCACAAGAGAAAATAATAGTTGCATTTATAAAAATGACTCTGTTCAAAAGTTACACTTGATTCTTAATACTTTGTTGTTACCTTAACAAGTTCTTCAGAAAAATCCTTCAGGTCCCACAAATTAACATTTTTTCAGCATTTTTGTGTATTTGAACTCTTTCCAACAATGACTGTATGATTTTGAGATCCACTGTTTCACACTGAGGACAACTGAGGGACTCATGTGCAGCTATTACAGAAGGTTTAAACACTCACTGATGCTTCAGAAGGAAAAACAATGCATTAAATTTGAAAATCAGAGTAAATGTAACTTATTTTGTTTTCTGGGAAACATGTAAGTATCTTTTGTAGCTTCTGGGAAAATATGATATTTAGGCAAAATAAGAAAAAGGTACACATCCACATTCCGTTCAAAAGTTTACACCCCTGGCTCTTAATGCATCATCCTGAACAGTTAAACTGCCCGCTGTTCAAGTCCCACTAATTTTTTGGTTTTTCAGCATTTTTGTGTATTTGAACCCTTTCCAACAATGACTGTTTGATTTTGGATCCATATTTTTTTACACTAAGGACAGCTGAGGGAATCATATGAAACTATTACAGAAAGTTCCAACACTCATTGATGCTTCAAAAGGAAACACGATGCATTAAAAGTCAGGGGTGTAAACTTTTGAATGGAATGAAAAAAAAGCACACACAGCTGTGAATCATTCAGGTAACACAACAGTATTAAGAATCAAGTATATGTAAACTTTTGAACAGGGTCATTTTTATAAATTCAGCTATTATTGTCTCTTCTGGATTATATGTAAACGTCTTTTATTTAAAATATCTTATTTAGGTCAGTACTAAATAAAAAACTACATGCATTTTGTATGATCCCTCTTATTTTGCTAAAATAATTACCATTATGCAGATTCTACAAGGTGTATGTAAACTTTTGACTTCAACTGTCTATTCCTATGAAGGCAAAGCTGAATTGTGAGCTGATAAGTTTTGAAGTTTTTCATCTAATATTTGTAATTTATTTTATTTAAGATCAATTTCAGTTAATGATTTGATTTTAGTAGTTATAGTTTTAGTTAACAATATGTGTTTACCAGTGGCATTACAATGTTTTTGGACATAAAAAGTACCATCTAAATTTATATGAAAAAAGGCTGTACTTTTAAAAAAATTACTATGGCATTACCGTGACATGTGGATATGAAAAGATGTCAATACCATGGTATTCATTAAACTACCTTGTAGTTCCCTGTACAGTAAGTACCTTGATATAGATGATAACTTAAAGGAGTAGTTCACTTCCAGAACAAAAATGTACAGATAATGTACTCACCCCCTTGTCATCCAAGATGTTCATGTCTTTCTTTCTTCAGTCGTATAGAATATGTTTCTTGAGGAAAACATTTCTGGATTTCTCTCCTTATAATGGACTTCTATGGTGCCCCCGACTTTGAACTTCCAAAATGCAGTTTAAATGCAGCATCAAAGGGCTCTAAACGATCCCAGCTGAGGAAGAAGGGTCTTGGCTAGCTCTGTGTGAACTGTGTATTCCGGTTCTTGAGAGTTGGGTATGTCGAAAAACTCCCATCTCGTGTCCTCCTCCAACTTCAAAAACTGAACTGGAATACACACAGTTCACGCAGAGCTAGACAAGATGAGCATTTGAGTTTAAAAGTATGTAAATAATAATAATAATAAAAAAAATAACCAATCGTTTCACTAGATAAGACCCTTCTTCCTATTTTGGGATCGTTTAGAGCCCTTTGAAGCTGCATTTAAACTGCATTTTGAAAGTTCAAACTCGGGGGCACCATAGAAGTCCACTATATGGAGAGAAATCCTGAAATGCTTCCCTCAAAAAACATAATTTCTTTACGACTTAAGAAAAAAAGGCACAAACATCTTGGATGACAAGGGGGTGAGTACATTATCTGTACATTTTTGTTCTGGAAGTGAACTATACCTTTAAGATTGTGTGTGATGGTATCAAATGGTAATAATTCCAAGAATACCATGGTATACTATGGTACATGTCTAAAATATTATACTTTTTGCTAGTTTTTCGTAAGTATTAACAATAATATAACATGTCAAATCCATTGTTCTTTTTTTGGACATAATACCGTGGTTTTTGGGCATATACAATGGTAATACCGTTAAACTTTGTACTAAGTACTTTGGTATATGATTATGGTATCAGCTGAAAAACGTTGTCATAATAACACTAATTAAAATAAACAGTTCTTCTGCCAGTTCATATAGTTAAACTGTAGGCTGTTGCCAAGCAACATAATGAAATTTCAATACTGTTTTTACATCCATGTGTCAGAGGATGATTTCCAGTACATTTCTGCCTGGCACGGCTCATGTTTAAGAGCACTGAATGACCATAAACAATACTTGGAGAGAGATGTGTGTATGTGTTTGCTTATGTGTCCTGTTAATGCTGTTATCATGAAGAGACTCTTTGTGTTTGCCAAAAATGAGTGTTTCCAGCTGTTGTGTTTAGATTCATACTCATACATATGCAGATTTCACATGCAGCTACGCACCCTAGGATCTGTTTTTTAGACTTTCTGTCAGATTATTTCATGGTTTTGCATTAAAACTGTGCAGCAGTGCTGGTAAAACAGCGAGATCATTGATCTGTGGGTGAAATTTTAATTTGTTTTACACGGAGGGACCTCATCTATATTTATATTTAAAGCAATAGCTCACCCAATATGAATAAAAAATGTAGTTTTTGCCATTAAACCTCAGTGAATAAACTTTCAACTTTCATAAAGTTGACTTCAGAAGACAGTGTACAGTGTACAAGTTATATAAACTACTTTTGTGCTATAGTTCTTCATAAAGATTTGTTTTATGAAAAAAGCAACTAAAACTTTTTTTACTCTTTGAAGATAGAAAATCATAAATCATAGGCTTGGAGTGAAAGTAGAAAATTAGCAGAGACGTTATAATAATCAATGCACATATGTTTACCTTCATACATATTCAATTTTATCTGGCTCACAAATAAAAAAGTATACAAACAGAAGAAATGTAATTATTGGAAGTTATAAATACAGCATTATTCACAGTATTTATAATGCATTTACGAATATTCACATCACATCAGTGTGCAAATGCAGAGGACACATGCAAATCTTAAAGGAACAGTTTACCCTAAAATGTAAACAAAATTTTCGTTTTTTTTTTCCTTTTTCAACAAAAGACGATGAAAGTGAATCTCTTGATCTCATTAATCTGCATTTATCCATAATTGATGCCAAAACAACATGGTTCGCTGCAAAAAAATGCTTTTGTTACTTTGATTTTTGTCTTGTTTCCAGCCAAAATATCTTAAAATTCTTAAATCAAGAAGGATTTTCTAGACGAGTATTTTTTTTTTTTCAGAAACAAGTCAAAATTAAGGGAGTTTCTTATCTTATTTAAAACTGATTATTTTTCTTATCTCATTGGGCATTTTATTTAGCTTGTTTCAAGCAAAAATACTCTTAATTTTGAGTAGTTTGTTTTCTGAAAACAAGAATTTTTAGATGTTTTGGCTGGAAACAAGACAAAAAATCCAAGTAAGAAAAGCATTTTTTGCAGTGTTTCTTGAATATATTTTGACCAAAAGTGACACATCCGTTTGAATGTGCGAGCTTTTTTCACATAAAGCTCTCTATAAAATATAGCCTACAAGTGTTCAAGTGTAATGTTTCTTTAAAATGCTTTCTGCTCCATTTTGGAGCTTTCAAAGCATTCTCCTTGCACATGGGAAAAATAACAGTATGCATGTTGGGAATGACAGGGTGAGTAAATCGTGACAGTATTTCGATTTTTCGTGAGCTGTTCCTTTATAGTGTTGTCTGAAGGCATGCCTTATCATGTTCTTGCTCGTTTACATCCATAAAGTCCACTCACCAGAAGCACCCAGCAGTAATCTGCCCAATAACACTCTTACCCTTTTTCCTCTTCATCCTTTATCTCTCCTCCCCTCAGGCGACTGACCAAGTCCACTCTCCTCCTCATCCCTCTCTTCGGCACTCATTACATGGTCTTCAGCTTTCTCCCAGACTACTTCAACGTGAGCCTGCGGCTTTGCATCGAGCTGTGTCTGGGCTCCTTCCAGGTTATTCAGCATGCTATCAGCACAACACAGCTTAAACACAAACACAGCATGCATGAACATATTAAAGCTGGAAAACAACACGACTTTTGCCCAGATTTTCAGTCAGTCAGGATGTGATGACACTAGTTGCCAAAAATTAAAACTAGTATGCAGATTTTCAGAGTTGACTTGGAGTTGATGAATTTAGTGTTTAGTGTGAAATTTAGATTCACAACCAAATGGCTCTTTCTGACTGGTCTTGTTAGTGAAGCAAAATCATCCAGCACAAACAGTATGGTCCAATTTATGAACAAATTACTGTTCTTTTTATTGATTCAAAAACTCACAGCACAAGCTGTACAGTCCAATTCACAAACAAATGACTTTTCAATTGGTTCTTTTGTGTCATAAAAAAAACTTTCAACACAACCAGTGTAGTTTGATTAACTAATAAATGACTTGTTTAAAATGCTTCTTTTTAGTCACTCAAATGTGTAGTTCACAAACAAATGACTTAAAGGGATAGTTCACCCAAAAATGAAAATTTGATGCTTATCTGCTTACCCCCAGGGCATCCAAGATGTAGGTGACTTTGTTTCCTCAGCAGAACACAAACAAAGATTTTTAACGAAAACCGGTGCAGTCTGTCAGCCAAATAATGTGAGTGGATGGGCACCAGATCTTTAAAAGTAAACAAAAACATGCACAGACGAATCCAAATTACACCCTGCGACTCATGACGATACATTGATGCCTCATACAAAAATGCCTATTATTACAGTTATTCTTTTTTAGTCAATCAAAAACATACAAAACAGTGTAGTCTGATTTACAAAAAATTACTATTTTAAACCAGTTCTTTTTTAACAGAATGAAAACACCTAAGACAAACAGTATAGTCCGATTCACAAATTACATTTTTAAAATGGTTCTTTTTATCAGCCATAAACATATAAAGCAACCAGCATAGACTGATTCACAAACAAATGATTCTTTTAAACCAGAACTTTTATTAAATTAAAACACACAGCACAAAGAGTGCAGTCCGATTTTAGTGAATCACACACATACAGTACAGCTCAACCAGTGTAGTCCAATTAACTAATAAAAAAGTCTTTTAAACCTGTTATTTTAAGTGAATCAGAAATACCGTATGCAAACCAACTAGTGTAGTCTGGTTCACAAATAAAGCATATTTTTTAATTGAATGAATTACTTTTTTATTGAAACATGCAGCACAAAAGGTACAGCCAGATTCACAAACAAATGACTCTTTTAAAATTGTTTAGTCAGTCAGAAACCATCATATTCTTGATTTCCATTAAATGACTTTTAAACCAGTTCTTTTTACTGAATCAAAAATATCTAGCACAAACAGTACAGTCTGATTTACGAGCAAATTAGTCTTTTAAACTAGTTTTTATTGAAAAGTCACATTCACAAACAAATGAATCTTTTACAATGATTCTTTTAGTCAGTCAGACACATACAAATCAAACAGCTTAGTCTGATTCACAAACAAATGGCTCTTTTTAAACCAGCTGTTTTTATTAGAAACAAATAGCTCTTTTTAGTAAGTCAAAAACAGACAGCACAAGCAATGTAGTTTGATTCATGAACAAATGACTATTCCTAATCAGTTTTTTTTATTGAATCAAAAACAGCTACATTAGCACAAACAGTACAGTCTGATTCACAAACAAATGTCTCTTTTTAGTGAAGCACACATATATACAGCAGAGTTGTGAAATACCTGAGTAATTTTACTTCATTACTGTACTTAAGTATTATTTTGGGGGATTTGTACTTTACTCAAGTACAAATCAAACTGACTACTAGTACTTTTACTTGATTACACTCCTCACAATTTTATTTCATCTTGAAAAGTACATTGCATTTTGATTGTATCTTATGCACATTAAATTGCATTCTCTCCCTTTAACCATACTTCTGTACGTCTGTCAGAAAAAAAAAGTACTTCTACTTTGTCAATACTGGAGTATAATTTAAAGTTGTACTTTTTTACTTTTACTCAAGTACGTTTTTGGTCAGATACGTGTACTTTTTAATTGAGTAAAATAAAAAACAGTGCAGCTAAACTAGTCCAATTGACTAACAAACGACTCTTTTAAAATGGTTCTTTTTAGTTAATCAGAAACATACAAAGCAAAAAGTGTAGTCTAGTTCAAGAATAAATAACTCTTTTAAACCATGTTCTTATTTGAATCAAAAACACATAAAACAGGATAGTCCGATTCACAAACAAATGACTCTTTTAAAATGATTCTTTTAGAGTCATAAACCTGTAACCTAACCAGCATAGTCTGATTCACAAACAAATGATTCTTTTAAACCAGATTTTTTTTTTTTATTAAAAAAGATTAAAAAAACTAGCACAGTATAGTCTGATTCTCAAACAAATGATGATTTTAAATCAGTTCTTTTTAGTCGCTTGATTCACACTTGATCTTTTAATTTAATTAAAAGCGGCGCAACCGTCGCACACTAATGAGGTGCATGTTTCTGCAAGAGTTTGTTGTGTTCTGTCTGCTATCCCTAGTCGTATACTATATGATGGTCATTTTTTCTCCAATTTCAACCATTTACAAAATCCGAAAGTGTATGATGCCTAGTATTCTGCACAGATTTTAAAAGTCATGTGGTGTATTCCAGCCTTCAAATGAGCTCAGATCAAAACGACCTCGGAGCAGACCTCGTACTCACCTTTGATCTGTTGAGACAGAAGATGGACATTGGGGCTTTAGATATATTACTTAGTTAGATGAAACACTAATTGAGTTTCCTGAAGGGCCAGCGACTAATTTCAAACATTAATTCCACGCAGGAGTTCGAGAAACATAACAGGAAAGCTGTTACCTTCTTGTAAAGGTTTAATATGGTGTTCGTGATGTGCGTTTTTTAGTGCTTATTACTTTCTCTGTGTAGAATAACATTGAAGTTACACTGTTATTTATCTTGACTAGTCAGATATGTCAGCTCACCCTGAATGTGCGAAATGATTGACAGGTAGGGAGGCACCTCAACTTTTCAGATTGCTATTTGCTGTTTACAGAGCCTATGGCGGTCCCAGTGACAGGTTTGATATCCTAGGACATCTATTTTAGGGTTGTCAGTTAGATACTATATATAGCCTGTATATATAGTGTTGTGTGTGCTAGAGCTGGACATGTCAGACTGCTCAAAAAGAGCAATATTTTGATTTAGCTGCCTTCAAGGCTATCCCTAATGGGCCATGTTCACAGTTCAAAGCATCTCTACAGCAGCATTTATCTGTGTTTTTGATCTGAAAGTACAGGAGTGGTTCACTTGAATATGATAATCGTGCCATTATTTACTCGTCCTTGTATGCTGTTATTTTTCTAAAGAAAACTGAAGTAGAAATTTGTGAGTACAATCTATTCTATGCATACGCATCTTTAAATTTAACTTCTTGTGATAAATGTTGATTATAATGTGTATAATTATTCTGAAATGGAATTTTAAGTGTTTTAAAACATTCATGAAATGGTATAGAAAGTTTTTGAGTTTTAATGATTTATTACAAGAATAGGTTCATATCTTAGTTTTATTACACGGCTCTTTGGAATGCTTGATTCTGATTGGTCAGTTGAGACATTTGCAGGTTCGTTCTTTTCAAATAATCACCGCTCCAAAGTAATAACGCATAGCCGGTACTACTTGTATGTTTAAAATCCCTCCGTGCCAACAAAGATTACCGTTTGGCGCCATCTTGTGACAAACACTGGACAACCACAATTAACAATGGAAAATTTCGACATTAATCTATTTAAATTGTCTTACTAACGTACATAGTTTGAAGGTTAGTCACGTGGTACTATATCGTTTCGCGGAAGGATAAAAATGTTAATTTAAAACAAATATGCCAATAAAAGGTTTCAAATTCATATTCATGTCCAGTTTTTTTCCTTATGTGGCAAGTAGCCATGTAATAAGCGGGATAATGTACAGGCAGCCGGTAGTTATCGCAGAAATAAGCCCCTTCAGTGTGATACAAGACCCTCCGCTTCGCGTCGGGTCCTGATCACACTGTCGGGGCTTACTTCTGCGATAACTACCGGCTGCCTGTACATTATCCCTTACTTAACCTGGCTCTCATAAGAGTACCTGGAAATTTGGTTTGGTCCTCACACTACACATTGTGACCCATTTGAGGAGTAGTTCACTTTCAGAACAAAAATTAACAGATAAATGTACTCACCCTCTTGTCATCTTTCTTTCTTTCTTCAGTCGTAGAGAAATGGTGTTTTTTGAGGAAAACATTTCAGGATTTCTCTCCATATAGTGGACCTCTATGGTGCCCCCGAGTTTGAACTTCAAAAATGCAGCTTCAAAGGGCTCTAAACGATCCCAAATGAGGAAGAAGGGTCTTATCTAGTGAAACAATCAGTTATTTTCTAAAAACATTTACAACTTATATACTTTTTAATCTCAAAAGCATTTGAGGTTAAAAATTATTTAAATTGTAATTTTTTTCAGAAAATAGCCCATCATTTTGCTAGATAAGACCCTTCATTCCTCGACTGTCATCGTTTAGAGCCCTTTGAAGCTGCATTTTGGAAGTTCAAACTCAGGGGCACCATAGAAGTCCACTATATGGAGAGAAATCCTGAAATGTTTTCCTCAAAAACTTAAGTTCTTTACGACTGAAGAAAGAAAAACATGAACATCTTGCAAGTGGGTGAGTACATTATCTGTTAATTTTTGTTCTGAAAGTGAATTACTCCTGGGTCACACTTTATGTAATGTGAGGACCAAACCAAATTTCCAGGTACTCTTATGAGGCTAAAAATAAGATATGAGCCTATTCATTATCTCTGAATTTTTGTTCTGAAAGTGAACTACTCCTTTAAATATAACTTAAAAAAATAATGATAGTGATAATAATATAATTGAACTTATTTATTTTATTTTATTTTTTAAATAAAATAATGAACAAAAAACAAAGTGTGGTAGTAGTATTATGTTTTAAAATAAAAAGAGAGTATTAAATAAAAATACAGTTGCCGGCAATTTTGTAATGTGAATGGTGTGCGGATACGGACGGTGCTCCCAATTAAAGAGCGTTCAGTGACGAGCGTTAGTGAATGAAATGACACGTTTTTGCATTTTGCTTTGAAAACGGCAGCGAATAGCCATTTGTGGCAGCCTGGGGAAAAAGCTATTGTAATAATGTCAATTATGTGAAAAATAATGTGTTTTTCGAACCACCAAGGATGAAAGCATGTTCTAGTGCACCCCCAAAACAAAATAAAGACTTTGCAAAAGAGCATAATAGGACCCCTTTAAAACATTCATGAAATGGTATAGAACGTTTTTGAGTCTTATTAAATGATTTATTACAAGAATAGGCTCATAAGAGTAATTTCCTAGTGAATCAGACTGCACTGGTTGTTTGGTCTGTTTTTGATTCACTAAAAACAACCAGTTTAAAAGAGTCATATTTGTTCATGAATCTGACTACACTTGTTGCACCACATGTTTTTGATTCACTGAAAAGAAGACTGTTTTAAGGGGAGACACTGCAGGCAAAAACACAGTTTTTTTCATGCCCCTGTCAAGTTTGAGATTTTAGGCTTTTTGATTTTTCATAAAGTGTTTTTTTAGACTAGTGGAAAGAACATCCAAAATAGCATTTTGTCTATTTGTGTCAATAGATTTCAATGACAATATGTATTTTTAAAGGCCGTTTTCTCAAAATGAGTTTTTTTCTACAACACTGAGCCATAAATCTTCACTTCAGTAGCACTTACACATACTAAACTTTACATTTGTATTCCTGTCTATATCCTGAAGGTTTGTTCATATATAATTTGCTTGATTTTATACATTTTATTCCCCCCAAAACTGCAAAAATATATAGTTTATATATTCTGTCTGGAGTGATAAAATGAGCTATCCCAAATTCCCTCTGTAAAAACATTTGACTTTAATATGTCAAAAAAACAAACAAAAAAACATGAATTTTGAAACTGGCTTCGTCCAGTGTTTAGATTTCTGTATTAGAAATGTATGTAAATTACCGCATATTTAATTAAATAATGCCTCATTTGCATATTTAAACCTACAATTTTAGAAAACTTGTTATACAAAAAATGTTTGCAATTATCAATGTAATCAATCACCTGAGTAAGTAAGGTCATGACTATTAGTTAATTTTTTTTACCCTATTCTTGCCTTAAAAGATTTGTTCATGAATCAGACTATTCTGATCGTGCTGTCTTTGTTTCACTAAAAACTGGTTTAAAAGAGCTATTTGAACATTTTGAATTAGTCACGAGCACAAAGATTCTTTCGAATTTTCCTTTTGCATTCTATAAAACAATGCAGAATATGAATGATTCCTATCATGTCCTTTACATCTGTAAAATGTGTCAGATGTTGGATATCAATAGTGTGGGATTATGTGGATTTACTCTCTTGTGCACACACAGCCAGGTGATTTTTAGCGCAGAAAGGTCATACATTATCATCTCATGGATGCTCCTGAGATCGGATGACTATCAGTGATTATGCAAAAATGTTGTACTATGGGCTTGCAGAAATAGTGTTAAAAGCAAGTATTGTCTCAAAACACTTAATATGAGATGAAAGGGAGAGGATGAGAGATGGATTTATATTTGTAGATATTTAATGTGAGGGACATTTTCTGCAATTTACATAAACAGACTTTCTCCTCCTCATTGATTCCTAAGGGCCTCATTGTGGCAGTTCTCTACTGTTTCCTGAACCAGGAGGTGAGTGATTATTAATTCACAGCTCTCATACAGCATAAAAATATCAAACATACACCAAAATTCAGAAAAATGTGCGGAATGCTAGATGCCCTATGCATTTACAAACTGTAAAACACATGCATGTCAGATATCTAGACTAACCGGTTTGTTTACTGTTGATTTTGCAAGTTAGGTTTGTTTTTGAATGGAGATAATCAGCATTTTCAGAAGCATAAACAACATTGGTACTCAAAATCTGGCCCAATAAAGTCTTTGACAAACATGTTCGCCAGTCTTTATTAATTTAATTAAGAAACAGATTGGGGAATTTACAAGAGGACTGCTCAAAGGCCAATACGCAATTAAGGATGAATAATAATGCATTGCATTTCAGTGCTGAAAATGTACTCACCCTCTGGGCATCACCAGTGGATCCTTTGCAATCAATGGGTGCTGTCAGAATGAGACTCCACACAAACAAAACATAATAAAAATATTAACTTAAATATATGACATATATAACATATGGTATGTCAGATTTAGGTATGTTCAGATTTTAAGTTATGATCTTTTATTTGTTTTTCTGTTAGGTTCAGAATGAAATACGCTTGCGCTGGATGCGATATCAAGAGGGGAGTTATGTTGTCGTCCCTGTTGGAGCCAAAGGAAGTCAGATGGACACTCCATTCTAGAGATATTAAAACTCAGCAGTGCCTCTATATAGACCTCAATCTCAATGGGATACAGTTTTATTAAATGCAGGTTGTATTGCTCAGTTTATATGACAACAAATGGCTTAAAGAGCCAGAATACAGTTTATTTGGGCTACAGTATATCTGTGACTTACACACTCAAAACAGCAAAACTTGTTTAAAAAATGTGAATACTGGAATTGATCATACAGCAAAACTGGTGCTTTTGAAGGGATTCTGGGTGGGTTTATTTATATGTCAAGATATCTATATACAAACTTTTGTTGCCCTTCAAATTCAGATGTTTAATTCTAATATTTGTTTATAATATAATTATACTTTGTGAAAATGTTAAATTTATATTGTATCTAATAAAATGCATTATGACAGGTTTAAATATGTATTTATCTGTATGTGTGTATGTGTTTACAGTATTTAACATTTGTAAAGAGATAACTGACTTCTGAGTGAGATGCAGGTAACCAGGGCTAATTGTTACATGTTTCATATACTGTAATTTTGTAGAATTTGTTAACTACAGTTTCTATTGGCAATTTTAAGTCTTTTATTACACAAGTTGTTTTGTGTTTCATAACTTATTACTGTGTACATTTTGCTGAAACGCCTGTAATAGGCTGTTAAATGTCAAGTTCCCATCCTTCGATAACAGAATAAATGTTCAATCGCATCTTTGTTGAAAAAAACTGAAAGGTATGTGTTTATAACTACAACCCACTCTCAAAAATATTAATTTGAGCTAAAAGTGTGACAACTAGCCCTGGTTTCCCCTTTCTTTACAACTGAACAATTACTCAAGTAGCCTACTGAAATGTTGCAGCTATACACCCTAAAAGATTAGTTCACTTACAGAACAAAAAATTACAGATAATGTACTCACCCCCTCACCCAGTAAGGGAAACATTTCATTTCATTTTTCTCCATATAATGGATAAGTATGGTGCCCCCAAGTTTGAACGTCCAAAATGCAGTTTAAATACAGCTTCAAAGGGCTCTGAATGATCCCAGCCGAGGAAGAAGGCTGTTATCTAACGAAACGATCGGTTATTTTCGAAACAAATGGACTATTTATATATATTAACCTCAAATGCTCTTCTTGTCTTGTTTCTGCGATGCGCATGCATAGCCTGTGTAATCTGGGTCAATTAGGGCATGTCGAAAATCTCCCAGTTTGTTTTCGTCTTCAACTTCCAAATCGTACTACAACGCTGTTTTAGCTTTTTTTTTTTTTTTTGATCGTCTTTGTATGTTTACTTTTTAAACACTGGGTCGGTACTTCTGCAGCGATGTAGGACGATTTTGAAGTTTTGAACGGGATCTCACAGACTACCCATGCACATCACAGTTGAGACAAGATGAGCGTTTGAGGTTACAAAGTATATAAATTGTCAATTTGTTTCGAAAATAACTGATCATTTCGCTAGATAAGACCCTTCTTCCTCGCTCATTTAGAGCCCTTTGAAGCTGCTTTCGGAAGTTAAAACTTGGGGGCACCATACATATCCATAATATGGAGAGAAATCCTGAAATTGTTTCCTCAATAAACATAATTTCTTTACGACTGAAGAAAGAAAGACATGAACATCTTGAATGACAAGGGGGTGAGTTTTTCTTCAGGGTTCGCTATTTTTAGCTGTACAATACAGCTTGGTTTGATGCTTGATATTTCAAATTGGTGTGTCTTGCCATAATATTTTAATGTAACTGTTATTGTCTTATTTATAAACACATTGGTTTATACTGCAAACAGTTTTACCCAGTGAACCGGAAGTCTCACCCATATGCTTCTGCTTTCTTACGTTTACGGTTTATTGTTCTTCAAGTTATTTGTCTAGTGAACGTACATCTCGCACGTTCAAAGAAAATTGTTTACTTTCGCATTTCAAGATTGAAATACCAAATGAGTTTTAACAGTTGAATGTTTTCACGTGTCCAAAGACTGCTGTTGTGTTGTTTTCTATGTAGCCTTTTCTTCACATTCTCACCAAATGTGCATTTATACTCTGTTGCCTATAAACAGCTAGTAAAATCATTGTAAACTTTATTTCAAATTTAAATATTGTATTATACTGTATATTTTCTATCTGTAATGCATTATTTATTTGTTTATCTGTCTGTTTTTACATGCTCCTTGAGTGGCCTTAAGTGCATTACAGGGATGGAAATACTACCCAATTTTATGATTCTCTATCTGTGTAATGGATTTTGCCCATTTTTCCCCCTTTAATAGTGCAATTAAGCTGATGTTGTCACTCATGTGCTTATGTTTGTGTATGTGCGTAAGCAAGCTGGCGCAATGTGTAGGCCTACCTGTACCTATTTTTGAGCTCAAGTGTTGATTTTTCTGCTTTAATGTCTACAATATAACAGCTTTTTATTAAAGCCGGAAAAATGTACATAAATTACCAAATGTCCTTCAGCTGGAGTTGTCTGTCAGTAATAAACACTGACCCCTGCTGGTCAATACATCACACCATTTACTCACCACATTTATTTAAAGGAGTAGTTCACTTTCAGAACAAAAATTTACAGATAATGTACTCACCCCCTTGTCATCCAAGATGTTCATGTCTTTCTTTCTTCAGTCGTAAGGAAATTATGTTTTTTGAGGAAAACATTTCAGGATTTCTCTCCATATAATGGACTTCTATAGTGCCCCCGAGTTTGAACTTCCAAAATGCAGCTTCAAATGGCTCTAAAGAAGGGTCTTAACTAGCAATATGATCAAATTTTTTCTAAAAAAAAAAAAAAATTACAATTTATATACTTTTTAACCTCAAATGCTCATCTTGTCTAGCTCTGTGTGTACGAGATTAAAAAGTAGGCTATATAAATTATAAATGCTTTTAGAAAATAACCGATCGATTCGTCTTTTTATTAATCAGTTTTTGAATATTTGCACAAGCATTTTCATCTAATCTGGCACAAACCCAAGAAATGTGGACTTAATTATACAATAAAGCTTGCCAAGTAATTTGGATCCACCAGCACTTGGACGTCCAATTTATTTTAGCGAATTGATTCTTTTTAGATGATCAGTTCAATGAATCGATTCACCGCGAGTCATCACTTCAATTTTTTTGCTATGCCTTTAAAATTACTTTATAGCCTAGTTTATTTGTTTATACCATAGTTTACAGCCTGCCCAAGTGTGCTTTAACAATTTAACAACATTTCTACTGTCAAGTTTCAGTCTAAAACAAAGTCACCTGATAGTCAGGTGATTTACAAATGGTTACAAAACATTAAAAACAATAGGCTCAGCATGAGTTTGAGTTAATAATAACAGCTAATTATTACTTTATCTTCACAGGGTTTGAAGCGATTTGTGAATCGCTTGGCGAATCGGTTCGAACGAATCATTCAAAAGAGTCTGTTTATACGAACGATTCTTTCGCGTGCATTCCTCCATTACTTCAGCACTGAAGATGGCGAGGCGTGGCGTTTACAAACGCCTGTGTAATGATTGGCGTGCCAGAGTAAAAGACGCTTTCCTTTTTTTTTTTCCGAAAAAAAGTTAGGAAAGGAAAGTGTCTTGAGAAAACATGGCGGAGTAAGAGAAAGAAACTTCACCGATGCTTCTTGACAAAGCGAGAAACTCCACCACCACAAGACATGCAGCGCGATTACACACTTTAAAGCTGGACAAATCTGAAAGCGAGGTATGAGTTTGTTTTCGTTTTTCTTTGGCATTATTTTTTGTGCCTGAACAGCTTCTCCTCTTCTGAACTATTCTATGTATTGCATTGTACTTCCTTATCTTTTTTTTTTTTTTTTTTTTAAAGTTCTTGATTTTTTTTAAACTTTTGTGAGGATTTAATGCAAAAACCACTTCCTACTAGTTAAAATTATCTTTAAAGTTGACCTCAAAGACACGTCAGTATATGCTGACCATAGTGAGTATATAGTAAACACAATCGGTTCTGTCAAAACATAGTGCTAATTTCTGCACCACTACGTTATGAAATTTTATTTTCCATAAACAAAAAAAAGGTGCTTTGTGGCAAAATTTTCACAAATTGGCCAGCAAAATTTTTTAATTTTCATCACTGTAGTCCCTTAAATATAATGTTATATTGTTTGCATTTCAGTGTATTTATAAAACAATGTAATATAGACTTTTATTTCATGGCTATTTCATAAAACAATTGTCATTTTGCGTTTTTTTGTGATTAATTGTATCTAGACAGGATGATGTTCATTAATTAGACTCATCATTGACGGTAATGGGAATTACAGAAGTAAGTAGTTGTCATTAAAATAAGAATTGAGTATGTTTCTGATTCTTGAAAATGTGTAAGTATATAATACTAGGCTTTATTCGCTTTATCTTTAGATTTTGAAGCAAATTGTGACTGTGTGACTCTCCAAGAGTTCTTGTCTTGTTTTTCCTTAAAGTTTGCTGCTTTCCGAAAGCCTCCTGTGGGATTTTATGAGAAACACCTGGACAGGCTCTGTCTGACAGAATGGACACAGCGGCTCTTGTGTTTGCGAGCTTGAATCTTTTTAATGAATCGCAGGCGTTTACAGTGCACAGGCTGTACCTTTGTGTTTTATTCTGTTGTAGACTGACTAATCTGATCATTTATTCCCTTACAAAGCTATTGTCACTCCTCTAGAGCCTTTGAATAAGTGCCTCAGTGATTCTAGAACTGCTAGCATGAAGAAAACACTGAATTGAAACTAAAATGATGGAAACTGATGCAATTTCGGACCGGTGTGTGAGTAGTTAAATATTCCTGGGTTGCTTGTTTTGTGAAATGTCAAACAAAAAGGAAAATTCCTTATAGCTGGACTTATGGCTGGACATGGTTTGGGGTTCACTGGACTGAAAGCTCAGGCCACAAAACCACCGTGTTTGGCCGAATGTGGTCTAAAATATGGACATGTTTACAAATCATATCAAATGCATTTTTTTTTTTTTTTGCTCTAGACATTGTAGAGATGATGGTCCCAGCCCTTTCCTGAGTGTTCAGTTTGTTGGTTGATTTAGTTTTGAACTTGAACAATGCTTTTAGATTTCTGCTCAATACAAGGAATTCCTGGAGTGCAAACAAATATGACTTCTGTTATGTTTTTCCACTGCCTGTTTGGTTTTTGATCAGGATATAGTTAATTTTTAATATGGAAGTGTTGTCATTGTTAACTCACCCTCTTGTTTTCCCAAAACGGTGTTATTTTAGTATTGTTATATGATATTAATATTTTGAATTGCACTACTTGTCAAAAGTTCTTCTGCTTTCCAAGCCTGCCTTTATTTGATCCAAAGTACAGCAAAAACTGTTCAATTTTTACTGTTTAAAAGAACTGTTTTCTATTTGAATATATTTTAAAATGTAATTTATTCTTGCGATCAAAGCTAAACTGTCAGCATCATTGCTTCAGTCTTAAGTGTCACATGATTCTTCAAAAATCATTCTAATATGCTGATTTGTTGTTCAATAAACATTTATTATTATTATTATTATTATTATCAATATTTAAAACATTTGAGTACATTTCAGGATTCTTCGATGAATAGCAAGACCCAAAGATTATTTATTCGAAATAAAAAGCTTTTGTAACATTCTACACTATACCATTCAAAAGCTTAGAGTCAGTAGGGGGGGATATAGAAATGATTACTTTAATTTAGCAAGGTTGCTTTAAATTGATCAAAAGTGATGATAAAGACATTTCTAATGTTACAAAAGATTTCTGTTTCAGATGAATGCCGTGCTTCTAAACGTTCTATTCATCAAAGAAACCTGTAAAATTATACTTAACTGTTTTCTGGGCAGCAAATCGGAATATTAGAATGATTTCTGAAGGATCATGTGACTGGAGAAATTATGCAAAAAATTCAGCTTTGAACTCACAGGAATAAATTACATTTTAAAATATATTTAATTAGAAAGCAGTTATTTTAAATAGTAAAAATATTTCACAATTTTACCGGTTTTGCTGTACTTAAATCAGGATCAAATAAATGCAGGCTTGGTGAGCAGAAGGTGCTTCTTTAAAAAACATTACAAATCTTACTGTTCAAAAACTTTTGACTGGCAGTGTAGCTTTTATTTTTTGTTTTCATTTTTGTTTTTAGTTTTAGAC
Organism: Garra rufa; assembly: GCF_049309525.1. Taxonomy (NCBI): domain Eukaryota; kingdom Metazoa; phylum Chordata; class Actinopteri; order Cypriniformes; family Cyprinidae; genus Garra; species Garra rufa. Next base: position 35,937,163 of record NC_133378.1, on the reverse strand, counting down.
AACATTTCTCATTTTCATGCTTTTTTAATCTGATATGACATATATTTTATTTCAACTTTATTTCAGTTAACAAAAACTGAAAAACAATGACATGGCTGCGTCTGTGGAATGCAAAAGGAAATATTTTACAGACGTCACTCATCAAAAATAACGATAAAGATCATGCACCTCAAGCACAAGCATTCTTACGTTATATAATGACTGAGTAAGAAAAACATTTGTAAGTCATTATTTAATAAAAATCGCTCTGTCATAACTTGCATATCGCATTTGCACAAATGCATAGATTCAAACGTATTGCATAAAGAAGTATTTACTATCAGCTGTGTCAAGTGGCATTGAATCCTTGGGATTTTCCTCACACAAAGCTATCATATGACTTCAAAAGACTTGCAATAGTATGTGAGTCATTTGTATTTCTTTATGTAATACCATTTTGTCAGCTTTGTAGCTGGACAGGTTTTGGCCGCTGTAGCATTTTTGAAAGCGTCTCCGCTTGTGTTTCTTGGCAGAGGTGAATTCATATGGGTGGGTCTGAAATGGCGTAAGGGTGAGTAAATGGTATCTGTGTAACCATCCCTTGTAATGAAAGAATTAATCAAGATTATAGATGGTGATGTTTTGTCTCAGTTTTCATTTTAAATTAAAAACCCCACACGCTGGTTTATCCGACACTGTAATGCAACAACTTTCCGTCCTGAAAAAAAGTGTCTTTTTGATGATTGGATGGTTGCTCACGAGGAAGTCAAGAGACTTCCTCATGTTCACCCATCCACATAAGATGCAACATCATACACTCTAAGTCAGATTTAGTTTGTAGGGTGGAAGTGTTGCGTGTTGTGATTAATCAGTCATTGACTGTTTTCTTAGTGAAATCATTAGCTACTTACACATCACTGTGTGGGTGTGTGTGTGTGTGTGTTTGCGTCTGTGTGTGTGGGAGAGGCTCATATTTCTTAGTCTCTTTCTTTAGTGTCACTCGCCTGTCAGATGGACGATGGTTTAGATCCGGTGGAAACATGGACATCTTTACTCCGTCTTTATGTTTGTCCTGTGTTTTAGAGTTACGAAATTAGATGCATTTCCAAATCTCTTGTGTGTCTGCTGTTGTTTTTTTTTTTTAAACTTGGATATTTACTATGAACTTAAATGGATGTGATCACAAAAGACGAGGATCAAGCATTTCATGTTCGTTCCAGGTAGGAGAACAGACCTGTCTTGCCATATTTTAACTAGTTTTACAGTACATCCATTCTCTGCTATCTTTATTTTTTTTAATCAGTTTTAAGCAACCAAACAACTTCAGATATGTCGTTTAGTGCAAACTACTGACGTGCACTTGTTTTTCCATCAGATAAACAGGGTTTGTAACGTAATACATTGTGCGGGTGGAGGCGAGTGAATGAGGGCTCAGGTTGGTTCAAGAGATCTCCTGTGTGTAAATTTTTAATAGCCGTGTTTAAAAATTAAAGCAGAGGGTCATCAGTTGTTGGCACTGTTTAGTTTCTTGTATTGCTGTCGTACATCCTCAGCTGCTGCAGGAGCATCTGGACCTGAAAGATTAGTCAAGGGCATATGTTTCTTTTCACACATGCAACTTTTACTGGAAATATTAGAGAGAGTGGGGAAATGGGATTGAATTTAGGCATGTTTTGGAGCACATGCATAAACCACTAGACCATGGCTTTAACAAGGCTGTGAAGTTTGGATGGGATGGTTCGTCTAAACATGAACATTTAGTCATCATTTGCTCAGCTTTATATAATTTCAAGCTTTTGTAGAACAGAAAAGCAGATGTTTCAAAGAATGTTCATGCTGCTGATTTCCATAGAGGGAAGGTTCTGAAAAGTTTTAGTAATTTAGTTTTAGTTTGTGATTTTGAGATTATTCAGGTTTTTTTCTCTTTTAGTAATTGTAGTACTTATAGGCCCGGTTTCACAGACAGGGCTTAGACTAAGACAGGATTAGGCCATAGATTAATTACGACATTTAAGTAATTTTTATAAACATGCTTAGAAAAAAAACATTATTGGTGTGCATCTTAAAACAAAAAAAGGCACTGATATATTTTTAAGATCAGTCAGTGCAAGTTTATTTCAGTTGAAACAGCTCAGACTTGCATTTTAGTCTTAGACTAGGCTTAAACCCTGTCTGTGAAACTGGGGGTTAAACTTTTCTTTTTTTTAAGCTTAAGTTTAAGTTAATTACAAAAAAGTTTGTTACTCTCACTGATGCCTCAGAAGGAAACATAATGCGTTAAGAGCCCAGGGGATGTAGATCAGGCTAAATTGAACTTATTTTGTCTTCTGGAAAACATGTAAGTATCTTCTGTAGCTTCTAAAGGGCAGTACTAAATAAAAAAAATATGATATTTAGGCAAAATAAGAAAAATATACACATCTTCATTCTGTTCAAAAATTTTCCACCCCTGGCTCTTAATGCATCATGTTTCCTTTCGGAGCATCAGTGAGTGTTTGAACCTTCTGTAATAGTTGCATATGAGTCACTTAGTTGTCCTTAGTGTGAAAAGATGGATCTTGAAATCATACAGACATTGTTTGGGCTCAAATACACAAAAAAGCTGAAAAACTAAAGAATTTGTGGGACCTAAAGGATTTTTCTGAAGAACAGCAGGCAGTTTAACTGTTCAGGACAAACGAGGGACTCATGAACAACTATCACCATTTAAAAAAATATATATAAAAACAGCTGTGAATCATTCAGGTAACAAAACAGTATTAAGAATCAAGTGTATGTAAACTTTTGAACAAGGTCATTTTTATCATTTCAACTATTATTTTCTCTGCACTGTATGTCTTTAATGTAAAAAATCTTATTCAGATCAGTACTAAACAAAAAATAAAATGCATTTTGTATGATCCCTCTTATTTTGGTAAAATAACTAACATTTTGCAGATTCTGCAAGGTGCATGTAAACTTTTGACTTCAACTGTATTTTCCATTTTATATGGAAAAGAGGCATAGTGCTAGACCTTCTTCTTTTTAGTTCAATCAGAAATCTTGGAAAGACATGAGGGTGAATAAAAACATTTCAGTGAACCGTCCCTTTAAGGTTTTAGAAATGAACAAAAATAACAAGCAACATATGCCTGGCCTTTCAGTAAGTATCAGTGAAATTCTTGACTTCATGAGAAGTATGAGTTAATATGGTGCGAATTAGTCATTTGCATCGGTCAGTGGAGAAATTGTGTCAGCCACTCGGCCCGCGTCCCGCCTCGCTGAGGATAATGAAATTAGAACATGAACGCGGCCAGCCTTGCGCTGAGGACACTTTGAGCAAAGCGCAGGATTTTACTCAGCCTAATGGATTTTCCCAGCGTGCCCTTGGTTACCTGACTGTTTCTCTGGCTGGAGTTGATAGCATCTTGCTCTACTTCGGCTGAAGATTAAGCGATTGTGGCAGGTTTTCTTGGATAGCTTTATTCATTGTCAGCTCTAAAGCCTTCCTACCTTCTCTTTTTCTGGCTAAGGAGTTTCTAAGGTGTTGTAAGTGGTTTCCAGGGTGTTTGAGGGGATTGCTATGCTGGTTACTATAGGCGTTACTGCCCATGTTCCTAAAAAAGTTTAAAAGTTTTTGTCAATGTGACCCTGGACCACAAAACCAGTTATAAGGGTATTTTTTTTATTTTTATTGAGATTTATACATCATCTAAAAGCAGAATAACTAGGTATTCCATTGTTGTATGGTTTGTTAGAATAGGACAATATTTGGTGCTAAAGAGATATTTGAAAATCTGGAATCTGAGGGTCTTCTGTCACTTCTAAAGTTGTCCAAATGGAGTTCTTAGCAATGCATATTACTAAGCAAACATTACGTTTTTACAGTGCCTTGCAAAAGTATTCATACCCCTTCGTCTTTTTCATGTTTTGTTACATAAATTACATAAATATTGGAAATTGGAAAAGTTGCTGCTTAAAGGAACACTCCACTTTTTTTGGAAATAGGAAAGTTTGCTGCCGTAATATGGCCGAAGCAGGCGGAGTATTATCAGAAATGAGTTCCTAGCTAGTTTAGCATTTGCACATTTGCTGCGTGGTATTACTGCTCCTGCTTCGGCCATATTACTGCAGCAAACTTCCTTGACTATTATGCCCGGAATGGGAGTGTAGTTCCTAATCTTATCAGCCTAGAAAATTGAAGCTTTGCATTTCCACCGGTCTTAGTACACGATATAACTACAGAAGAGTCAAGTTTTAAATAGGACAAATATCGAAACTCGTTGGTCATTTTTGAACGTGATGCTATTGGTCTAATAGGATTCAATGATCTATGCTAAGCTATGCTAAAAGTGATATCGCCAGAAGAGGAGAACGGCTGAATGGATTTCAAAACAGTAAAACTCAACTTATTAACTCGGGGGGAGTTGGAGAATAAGCCTATTTCCAAAAAAAGTGGAGTGTTCCTTTAAGTTTTTAAAATAGCAATTTGCATATACTCCAGAATGTTATGAATAGTGATCAGATGAATTGCATAGTCCTTCTTTGCCATGAAAATTAACTTAATCCCGAAAAAACTTTCCACTGCATTTCATTGCTGTCATTAAAGGACCTGCTGAGATCATTTCAGTAATCGTCTTGTTAACTCAGGTGAGAATGTTGACGAGCACAAGGCTGGAGATCATTATGTCAGGCTGATTGGGTTAGAATGGCAGACTTGACATGTTAAAAGGAGTGCTTGAAGTCATTGTTCTTCCATTGTTAACCATGGTGACCTGCAAAGAAACGCATGCAGCCATCATTGCGTTGCATAAAAATGGCTTCACAGGCAAGAATATTGTGGCTACTAAGATTGCACCTAAATCAACAATTTATAGGATCATCAAGAACTTCAAGGAAAGAGGTTCAATTCTTGTTAAGAAAGCTTCAGGGCGTCCAAGAAAGTCCAGCAAGCGCCAGGATCGTCTCCTAAAGAGGATTCAGCTGCGGGATCGGAGTGCCACCAGTGCAGAGCTTGCTCAGGAATGGCAACAGGCAGGTGTGAGCGCATCTCCACGCACAGTGAGGCCAAGACTTTTGGAAGATGGCCTGGTATCAAGAAGGGCAGCAAAAAACATCAGGGACAGATTGATCTTCTGCAAAAAGTATGGCGAATGGACTGCTGAGGACTGGGGCAAAGTCATATTCTCCGATGAAGCCTCTTTCCGATTGTTTGGGGCATCTGGAAAAAGGCTTGTCCGGAGAAGAAAAGGTGAGCGCTACCATCAGTCCTGTGTCATGCCAACAGTAAAGCATCCTGAGACCATTCATGTGTGGGGTTGCTTCTCATCCAAGGGAGTGGGCTCACTCACACTCCCTTGGATAAAGAATGAATAAAGAATGGTACCAAAACACCCTCCAACAGCAACTTCTTCCAACAATCCAACAACAGTTTGGTGAAGAACAATGCATTTTCCAGCACGATGGATGGAGCACTGTGCCATAAGGAAAAAGTGATAACTAAGTTGCTCGGGGACCAAAACGTTGAAATTTTGGGTCCATGGCCTGGAAACTCCCCAGATCTCAATCCCATTGAGAACTTGTGGTCAATCCTCAAGAGGCGGGTGGACAAACAAAAACCCACTAATTCTGACAAACTCCAAGAAGTGATTATGAAAGAATGGGTTGCTATCAGTCAGGATTTGGCCCAGAAGTTGATTGAGAGCATGCCCAGTCGAACTGCAGAGGTCCTGAAAAAGAAGGGCCAACACTGCAAATACTGACTCTTTGCATAAATGTCATGTAATTGTCGATAAAAGCCTTTGAAACGTATGAAGTGCTTGTAATTATATTTCAGTACATAACAGAAACAACTGAAACAAAGATCTAAAAGCAGTTGAGCAGCAAACTTTGTGAAAACTAATTTTTGTGTCATTCTCAAAACTTTTGGCCACAACTGTACATCTCATACACCATAATGACAAAGCACAAAACAGGTTTGTAACAACTTTGCAAATTTATTAGAAATAAAAAACTGTAAAGATCCCGTTGCATAAGTATTCATACATTTCTGGGACACTCGAAATTTAGCTCAGGAGCATTCATATTGCTTCTAGATGTTACTACACTTCGAGTGGTGTTAAACTATGGCAAATTCATTTGAATGAGTATGATTTAGAAAGGCACACACCTCTAAGAAAAGGTCTAACAGCTGAAAATGCAAATCAGAGCAAAAACCAAGTCCTGAGGTCAAGATAACTGCCTGTAGAGCTCAGTGACAGACTTGCGTTAAGGCAATGATCTAGGGAAGAGTTCAGAAAAAAATCTGCTGCATTGAAGGTTCAAAGAAGCATGTAGCCTCCATTATCCATAATAGAAGACGATTGGAACAACTAGGACTCTAGAAAATGTCTGCCAGCCCCCATCCAAGCTGACAGAGCTTGAGAGGTGAAAAGTTGAGGCAAAGAATGGCAGATAATTGCCAAATGCAGATGTGCAAAGCTTGTCACATCATACCCAAAAAGACTTGAGGCTGTAAAGGTGCTTCAACTATTGTACTGAGTAGAGGGTATGAATACTTATGCAATGTACTTATTTAAGTGTTTTATTTTTAATACATTTGTAAAATTTGCAAATATTTTTTTGCTTTCATTATTATGGTGTATGGAGTGTAAATTGATGTGGGGAAAAACTAATTTAAAGCAGTTTAACATAATGCTGGATCTTTACTTTAATATCCTAATGATTTTTGGCATAAAAGAAAAATCGATAATTTTGACTCATACAATGTATTGTTGGCTATTGCTACAAATATGCCAGTGCTACTTATGCCTGGTTTTGTAGTCCAGGGTCACATTTATATTATAAAAACAATTCTATTTCTGTTTTACTCCTTGACGACAGCATCTCACTATTTCAGCTGAAGATTTATAAATTCTTCACACTTTTTTGTTCTATTTCCTTAATGCTGAGAGTGACTAGATGTTTACATGTTCTGAAGAACATTGTGCCCTTGCCTGTGCAGATGTTGCTGACTTGTTGTTTGCTTGCCGGTCAAAGCCAAAAGTGCAACTACTGTAGATTCTCCGGTCTAGTTATGTTTTGGATCCCTTGTTCAGTGTACTGTAAGTGTATTATCTGGCTTTTTATATTTTAAATTGTAATTATAAACCCTTAGAAAGATTATGGCAGAAACTATCCTCAACAAGCCACGTGATTTGAGGTATCATTCATGTTTGTTGCTCAAATGGTGCAGGACCAGTTGTCTCAAAGCTTAAAGGGATGGTTCACCCAAAAATGAAAATTGCCATTAATTATTCACCCTCATGTCGTTCCAAACCTGTAGGACCTTCACTGTCTTTGGAACCCAAATTAAAATATTTTTGATAATCCGAGAGCGTTCACACAAAAGTACCACACATGCATATAAGAAGTATTCTCATAGCTAACATAATGGTTGAACAATTCATGTTGCATGGACTATTCTAACGATGTCCTTAGTATCTTTTGGGCCTTGAACATGTTAGTTGCTCTGTTGTCTGTGCAGAGTCAAAAAGCTCTCGGATTTCAGCAAATATATCTTAATTTTTGTTCTGAAGATGAAGGTCTTACGAATTTGAAATGACATGAGCGTGAGAAATAATGACAGAATTTTCATTTTTGGGGGAACTATCATTAATTCTTAAGGTTAGGAGTTTGTTGTCAAAGAAGTCAGGTCAAAAAAGTCCCATTTTAGTTTCCGCATCAAATTAAATTTACAAAAGCGATTTTATAAACACCGAAAGCGTAATAAATAGGTGAAATAATGTTCCATGCTCATTCAGTGTAATGGATATATTTATGTAGAAATTAAAACATTGTTTCTGTGCTTATTCAAATATTTAAAAAAGTGATTATACTTAATTTTATTAGATTTGAAAAATGATTAAAATGTATTGCTGACTAATGGGTTTGAAGGATAGTAGCAGTTCATCAGCTATTGAGGGCTGCATTGCGAATGCAACTTTAAAAGCTTAGTTCATTTCCTAATAATTTACTGGCCTTCTGTCATCCAAGATGTTTGTCTTTCTTTAGTCGAAAAGAAATTAAGGTTTTTGAGAAAAACATTCCAGGATTGTAGAATTCAATAAGGATCAGCGAGTTCCGAATTACAGTTTCAAAGAGCTCTACATGATCCCAACCAGGAGTAAGTGTCTTATCTAGTGAAACGATTGGTCATTTTCTAAAAAGTATATAAATTGATATACTTTTTAACCACAAATGCTCATCTTGCACTAGCTCTGCGTCCACGACTTTACGCGTAATGTAGGCAGATGTTCTGACCCAGTGTTTATAAAGCGAATGTGCAAAGAAACTCAAACACCCTTTACAAAAATGTAAAACAATGATGTTGGATATTTTGAACATAGTGTTGGACCTTTCCAACGTAATGATGTATGTAAAGTCGTAGATGCGCAGAGCTAATGCAAGACAAGCATGTGTGGTTTAAGTATATATATTTTATTTTATTTTTTTTAAAGAAAATGACAGATCGTTTATTAGATAAGAAACTTATTCCTTGGATGGGTCATGAAGAGCCCTTTGAATCTGCATTGAAACTGCAGTTTGGACCTTCAACCTGCTGATCCCCATTAAAGTCCGCTATATGGAGAAAAATCCTAAAAAATTTTCTTCAAAAACCTAAATTTTTTTCAACTGAAGAAAGAAATACATGAACATCTTGGGTGGCATGGAAGAAAGTATTGCACAAATTATTAGGAAATTGTTATTCAGGAGTAAACTCATCCTTTAAATTGAGTCTTTTAATATCATCTAATTTTGCCTTTTTGTCTTTGACACAATCCTTAAAGGATAACTATTGCCAAAATGCAACCTGGGCTGTTTTTTTTTTTTACTGTAAATGAGACAAACTTGTATCTAAAAGCATAATTACGACAAACGAGCCGTTTTTGAGATTGACCTTGATTTCGTTTTGTGGTCAATGGCCGGTGAATGGGAGTACTAGGGGCATAACTTTGAGCGCATCAAAATCGATATTTTTACAACACTAAGAAGGCTCGACACACCATGAAACTTTGCTCGAAGTATCGCCTGGGTCTCTACACATGAACTCGAGCATTGAGAACATTGTTTGTGTACACAGAGTTTACTAAAACGAACGTTTTTGAACAACTCACTTTCACTGTTTGAGTTTCCGCTCGCAGCCGTCTTGCCAGTCAAGACGTGTTGATCTCCGAATGCGAGGATGGATAGCTCCTAAAGCATATTTCCATATAAATGCACGGCTAATTCGTTGTTTTGTCGCAAGTGAAAAACAATATTAACCTTCTAGTTGTAAAAAGAGCCTCATATAAGCCTAATATTTCGTCCAATGGAGTCCATTCATTCGCATTCGGAGATCGACACTTCTTGACTGGCAAGACGGCGAGCGGAAACCCAAACAGTGAAAGTGAGTTGTTCAAAACCTTTCTTTTTAGTAAACTCTGTGTACACAATGTTCTCAATGCTCGAGTTCATGTGTAGAGACCCAGGCGATACTTCGAGCAAAGTTTCATGGTGTGTCGAGCCTTCCTAGTGTTGTAAAAATATCGATTTTGATGATTTTCAAAGTTATGCCCTTAGTACTCTCATTCACCGGCCACTGACCACAAAACGAAATCACGGTCAATCTCAAAAACGGCTCGTTTGTCGTAATTATGCTTTTAGATATAAGTTTGTCTCGTTTACAGTAAAAAAAAAAAAAAAAAACAGCCCAGGTTGCATTTTGGCAGTAGTTATCCTTTAAAAGAGTAGTTCACTTTCAGAACAAAAATGTGCAGATAATGTACTCACCCTCTTGTCATCCAAGATGTTCATGTGTTTCTTTCTTCAGTCGTAAAGAAATTATGTTTTTTGAGGAAAACATTTCAGGATTTCTCTAGATTTAATGGACTTCTATGGTGCTCCTGAATTTCATCTTCCAAAATCCCGTTTAAAAACAGCTTCAAAAGGCTCTATGTGATCCTAGCCGAGGAAGAAGAGTCTTATCTTGTGAAACAATCGGTTATTTTCAAAAAACATTTACAACTTATATACTTTTTAGTCTCAAACGCTCATCTTGACGAGCTAGACAAGACAAGCATTTGAGGTTAAAAAGTATATAAATCGTAATTTTTTAAATAAAAATGACCCATCTTTTTGCTAGATAAGACCCTTCTTTCCTTGGCTGTGATCGTTTAGAGCCCTTTGGAAGTTCAAACTCGGGGGCACTATAGAAGTCCATTATGGAGAGAAATCCTGAAATGTTTTACTCCTTTAACCTTGTAGGCAATATAAGCAATGGCAATGCTAAAACATGAATCTTCATGGAACTATTGCTGATGCTGATTAAGAATAGTTATTTTTAAGCGTGCAAGGTTCCAAAAGGGTTTCTGTTGGAGCACATAGAATAGAAGAACCATTTTTGGTTCCCTAAAGAACCTTTCATTGAACAGTTCTAAAAAAAAACAGTACATAAAAGTCTAAAGAACCTTTTTTGGCTCTAAAGAACCTTTTCTGCATTTGAAAGGTTCCATGGATGTACTTTGAAGAACTTAAGAATGAATTGTTCTCAAAACAACCATTGTTTTCTTAGTGTAAAGAACTTAGAATCCTGTCTAAAAACCTTTTGTGCAGTGGAAAGATTCCATGAATATTAAAGTTCTTTAAAGTTTAAGTGCAAAAACATCAGAAGCTACAGAGCATTTTTTACTGAGGGCGACCTATCCAACTGGAATAATGGGTTTAGGAGCACTCGTGATAATCTCTATGTGTCGCCTCACTCATAATTGGAATTGACGCTTGCCATCGGGTGTCCGTAGATGACACAAGCATGTCACTGTGTTGCATCTGTTATCAGCAGGCTTACCGCTGACCCCCCGTTTATGTGTGCGAAACCCGGCGTAACCCGTCACTTCATGTCAACAACAAAACATTTTACAAGCTAAAGGCCAGTTTGGTTGCACAGAGGCTTCTCACAGGCGTAGAGGGCTGGGAAAGGTCTCCCAGAGGGGGTTATCCTGTAATTCGTTGTCTTTTGGAAGAGATCAATCCATTTCGGGATGTGTCTGAAAGGGTTGAAGAAGTGGTTTTCATGCTGCACTCCATGGAGAATTAAACGTGTCTATCACATCAGAGGAGAGAAAGTCATACAAAAGATTAGGATGTTTAGACGGTGTGCAGAATGTTCCACTAAGAAAAAGGACAAAAGGTGAGGTGTCTTTCGGTTTGTGAGTTTTCCTGTACAGATGTATGTGTTGTCAGGGGTTTGCTTGTTGGTTTGAAAAGCCATTGAAAGTTTGGGGTCAGTAAGATTGTTTTTGAAAGAAATAACTTTTTTTTTTTTCAGCAAGGATGCATTACATTAATAAAAAATGGTCTCATTGGTCCAAAATTCTTCTTCAGATATTGCTGTTTTAAACATCAGATATGCTCTGATTGACTGGATTTGTCTCTTAACTGACAACTGAAATGTACTTTTTCCTCAGACTAAAACTTGTGTACAGACACCTAATGTCTGTACATGGAAACATACTCTGAAATGACAAACACAAGTCCTTGTATGTGAATACAACACACGTGTTTATATTTTGCACACATTCTGTAATACATATTATAAAACGGTTAGTTCCATTCCTCAATTCTGATTGGTCAGCAGCTGTGTCGTATTCATGATACGTAATACATAATACATAAAGGTTTCCAGACATTCAAGTCAGGCTTCTTGTTGCCGGTAGATTCTTAGTCATTCTATGACACTATTCGAACTCATCATAAGGGAGTCATCATGTTTTGAATGCATACCAGACATTTTAAAAATCTTGTATAGACAAACACCTAATCATTTCGGTGTTGTAATAATTCTTTCTAGATTTGTTGTTTGCCACAGACAAACGTTTTGACTTAGTGTGTCTTAGTGTTTATATGTGAGCTTGGATCACAACCAGTCATCTGAAAGCTAAAAACACATAAGCTTTGCATTGAAGTATGGTTTGTTAGGAAAGGACAATATTATATGGTGGAGGTACAACTATTTGAAAATCTGAAATCTGAGGGTGAAAAAAAAATTCTAAATTTTTGCGAATATCGCCTTTAAAGTCGTTCAAATGAAGTTCTTGACGATGCATGTTATTAATAAAAAATTATATAATAAAAATACATTGTCTGTATAATGTTAGAATATGCTTAAACACTATTACTCAACTGCTTATTAGGTTTAATAACCTTTAGTTGCTTTTTTTAATTGTCTTCTTAAAGTATATCAAAACTAAATATTTTATTAGTTCAATCCCCATTACTTTTGTTGTATGTCTATGCTCATCTCAGTTACAGCTCCAAATAGACATTTAGTTTAAAATAAACCAATAAAATATGTATGTTTGATTGTTTGTTTGTTTAGTTAATCATTTTATTCATATTTATTATTTTATTTTTATTAGTTTAAAATGGATCTTTTATTTATTTTATTTATTTTTATTTAATGATATATATATATATATATATTTGTAATGTATTATTATTATTATTTGCAAATATGTTTCCATATATATTTACAATGTTTGTACAGTTTTACATTTACTATGTTTGATTGTTTGTTTGTTTATTCAGTTAACTATTGTATTCATTTATTTATTTGATTTATTTTTATTTAATTAAATTTTTATTTTGAAGTATTATTATTATTATTTGCAAATATATTTCAATATTTATTTGCAATGTTTCTACAATGTTACATTTACTTTGTTTGTTTGTTATTTATTTAATTATTTTATTCATTTATTTATTATTTTACTTTTATTTAAAATTGATCTTTTTTTATCGGATTTTTATTTTCATGAATTATTATTATTATTATTATTATTATTATTTATAAATATATTTCCATATATATTTACAATGTTTGTACAATGTTACATTTACTATGTTTGATTGTTTGTTTTTGTTTATTTTGTCAATTATTTGAATCATTTATTTATTATTTATCTTTTAATCATTTAAAATGGATCTTTTATTTATTATTTGATTTATTTTTAATTAAATTTTTATTTTTAAGTATTATTATTATTTGCAAATATATTTCCATAATTTGCAATGTCTCTATAATGTTACATTTACTATGTTTGTTTGATGGTTTGTTTATTTAATTATTTTATTTAATATTTTACTTTTATTTATTTAAAATTGATATTTTATATATTATTTAATTTATTTTTATTTTTATGAATTATTATTATTATTATTATTATTATTATTATTGGCAAATATATTTCCATATGTACAATGTTTGTACAATGTTGTTTATTTATTTAATTATTTTATTCATTCATGTATTTTATTTTAATTAAATTTATTTTATTTTTATATTTGCTTAGAATTTATTTTATTTATTATTTGTTTGTTAATTAATATTATTTTTATTTATTTATGTATTGTTGTTGTTGATTAGTCATTATTTAATTAATTAATTATTTTATTTATTCATTTTAAAAATGTAGTTTAAATTGATTTATTGGTAGCACTTTAGATGTTTAATTTGTTAACAATAGTTAATGTATTAACTAACAAACAAACAATGAACAGTACATTTATTGTACTATTTATTCATCTTTATTAATGTTATTTAATAAAAATACTGTCATTCATGTTAGTTCACAGTGCATTAACTAATGTTAACAAGAACAACTTATGATTTTAATATAATTACATTAGCTAAAATTGATAAATGCTGTGGAAATATTGTTCATTCTTAGTTCATTTTAACTAATGTACAACCTTATTGTAAAGGCTTATCTATTTTATTAGATTTTCTAAACTTTTTTTTAACCAAACAACTTTTTTTTTTTTTTTTTTTTGGTCTCTGACCTCATAAATAACCTAATGATCCCATCTTATCCTAATCTTGGCCTTTGCTGACCTCTCTGTTGTCCCGTGCAGGATGGAGGCCTCGTGTCTGGAACTGGCTCTGGAAGGTGAGCGTCTGTGTAAAGTGGGAGATTACCGCGCGGGTGTCTCCTTTTTTGAGTCGGCCATCCAGGTGGGCACAGAAGACCTGCAGATTTTGAGCGCTATCTACAGTCAGCTGGGCAACGCCTACTTCCACCTGCACGACTACAACAAGGCGCTGGAATTCCATCGGCATGACCTCACGCTCACCAGGTCTGAATCTGGAAGCTTATGTCACTGTTTCAAAGCCGCTAGGATTATGTCCTTATCTGAAATAACAGCTTTTGTTATTCTGACGCTTTCAGAACTATCGGAGATCAGCTGGGCGAAGCTAAAGCCAGCGGTAACCTTGGAAACACATTGAAGGTTTTGGGTCGCTATGATGAAGCAGCAGTTTGTTGCCAAAGACACCTGGACATTTCCAGGATGCTCCATGATAAGGTCAGGTGTTTAAACTGCCTTTTAATGCAATAGTTGAACCCAAAATAAAGTTTTGGTCATTGTTAAGTTGGCTTGAGAAAGCGTCCACAAACTCCAATCTCAACTCAGCTCTTTAAACTGATCTGAACCAGTGTGCTGTAACTTTTCTAACTGATCGGACTTACGATTTTTCTAAAAAATGATGATTAGAACTGGAAAAAAATCCCATAGACTTTCATTGACGGAATGTTTAAATGAGTCTAAATCATGCAAACAATATGTTAATCGTGTTAGAATTGTGCTAGTAACTTGCTAATCATGCTAGCAACATGCTAGTCAAGCTAAAAACATGCTAGTAACTTCCTGTTAGTAACGTCATGTTAGTGACAATCATGCTAGCAACATGGTAATCTTGTTAGAATCATGTTAGCAACTTGCTAATCATGCTAGAAACATGCTAACAACTTGATAGTCATGCTAGAAACATGCTAAACATGATAACAACATGCTAGTAACTTGCTAATCGTGCTAAAACATGCTAGCAACTTGGTAATCATGATAGAATAGAATAAGGTTAGCAACATGCTTATCATGCTAGAAACATTTTAACATGTTAACATGGTAGCAACATGCTAATCATGCAAGAAACTTGGTAATCTAGAATCATGCTAGCTAGGTATTCTTCCATTTTTACCTTGTAAAGCACTTTGGACAGCTGTGTTGTATTTATATAGTGTTATATAAATAAAAGAAAGAAATTGCTAATCATGTTAGCAAACATGCTAATCATGCTAGAAATCGTGTAGCATGATAAGCATGTTGCTAAGTTGTTAACATGTTTCTAGCATGATTAACATGTTATTATGTTGTTAACATGTTTGTAGATTGATCAGCAAGTTTTTAGCATGATTAGCAAGTTGCTAGCAAGGTTTTAACTTCATTAGCAAGTTGTTAGCAACATGCTAGCATATATTTAACATGATTAGCAAATTACTAGCATGTTTCTAGCCTGTTTAGCAAGTTGCTGGCATGTTTCTAGCATGATTAGCAAGTTGTTAGTTAGCAACAGGCTAACATGCTAGCAACATGCTAATTAAACATGTTAACAACATGTTATTCATGCTAGAAACATGCTAACAATGTGTTAATTGTGTTAAAACATGCTAGCAACATGGTAATCATGTTAGAAATCGTGTAGCATGATAAGCATGTTGCTAGCGTGATTCCAACACGATTACCAAGTTGTTAGCATGTTTCTAGCATGATTAACATGTTGTTAGTATGTTGTTAACATGTTTGTAGATTGATCAGCAAGTTGCTAGCAAGTTTTTAGCATGATTAGCAAGTTGCTAGCAAGGTTTTAACTTCATTAGCAAGTTGTTAGCAACATGCTATCATATTTTAACATTATTAGCAAGTTACTAGCATGTTTCTAGAATGCTTAGCAAGTTTCTAGCTTTTTTTAACATGATTAGCAAGTTGCTGGCGTGTTTCTAGCATGATTAGCAAGTTTTCAGTTAGCAACATGTTAACAACATGCTAATCATGCAATAAACATGCTAGCAACATGCTAATCAATCAACAAACATGTTAACAACATGTTAATCATGCTAGAAACATGTTAAAAACTTGCTAATTGTGTTAAAGCATGCTAGCAACATGCTAATCATGCTAGAAATCGTGTATCATGATTAGCATGTTGCTAGCATGATTCCAACATGATTACCAAGATGTTAGCAAAGTTATTAGCATGATTAACAAGTTGCTAGCAAGGTTTTAACTTCATTAGAAAGTTGTAAGCAACATGCTAGCATATATTTAACATGATTAGCAAGTTACTAGCATGTTTCTAGCCTGCTTAGCAAGTTGCTAGCTTTTTTCTAACACGATTAGCAAGTTGCTGGCATGTTTCTAGCATGATTAGCAAGTTGTTAGTTAGCAACATGCTAACATGCTAGCAACATGCTAATCAATCTGCAAACATGTTAACAACATGTTATTCATGCTAGAAATATGCTAGCAACATGCTAATCATGCAAGAAACATGCTAGCAACATGCTAATAATGCTAGAAATCGTGTGGCATTATTGGTTTGTTGCTAGCACGATTCTAACATGATTAACAAGTTGTTAGCATGTTTCTAGCATGATTAACATGTTGTTATTATGTTGTTAACATGTTTGTAGATTGATCAGCAAGTTGCTAGCAAGTTTTTAGCATGATTAACAAGTTGTTAGCAATGTTTTAACTTCATTAGCAAGTTGTTAACAACATGCTAGCATACTTTTAATATGATTAGAAAGTTACTAGCATGTTTCTAGCATGCTTAGCAAGTTGCTAGCTTTTTTCTAACATGATTAGCAAGTTGCTGGTGTGTTTCTAGCATGATTAGCAAGTTTTTAGTTAGCAACATGCTAATCATACAAGAAACATGCTAGCAACATGCTAATCAATCTACAAACATGTTAACAACATGTTAATCATGTTAGAAACATGCTAACAACTTGCTAATTGTGTTAAAACATGCTAGCAACATGCTAATCATACAAGAAACATGCTAGCAACATGCTAATCAATCTACAAACATGTTAACAACATGTTAATCATGTTAGAAACATGCTAACAACTTGCTAATTGTGTTAAAACATGCTAGCAACATGCTAATCATGCTAGAAATCGTGTGGCATGATTGGTTTGTTGCTAGCACGATTCTAACATGATTACCAAGTTGTTAGCATGTTGTTAACATGTTTGTAGATTGATTAGCATGTTGCTAGCTTGTTTTAACATGATTAACAAGTTAGCATGTTTCTAGCATGATTAACAAGTTGTTAGTTAGCAACATGCTAGTCATGCTAGAAACATGCTGTCTATCTATCTCTATCTAGCTATTTATCAAACATTACGCTTTTAAAACTACTTTAAACTATTTCAGACTAAAACCCCTCAAACTTAAAACTTTTAAAACTTGGAAATCTTTTTAAACTTCTTAAACGTTTTCAAACTTTTCAAACTTACTGGTCCAGCTTTCTTACGCCAACTTCAAAGTTTGTCTTGTCCTTTTTTTAACTAGTTTATCATTTGTAACACAAAATAAGATATTTGAAAGAATCTACAGCATGATTCTCACAAACCAGTTGTGTTCTGTATTGATGTCAAACCTGGCATGTCAAGACACAATGTACATATGTGTGATGTGTATGTGTGAATAAGATCTGACAGCTATCATATGGCGTCACCCAACTGGGAAAACACGTGCTGAATGTTATTGAATATTTTTATGGATTTTTCTTTTTTTTTGGAGCTTGACAGCTCCTGGTCACAATATGCTTGCTGAGCTAAAGAAATCCTTCAAGTAAAAAGAAACAAATGATAGTGAGGAGTAATAGTTGAAAGCACTTTTTATATATTGATGTAAGCATTTCTTTATTTCTTTATTGATAAACTGTTCGGACATAAATAAATAAGTGTTTTTTTATTTGACAGTATTTTTGCTAAAATAAAAAAACTAAAATAAAAAAGTAATGATTTATTAATTACAAACAAATAAATAGTAATAGGATTTGTAAGTAAGAGGACTTTTTATTCATTTCTAATTCTGTAATCACTTTCCCGTATAATATGTTTATATATTGTTGTTAACTAACATTTTTAAGAATATTGTAAAATAAAACATTTAGCTAAAAATAAATAAGACTCGTTGCTAAATGCATTTATTGTCTGATTTTATTTATTTATTGATGTGAGCACTTAAAGTTTTAGAATATTGTGAAACAAAATGTTCAGCTAAAAAGAAATAAGACATTACTTGGGGGAAAAAATGACGATGAGGAGAAATAATTTAAATGCATTTATTGACTGATTTAATTTATTTATTGATTAAGTGTTCAAACATAAATAAAATAGCATGTATTTACAGTATTTTTGATAGAAAAAATGAAACCTTTAAATAAAAGACTTGGAAATGAAATAGTAATTATTATTTTATAAAATGAAACTGACTGTTCAAACGAATAAATAGTAATTGTAAGTAATATGATTTTTTATTTATTTTTAATCACTTTCCCATAAAATATAACTAAAAACTAAAAATTAGCTATGACTAAAAAATGTTAAGAGTATTTGGAAATAAAATGTTCGGCTAAAAAGAAATAAGACTGATTTCTTGGGAACAAATGGTGATGAGAAATAATTAAAAGCACTGTAAAGACATTTATGTACTGATTTTATTTATTGATTTATTGATTAACTGTTCAAACATAAATAAAATAGCATGTATTTACAGTATGTTTGATAGAAAAACTAAACCTTTTAAATAAAAGACTTAAATAGAATTAAATAGTAATGATTTATTATTTTATAAAATAAAACTGACCGTTCAAACAAATAAATAGTATTAGGATTATAAGTGATATAACTTTTTATTCATTTTTATTTTTTCAGTCATTTAGTTTATATAACGTTATCAACTAAAATTTGAATAATATAGTGAAATAAAATGTTAATCTAAAAAGAAATAAACCTCATTGCTTGAAATAAGACGCCAACCCAATGCAATAAAAAGCAAAAAAGTGATGTAAATAATACATAAGTAAATTTAAAATATAAAAAATATATACCTCTTCAAATAGAATTTTCTTTTTACGAATATAATTTGCACATTGCTTGAAAAAAAAAATCAAAGCAGATATAAGTTAAAATGGTTATGTATTTGTTGACAGATTTAGAGAGATTATTTATTTAGTGATGTAAATAATACATGCATAAATCACAAATGAATAAAATATAATTTATATACTGATAAAATAAACTCTTTAAATATAAATAAATACATACATACAAACTAAAGGAATTACTTTCTAAATTGTCATAAGGACACGTTTTTCAGTGCTTTTTTTAAATCACTTTTTAAATTAAAAATGTGTATGTGTTGATTTATATGTCAACTTTTTAAGATTATGAGCTAAATATTTTATCCCCCGGTTTCACAGACAAGGCTTAAGCCTAGTCCTAGACTAAAATGTAAGTCTCAGCTGTTTCAACTAAAAGAAACTTGCACTGACTGATCGTGAAATATATCAGTGCCTTTGTTTTGTCTCTAAACGCACATATACGCACGTTTATAAAAAATACTTAAATGTCCTAATTGATCTATGGCCTAATCCTGGCTTAGGCTAAGCCCCGTCTATGAAACCAGTGTTATATCTCCCATGTCTAAGTGTGAGTAAATGATGACAAAATCAGTTTATTCCTTTAAACTCAGCTTGAGTAGTTCATGGCCAAGTTTGCCTCGGATGTTGTTGGAAGTCCTGTTATCCCGAGACACCGCTTGATCTATTTTAACAGACCATAAACATAGTTTAACTGCAAGCCGTCGATCCGTTTTAGGTGTGTAATGAATGGGGCTTGTGGACTGACTGTTGTGTGTGCGTGTCTGCGTGTGGTTTGGTTAGGTGGGGCAGGCTCGAGCGCTGTATAATTACGGGAATGTGTACCACGCCAAGGGGAAGAACATATGTTGGAGCGGTATGGACCCTGGAGACTTTCCCGAGGAGGCACGCATCGCTCTAAAGAAAGCAACGGAGTACTACGAGTGAGCGAGCCCACATTTGTTGTTTCATTCTTTTGAACACCCAAAACACTGTGTAGACTCCACACATGTGCCAAAAGACAAAATATTACATTTCTGAAAGGACATAGCAGAGACTGCTGTAATGTTTTATCCCTGCTGCTATATCTTAACACTGCTCCTCTGGGTTTGAAGGGCGAATCTGGCCATTGTGAAAGAGCTGGGGGACAGAGCGGCACAGGGCAGGACCTACGGTAATCTTGGCAACTCGCACTATTTGCTCGGAAACTTCCAGGATGCTGTTCTTGCTCACGAACAGGTATTTCATAGGGAGAGTTTCTTAAATGAACTAACCTGTGGTTTCTATTAAAAGCACAAACTAAGAAAAACTGATAAATGTTGGGTTACTGTACAGAAAAGGTATGAATTTTTGTATGTACAATATATAGTTTAATAAAACTTATTTGTAGAAACTTGTGCAATGTTGTACTCTGTGCATCTCATCAGCACAGTTTATGTTTCATGAGTTAGGCCTAATGTAAAAATAAAAAGTAAATTCTTCTTTTTTTGTGTGCTTTTTTTTTTTATAGCGTCTGCTTATTGCGAAGGAGTTTGGAGACAGAGCTGCAGAGCGGAGAGCATATTGCAATCTTGGAAATGCATACATATTCCTTGGGCAGTTTGAAGTTGCAGCTGAGCATTACAAGTCAGATTTAATTGTATTTTATTTTGCTTTATTTAGTTTAGTTTAGTTTTATTTTTGTGTTTTGTTATTAATTTATTTTATTTTTTATTATTTCATTTCATTTTTATTTTATTGTTTTGTTTTAGTTTTTATTTTATTTTAAGTTTTATTTTATTATTTTATTGTATTTAAGATTTAATTTTAATTTTATTATTTTATTTTGTTTTATTGTATTATTTTGTTTTACTGTTTTGTTTTATTTAAATTATTTTATTTTAGATTTTTATTTTATTATTGTTTTATTTTACTGTTTATTATTATTATTATTATTATTTTAACAACATAATATACAAAGCCAGAAATACAAAGCAATAACAGCAATTTAATATTTGTATTTTTTTATTTTATTTATTTTTGATGATTATTTTATTCTAAGTTCAACTTAATATCTAAAGCAAGGAATATGAACAAGGCAACAACAGTGATTTATTTATTTGATTATTTTTTATTAATTTACACATTATAATAAATTTACTTACCACTTTTCTATTTATTTAATTTCTTTTAGTATAGACATTATAAATCATGATTATTGTAATTTTTGTTCTTGCAAGACAGAAAGAAAAAAAACTACAGTGATTTTTTTTTTTACATTTTTGTTTATTTTATTATAATTAATATACATATTGTAATTAGTTTTCTTTCCACTTTCCTATTTATTTTATTTCCAATAATATAGACATTATAGCCAGTATAAGCCATGTTTATTAGACATATTAGACATTTTTTTGTCCTCGCAAGGCAGAGAGAAAACCAAAATGCAGTAATATTATTATAATAACAGTAATGTTGTGAAATATTATTACAGTTTAAAATAATGGTTTTCTATTTTGATATATTTTAAAATATAATTTATTCCTATGATGAAATGCAGAATTTTTATCAGGCATTACGCCAGTCTTCAATGTCACATGATTCTTTAAAAATCATTCTAATATGTTGATGTATTACATTTATTATCAATGTTAAAAACATTTTTAACAAACATACTGTCAAATATTTTTATTTCCATTAATAAAAAGTTAAAAAGAACAGCATTTTTTCAAAACAGAAATAATGAACAAGCATATTAGAGTGATTTCTGATGTTGAAAATTCAACTTTGCATCACAGGAATAAATTACATTATGAAATATATTTACAAAGAAAACAGTTATTTTACATTAATATATCACATTGTTACAGTTTTTTCTAGATTTTTGATCGAATAAATGCAGCCTTGATGAGTATAAGAAACTCAAGGAAATCTGAATAGACTGGAATCAGATATACTGGGAACCTTGTGAATGGATTTCTTCAGCAGTGTTATACACAAGTTTGGTAGTCTGCTATGTTTTAGTTTGGTAGTCTGCTAACTTGGGTCAATGTTTCATGGCTAAAAATATGGCATTACCATGATACTTCAGTTGGATTGTGGTGATTTTGGTGTGTTCTTCCTGCAGACGGACGCTGCAGTTGGCACGGCAGCTGAAGGACAGGGCCGTGGAGGCTCAGGCCTGCTACAGTCTGGGAAACACTTACACGCTACTGCAGGACTATGAGAGAGCCATAGACTATCACCTCAAACATCTCATCATAGCTCAGGACCTTAAAGACAGGTACACTGACACTTCCTTTCTTTCTGCTGCTCTTCTTGACGGCTAAAGGCCTTTCCACACTGAGCACGAAAAAGCGAAATGAATATCGCACACGATAACATGCTGGAATAAAACGACAAATTGCTATGGATGCTTCCACATAGACCGCGAACATTCGCCGCCAAAAAAGCTAATGTTTTTTAAAAACCAGTCAGACGAATCTTTTCAGTTTCGCAAAGCAAAAACACTGCCATCCAATAAGATTTAAGCATTACATCACGTGCCCGGAGCAGCTGCTGTTGCACAAAAGGTAAGGAGTGGTGGTGCTTTTTCGAAAACCAGTATAAACAAACACAGTAGAAGAGTATTCCGAGAGAGAAGAGGGTGCACTCTTGTTATTGTTGCATCTGAAAACAGATGGTTATTCTCATATGTTCTTAATATAATTTCTATTAATTCTCCACTGAATTTTGTGATCTGGAGGAGAACACGGTTCTCTTACGAGAGGTCTCTCGTACTGCGTAAGCGTAAGCTTACGCTTGGGGAAAATCCTTTCCGCGAGAGATATTGAAGCCAAAAAATTATCCTTAATTTTGTATTAATGTAAAACGCGTTGCCGCAGTGAGCAGACATAGGCGAGGCGTATTGCGTGCCTATTGGCTGCTCTGCAGCAACTGCAGCACCTATCGAGCGAGGCTTGGCGCGAAACCAGCTCCAATGAGGGCATTTCGCGCCTAATACGTCATCTCCCGCCGAAAGTGGCGTGATCCAAGCCTATAAATATCGCTCGAAGGCAGCTACACTCTGATTTTTTCATCCTTCAAGCGAAGCTCACGCATCGCTGGAGCCGGAGAAGAAGCCGCCGTCGACTGCAAGCATCTCAGCGGGACGAGCCATTGGAACTGCTGGCCACGCCGCCTTCCGTGCCTTCCTGCTGCGCTTTCCGGCGCCTATATCCTTTATAATCCTTTATAATCTACAGTGTGTGTCGCCGCTGCGATACACACTGTTTCTCTAAGAGAGCAAAGTGTCTTTTTAAAGATGCTTTCATACGGCTCGTGCAGATGCCAATGGCGACTCTGAGGACTTGCCTTGCCTTCTTCACTGAGACTGCTCCCCCGCCCGCGCGGTGTCGCGCCGTAAAAAGCGCTGTGCCCAGCGGGCCCCGGACCCTTCCTCCAGCCGACAAAGCTCGCCGGTTCGCCCGCCTGCTTCATCGACCTCGTCAGCCTCTGTTCCGGACGTAAAGCGGCCGCTGTATGCCACCGCTTCCATCGACGCCGCTGACGAGGGGGGCCATGAAGGAGGAAGAGGATTTCCGTTTCCCGCCAAAGCGGGAACGCGCATGCTGCTCAGAAGAGGCGATAGCAGCCCACTTATGTCTGCCCTCCGCTGGACGGCGTGCTAAGTCGGCCCTCCCCTCTAAAGCTTGCCGTCAGACGTCAAACCTGCTTCGCCGCGCTCTCGCCGCCGCCTAGCCGCGTCAGCGCTGCGTAACATGGTCTCTCACCGTTGCTGAGAGGCACCCGTGGTTAACGATTTCTGACGTTTTTCTCGTCTGGCCGCCGCCCCGCCAGACGCGGCCCGCGGCCCAGGATTGAGTTGAAACCTGAGCCTCCGAAATCGTCCTAGCACATCTGGGAAAACGACAGTGTACGAGTCCCGCGGTTGCCGGACCCCCACCAAAGTTATTCGCTCGTCCAGTTCCAGGAAATGTGACTTCCAGTGTTTTCTGCAGCCAACAAACCGGCTCCGTCGCCCGTTTGCCTGCACACAAAAGTCGTTCCCACGGCTACACAGATATACCCCCAATAAAGTGTATTATCTGGTGTCCCGGCCACGGCCGATGGTGTTTCATGTGTCGTATGAATATGCCCACTAACCAGTGCTCATCTCTACACACAAACACAGCGCACATAAAATCGACTCAGATCGATTGCGCGTCACACGTGGTAAATGTGCCCGCTTCACAGTGCCCACAGACACCACATTATGCACTGTTGGTTTCTGTAAAAACGAAACCAACAGTGCATTAACTCTATGCTTTGGGATGTTAAATGTGCCCGCTTCACAGTGCTCACAGACACCTCATTATGCACGTCAACCGGTTTCTGTTAAAACGAAACCAACAGTGCATCCGCTCTATGCAGGCGAACGTTGTTTTGGAGTGTTAAATGTGCCCGCTTCACAGTGCTCACAGACACCTCATTATGCACGTCAACCGGTTTCTGTAAAAACGAAACCAGGAGTGCGTTCGCTCTATGCAGGCGAACGCTGTTTGGAGTGTTGAACGCCGGTGCGCGAGTCCCGCGGCTGCCAGACTCCCACCGAAAGTATTCGCTCGCTCAGCTCCAAGAAATGTGGCTGTTCCAGCGTTATCCGCAGTCATCAAGCCGGCGCTGCAGCCTGCTTGTCTGCACTCAAGAGCCGTTCTCACGGCTACCCAATTAAATCCTCAAAGGAGTGTATTTTCGGGTGTTCCGGCCATAGCCGAAGGTGTTTTGTGTGTAGCTCGCATGCACATACACATGAGCACATCCTGTCATACAAAACCCGCGCACATAAAGTCGACCCGAATCGGCTGCGCTTCACATGTGATAAATGTGCCCACCCCAGAGTGCCCACACATATCACATCAGGCAGGTCTTACGGTTTCTGTAAAAACGAACCGGACGACGCCCCGTCTACACGGCTAAAGGCTGCGCTGAGTGTGTTGAATGTGCCCGTTACTACGCAACCACATATACACACAAAGATAGCAGTCCCCGCGGTCAGTGTACCCCGAGCCTCGAATGTCACAGTCACTCGTGCGTCACAACGCACCGAAGCGACTCCGTTATTGACAGATCGGAGCGCGCTTCGCACCTACCCCCTTGCGTTACAGGTAAATGCATGGGAAAAGCTCCCAGGGGTTTCACAATGGGTGCTGGACATTATTAAAGGAGGCTATTCGCTACAGTTTCACCGACTTCGCATGTGGTATATGTGCCCACCTCAGAGTGCCCACACATATTACATCAGGCAGGTCTTACGGTTTCTGTAAACCGGACGACGCCCAGTCTACGCGGCTTAAAGCTGCATCGAGTGTGTTAAATGTGCCGTTACCACGCAACCACACATACACACAGAGAAAGCAGTCCCCGCGGTCAGCGTACCCCGAGCCTTGCATGTCACAGACACCGAAGCGGCTCCGTTAGTAACAGATCGGAGCGCGCTTCGCACCCACCCCCTCGCATTACATGATAGATGCATGGGAAAAACTCCCAGGGGTCTCAAAATGGGTGCTGGACATTATAAAGAGAGGCTATTCGCTCCAGTTTCGACGACGCCCTCGCCGTTACACGGCGCGCGTCGAGACCACGATAAAGGCAGATGCAGCACACCTGCTACGAGCCGAAGTGACCACTAGATCTAAGGCAACTGAACAAAGCGCTAGTGAAGCGAAAGTTCAGAATGCTCACAACCAAGAAAATCCTCGCACAAGTGTGCCGAGGAGACTGGTTTGTGTCAGTGGATCTGAAAGACGCGTATTTTCAAATACAGATAGCGTCGCGTCACAGGCGATTTTTGAGATTCGCCTTCGAGGGCCAAGCTTATCAGTACACAGTCCTGCCATTCGGTTTGTCCCTAGCACCCCGTACATTTACAAAGTGCATGGACGCAGCGCTCGCCCCGCTCAGACAGAAAGGCGTGCGAATACTGAATTATTTGGACGATTGGCTGATTTTAGCGCAATCTCACTCAATGCTCAGGGAACACACGACCATGTTACTCGATCACCTCGAGAACTTGGGTTTGAAAGTCAATTGGGAGAAAAGCTCGCTGAACCCCAGCCAGAATATCTCCTTCCTGGGCATAGAAGTGGACTCGCTGGCAATGACAGCGAAGCTTTCGTCAGTGCGCGCGCTGAACGTTCAGAGCGCAGTGAGCGCGCTCTGCCGCAGCAAGTCTGCCCCGCTCAAGACCTTTCAAAGAGTGTTAGGTCTTATGGCCTCAGCATCATCAGTTCTACAGTTAGGGATGCTCTGCATGCGCCCACTGCAGTTCTGGCTGAGAGCGCGAGTGCCGCGCCGAGCGTGGGCGTCCGGTCGACTCCGTCTCACGATCAATCAGAGATGCGTTACAGCCCTGATGCCGTGGAGAACAGCCGGCTGGTACCAAACAGGTGTCACTCTAGAGAGACCCTCGAAGGTGAAAGTAGTGTCCACGGACGCGTCCACCTCGGGATGGGGAGCGCTGCTAGACGGCAGACCGTCGTTCGGCCAGTGGTCAGAACGCGAGAAATCGCTGCATATCAACTGCCTCGAAATGATGGCAGTGGAGAATGCGCTGACATATTTTCTTCCCTTATTGAAGGGAAGTCATGTATTAGTCCGCTCCGACAACATATCGGTAGTGGCTTACATAAATCGCCAGGGCGGTCTCAGGTCCAGAAAACTACATGCACTTGTAGAACGCCTTCTGGTATGGGCTCATCGCAACCTGCGCTCGCTGAGGGCAGCGCACGTGCGGGGGACCCTAAATGTAGGACCAGACAGACTGTCCAGGAACAATGTTCAATGCACCCTCAGACGGTGCAACTATTATGGAAAACATTCGGCAGAGCGGAGATAGATCTATTTGCATCTCAGGACAACGCTCATTGTCTAGAATTCTTTTCCAAAGCCAAGGACGCGCTAGCCCATGCGCGGCCCCGCCGTCCTCTTTATGCTTTTCCCCCAGTCTCTCTCCTACCTCAGGTGATAGAGAGGGTGAAGGAGGAAGGGTGTGCAATACTGCTAATAGCGCCGTTTTGGGGGAACCAGCCTTGGTTCCCAGCGCTGATGCAGATGACGAGCATCTCACCGTGGCCAATACCTGTGAGGAGAGACCTCCTCTCGCAGGCGGGCGGCGCGATTTGGCACCCTCACCCCGAGCTGTGGTCCCTTCATGTATGGGTCACCAGGGAATATATGATGAACTCCCCACAGGAGTGATATCAACGATCGCACAAGCTAGAGCTCCATCTACTAGACGGCTCTATGCCTCGAAGTGGTCGATATTTGCGGACTGGTGCACAGCCCGCGGATCTTCACCCACAGACTGTGGAGTGACAGATGTACTTTCCTTCCTACAAGAGCTGCTGGACAATGGCAGGTCCCCGTCCACGCTCAAAGTTTATGTGGCGGCCATAGCAGCGTTCTCGAGGACAACGCTAGGTCAGTCAATAGGGAGGAACGATTTAATCATACGCTTCCTTAGAGGAGCTAAGAGATTAAATCCACCCAGACCGCCTTCAGTCCCAACGTGGGACCTTTCTGTGGTGCTGGACGCTATGAAGGGCGGACCATTCGAACCACTACAGGCGGCTGAATTAAAATATCTGTCTCTTAAGGCTATATTCCTCCTAGCGCTCGCTTCAGTAAAGCGCGTAGGAGACTTGCACGCGCTCTCCGTGGGCGCGACATGCATGGAGTTTGGACCTAACGACTCTAAAGTTATACTCAAACCCAAGCATGGATATGTGCCAAAGTCTATTAACACACCGTTTCGAGCACAGGTCATCGCACTGTCTGCTCTGCCGGTTGTGGATGAAGAGGCTGACGCGAGACTCTTATGTCCAGTGAGAGCGCTAAGAGTCTATGTGTCTCGCACGTCTGCTTTTAGACAGACAGAACAGCTGTTTGTCTCGTTTTACGGGCATTCTAAAGGAATGGCTGCGTCAAAACAGACTTTATCCAGATGGATAGTGGATGCTATTGCACTGGCGTACGAGTCCAAGAGCATGCAATGCCCGCTGGGTGTCAGAGCACATTCCACAAGGGGCGTGGCCTCGTCGTGAGCTTGGTCGAGTGGGATTAACTTGCAAGACAGTTGTACGGCGGCAGGCTGGGCCTCTCCGTCTACATTCATAAGATTCTACAACTTGGAGGTTCCCGCCCTACAGGCCAAGTTGCTATCGGTCTAGATATTAACAGATATCTAGACCCATGTTCCAAGTTTATCCAGGTCGTTTACCTGCCCGGATACACCAGGAGCCAGTGTTTCTAGGGTCCTAATCCCCTTATACGTTCAAGCACGTTCAAGCACTATATGAACCCCGGGCTATCGCCCTCGGGTCTATGGTATCAGATCTTGGCATGCACGGCGTTTTACATGGGGTCCCCAAGCGTAAGCTTACGCTTACGCAGTACGAGAGACCTCTCGTAAGAGAACGTACTCGGTTACTAACGTAACCTCGGTTCTCTCAGAGAGGGAACGAGTACTGCGTACCTTGCCGTGCAAGCGCGTGCTCTGGGCGCTTTTATGATGAAAAAACCAGAGTGTAGCTGCCTTCGAGCGATATTTATAGGCTTGGATCACGCCACTTTCGGCGGGAGATGACGTATTAGGCGCGAAATGCCCTCATTGGAGCTGGTTTCGCGCCAAGCCTCGCTCGATAGGTGCTGCAGTTGCTGCAGAGCAGCCAATAGGCACGCAATACGCCTCGCCTATGTCTGCTCACTGCGGCAACGCGTTTTACATTAATACAAAATTAAGGATAATTTTTTGGCTTCAATATCTCTCGCGGAAAGGATTTTCCCCAAGCGTAAGCTTACGCTTACGCAGTACTCGTTCCCTCTCTGAGAGAACCGAGGTTACGTTAGTAACCGAGTACGTTTTCTTCCATGTGCGCGAGTGTTATATGAGTCAGAGCACGTTCACTCTCTAGATCTTCCGTATTAGAAAAATTGAGTGAAACATTTTTCTACTGTTCTACACATGAAATATGAAAGCAGAACAGACATAGGATTTGGTTATATATATATATATATATATATATATATATATATATATATATATATATATATATATACATACACACATACACACATACACACACACAGTAGTCAACATTTGAAGTGGATCAAAAAAGTTCATCAAAGTTGTTCTAAGACAAGACAAGAACAGGTATTGTTTTGGTTTTAGGACAGCTTTGATGAAAGGTGTTGATCCACTTCAAATGTTGACTACTATATATACATACATATATATATATATATACTGTATATATATATGTATATATGTAGTATCTGTTTTGTATGCAGCTCATGGTATTTTTATGAAGCAGTGTGGCATTATTAAACATACAAAGAGTGCATGTCTGCCTATTATAGAATCAAAATCAACTACAGATCTCAATCAGAAGTTATTACAAGCACTCGATGGTTTAAAGTTGGATTAAGGCAAATACATTAATAATTCTATCAATTTTCAAATGTGCCATAATGATAATTGTAAGCATTATAGGTTTTTTTTAGTTTCTGGTATAGAACCGTACTTTATCTTAAGTTAATGCTGTATATTGAGCAGCAGACAATGTAATATCCAAGATAAATATCTAAGGAAAAATGCATTGTTGGTCAACGCCACCTAGCTTGCAGGCATGAATTAGCAGAAAGCGAACAATCGGTTCACGCTAGGTGTGAAAACACTATTTGGTCGGCGATTTGGCTCACGTTTTCGCATTGCACTCAGTGTGGAAAGGACTTAACGCTGTCTCTGTTTCTGTTTGTGTGTGTGTTTGTAGGATTGGAGAAGGGAGGGCATGCTGGAGTTTGGGGAACGCCTACACTGCACTTGGAAACCACGAGCAGGCCATGAGCTTCGCTGAAAAACATCTGGAGATCTCCAAAGAGGTGTGTGTGTGTTCGCACTGAGATAACACCAACACACTTCCTGTCTGCAGCCTGCACAGGAAAGCCCACGAGTGATTCTCACAGAAAAGAAAAAGCTAAAGAAAAAAATCATGCTAAAAATCAAAAGAAAATAGTAAGAAATTGTTTTAAATGGGGAAAAAAAATATTATTTAAGGATTAGGATTTTATTTTAGTATCTTTACTATACTATTGTAGTTTTTGATAATATTTTGAATTACATTTTATTTGTATTTTATTTTTAATATATATATAAAAAAAATCTCAGTGGTCATAAAAATAATGTGAGATCAAAGCAAAATAAAAATTCTTTCTTTTCATTTTTGAGGTGAAATGTGACTTAAACAGGCTTCATGTGTGCATTTTCATGATTGAAATTGAGTTGTTTTCTGGAGGAGCACTTCCAGTAATGTTTTTTCCTTCCTGTATGTGTGTGCTGCTCAGATTGGAGACCGAAGTGGGGAGCTGACGGCTCGAATGAACGTATCTGATCTGCAGTTAGTTTTGGGTCTGAAGCAGAACAATTCAAACACTAACAGTTCTGCTTTTATCGAGAGTCCGCCCGATGACAGCAGTCAGCCTGGTAACAGCAAACACAACTTTCTTCAGACTTCTTCAATTACAAATGGTAGAAACTGTTGAACAAGAATCCTTAAAGGTGCACAAATTTTAGTTTTATGGTGTCATTGTTACAGGGTAATTACACATTCACGTACTTAGTAATATTATTTAACAACATGTACTTAGGGTTAGAGTTTGGTTTAGGGTTATTGCATGTAATTTTCTAATTACTCTTCTCTTAACAATTACATCTGTATAATACATTTTTTAATGATTTATTTATAATTTTATGAGGCTAGAGAAACAACAACAACAAAATAATAATAAATTCAGGTAAAAGGGAGTTATCAAATAATTTTAAATATCTGATTAAAAGAAAATATGATGCAAAAATAATTTTCAGAAATGTTCAAAGATCTTAAATATAATAAAATAATCAGATTAAAAAAAATTAAAAAATCAAATATCTTAAAAGGCCCTAAAAGATTATTTTCAAAAATGTTCAGTACAAGTGTTAAAATGTCTTATGATCAAATAATAATAAAAAAATATGATTAAAAAAATTATGCAAAAATAATTTTCAGAAATTTTCAAATGTCTTGCAAACATTATTTCAAAATATTGCAGTGCAAGTGTTAAAATGTCTTAATTGTCATTTTAGAATATTAAGTATCATTAAATATCTTAAGAAATCTGGTTTTAAAAAAACCATGTCACACTAAAATTATTATCAAAAATGCCAGTAAGTGTTAAAATGTCTTCTGATCAAATAATTAAAAAAATCGGATTAAAAATATATGATGCAAAAATAATTTTCAGAGTGTTCAAGTGTTAAAATGTCTTAAATATTATTAAATAATCAGATATAAACTTTTAATACAGGTGTTAAAATGTCATTTTAGAACATTAAGTATCAAATATCTTAACACATCTTATAAAAAAAACCTTGTAATACAAAAATGATTTAAACATATTTTCAGTAAAAATGTCTCATGATCAAAAAAAAAAAAAAAAATCTGTTTTAAAAAAGAATATAATACTTTTTGTTTAATTCTGAGTAAAAGTGTTAATGTCTTAAATATAATAAAAATATAAAAATATGAATATATAAAAATATAATTTAAAAAAATCAGATACAAAAATTGTAGTGCAAATAGTTATTTAAAAAATTGCATTGCAAGTGTTAAAATGTCTTAAATGACATTTTAGAATATTAAGTATCATAAAATATTCTAAATCTTATTTAAAAAAAACAAAATCAGTAAAAGTGTTAATGTCTTATGATCAAATAATTAAAAATATATGCAATTCAAAAATGATTTTAGGAAATTAACGCAAGTGTTAAAATATCTAAAATGTAATTTTAGAGTATATAGTATAACCAAATATCTTAAATCTGTTTTTTAAAACCTTATGAAACCTTAAAAAGAATATGATGCAAAACTGAAAGAAAAAGTTTCAATACAAATGTTAACATGTTTTAAATATTATGAAATAATCAGATAAACAACCTTATTATTTAAAATTGCAGTGCAAGTGTTAAAATGTCTTAAATGTCATCCACTTAAACATATATTTATGCTGTATTTTAGCATATTTAATAAATTGAAGTATGGTTTGAGAGTACCATGTGTTTGGTATTAGGAGTTTGATGATAGTGCCACCTGCTGGATGAAAGCTGTACATTGTTTATCCTCTTTGTGCTGTTCTTATTTTTTATTTTTTATTTTTGGATCATATAAACAAATATGTACTTTGAAAATGTACAAAATTACTTTCTGGTTTTGTAGATGGAAGATCCAGAGGAAGCCGGAGACACAGCATGGAGAACATGGAGCTCATGAAACTCAGCTCTGACAAAAATATGGTGAGACATTCACCATGGTGCTTTAATTAGTGCACTGAATGCTGACAGCAAAGGTTTTGGTGGGTTTTACTTTTCTGTGTTGGGGAAAAAGTCAGTGACAACTGACAAGAGACTAGGACTTTATAGTATTGCATATCAAATAATTTGCATAACAAACGTAAAGTCTTTATGCTTCATCTAGCAGGACCAGCCCTGTGAGGACGCTACAACCCCTCAGCAAACCAAATCGCCAACCAAATCACCTGTAGCCAAGACATCTTCTAAACTTTTCTTCATCAATCGCTTCAAGAGCAAAAAACACAGGTTAAATGGGTCAAACTCCAATCCGGCAGCTGAGAACCACAACAGTAGCAGCAGCCCACCTCCAACCCGTCTGGGCAAACAGGTCAAATACTAAACTTTTTTTTCTACATTTAAGTATTAACAAAATATACTAAATATTTATTGCTCACATTATAATTTCCTTGAATGCCTTTTCCCACAGTATGCTTCAGACACTCTAGGTGACGACGTCTTTTTTGATCTTCTGAGCCGTTTTCAAGGCAACCGCATGGATGACCAAAGGTGCTCATTACAGGACAGCCTAAGCCGCGTTCCCGTCCCTTCCTTTCCCTGTGAAACCCCGCCTGTAGCCTTGAGGAAACGTGAGTTGTCCTTTCTCCCTCACTGTACTGACTAGGGATGTAACGGTATCAAAACTTCACGGTACGGTAATACCTCGGTATGAATGTCACGGTACGGTATTTACTGAATAATTTACAGGAAAAACAAAACTAATGAAGAGACTCGAAAAAAGTGCCAGAAGTGTTTATTAAACAGTTTACATGAACACTGAACTTATCAATGGCATACAAATTAGCCATCTATCTGTAAACTTTTAAACAGAAACTTAAATATTTCAATTTTAGTAACAAAAAAAAATATTAAAGCATGTAAAAAACAGTCAAATCAGTTTAGATGAATGAATTGTGTGCTTGAAATAAGATTTTTTTCTTACCCCATTGGCAGATTATTTAGCTTGTTTTAAACAAAAACTCACTTAATTTTGACCTGTTTTTACTAAAAACAAGAAAATAATTTTTACTTGTCTAGAAAATCGTTCTTGATTCAAGAATTTTTAGATATTTTGGCTGGAAACAAGACAAAATTCTAAGTAAGAAAAGCATTTTTTTTTGCAGTGCAGTAGGCTCTCATGCATTTCTTTCGCATTAAATCTTTATTAAAAACAATCCTTTAAAGAACTTTTCTACCTGGACAAGTGCATCTATTATGTTGCCTAGTTTAGCCTCTTTAAAACGGCACCTTTCCTTATTTTAAACCTAGCCAAAAAGCCACGTGTTGACTGTGAAATTTATATGCATTTATGGTACTTTCCATGTCAATCCATGTTAATTTTTACAGCGAACAACGTACTGTAACATTCATTCAGCGCATACAGCGCAGCAAAAAATAGACTCGGTGCCGAAACGATCGCTGCACTGCTGCACTGCTGCAAAGGTACTGCTTCTAGGACGTGCTGCCGGACAGCAACCGCGTGCAGTGTGAACGCTCTAATCCGTTGGGTGCTGAAAAGAATACGTGACACATACGCACTTCAGATGGAGCAGGTTCGACCATTTCTATCTCTTTTCCTTGCTGCTACAGTCTGTAGCGACAAAAGGATGATGGCCACGCCTGGGCTGATGGGAAATGTAGTTCCCGCGACCTCCCGTTCGCTCCATTCGCCTGAGCAAACTTTTCTCAGAAGACCTATTGTTTTATCGAGTCATGCGACCACGGTAGTATCGAAAAAATGTGTTATTGCGGTATGAAGGTATTTACAATACCGTTACATCCCTAGTACTGACCCGTGCAAATTATACTTGCATGTAAAGGGTGCAAAACCATGGAAGGTGCTTTCACACTGACAGTGTTTTAAAGCAGAAAAGTAAAAGCAGGTGATTTGAGATGACATGAAATACAGAAGTAAGACAGTGTGGGCAGAAATGACCTTTATGGAAATAAGAAACAACTACTAGCAACTAACAGACAGTCACAGTGTGAACGCACCTTTAGTTTGCAATAATTACAGTATGTCAGAAAAAGTGAGTATAGCCCTCACATTTCAGCAACCATTTTAGTATGTCTTCTCAAGGGACAACACTATAGAAATTAAAGCTTGTATAGCAGTGTAGATTTATTGTATCCTGAAAATTACTCAACAACAGCCATTAAAAAATTGCTGGCGTCAAAGTGTCAATATATTGTGTTAGCACCATTGTTATCTGGCACTGCCTTAATCATCCCGGGCATAGAATTGACCAGAGCTGCACAGATTGTTGCTGGGATCCTCTTCCACTCCTCACAGAGCTGCTGGACGTTAGACACATGCTGCTTCTCCACCTTCCACTTGAGGATGCCCCACAGGTGCTTAATAGGGTTCAGGTCTGGATACATACTTGGACACCCCATCACCTTCACCTTCAGCTTCCTCAGCAAGGCAGTTGTCCTCTTGGTGATGTGTTTGGGATTGTTGTCATGTTGGAAAACTGCCGTTCGGCCTAGTTTCTGGATGGAAGGCATCATGTTCTGCTTCAGAATCTATAACGGAATCCATGTTTCCCTCATTGAACTGCAGCTCCCCAGTACCAGCAGCACTCATGCAGCCCCAGACCATGATGCTACCACTACCATGCTTGACTGTAGACAAGACACAATTTTCTTAGTACTCCTGAACAGGGTATCACCACACATGCTGGACACCATCTGAGCCAAACAATTTTATCTTATAGTCTCATCAGACCACAGGACATGGTTCCAGTAATTCATGCTCTTAGACAGGTTGTCTTCAGCAAACTGTTTGCGGGCTTTCTTGTGAGCCAGCTTCAGATAAGGCTTCCTTCTGGGACAATGCCTATGCAAAGCAACTTGTTGCAGTGTGCGGCATATGGTCTGAGCACTGACAAGCTGACCTTCTACTTCTGCAACCTTTAAAGCAATGCTGGCAGCACTCATGCATCTGTTTTTTGAAGCCAGGTTCTGCACCTGACGCACAGAACGAGTGCTCAATTTTGTTGATCGATCTCTGCAAGGCCTGTTCCGAATGAAACCCATCTTGGAAAATCTCTGTATGACTCTGACCACTGTAGTGTAACTCGGTTTCAGGGTGTTACTGAAGCCATCTTTGTGGAGAGCAACAATTTTAATTCTCAAATCATCATAGAGTTCTTTGCCATGTTGAACATCCAGTGGTCAGTATGAGAGAACTGTACTTAAAGCACCCAATTTTAACTGCAAGTTTGTATAGTCCTGTCAAGCAGACAAAAACATAAACATAATGAATAGGACATGTGGCTTTGCATGGTTAAACAACATACTGCTGTTATCACTTAGGGTGTACTCACTTTTGTTGCCAGATATTTTGACAGTAATTGCTGTATGTTGAGTTATTTTCAGAGGACAGTAAATCTATACTGCTATACACGCTGCACATTGACTACTCTAAAATATATTCAAATTTCATTTCTATAGTATTGTCCCTTGAGAAGAAATGCTAAAATGGTTGCTGAAATGTGAGATACTGTATGCAAGTGTATAGCAGTGACAAGCACTTTGTAGACACTGAACTCTGGAGTATTTGGTCACTTGACAAAATCACAGCCAGTCATAAGAAACTTGTTTCAAATAAGCAGCAAAAATAAGAATAAGATATTTCACATAAAAGACGTTTGCATATAGTCCACAAGAGAAAATAGTTGAATTTATAAAAATGACCCCACTCAAAAGTTTACATAATTGATTCTTAATGCTATGTTGTTACTTGAATGTTTCACAGCTGTTTTGTTTGTTTAGTGATAGTTGTTCATGAGTCCCTTGTTTGTCCTGAACAGTTAAACTGTCTGCTGTTCCTAAGAAAAATCCTTTAGGTACCACAAATTCTTAGGTTTTTAAGCATTTTTTTAGTGTATTTGAACCCTTTCCTGTATGATTTTGAGGTCCATCTTTTCACACTGAGGACACCTGCAGCACTCATATGCAACTATGCTCACTGATGCTCCAGAAGGAAACAAGATGAATTAAGAGCCAGGGGTGTAAACTTTTGAACAGAATGAAGATGTGTGTATATTTTTTATTTAGTACTGCCCTTCAGAAGCTATGGAAGATACTTAGATGTTTCCCAGAAGACAAAAAGTTTAAATGACCCTGATCTTCAGTTCAAAAAGTTTTCACCCCCCAGCTTTTAATGCATCATTCTTCTTTCCGTCGCATCAGTGAGCGTTTGACCCTTCTGTAATAGGTGCACATGATTCTCTCAGTTTTCCTCAGTATGAAAAGATGGATCTTAAAATCATACAGTCATTGTTGGAAAGGGTTCAAATTCACAAAAATGCTGAAAAGCCAAAGCATTTGTGGGACCTGAAGGTTTTTTCTGAAGAACAGCGGGCAGTTTAACTGTTTAGGAGCCAAAAAACATAGCTGTGGATCATTTAGGTAACAACACAGTATTAAGAATCAAATTACAGCCATGAACATATTTTCTGAACTATAAGTCACATTTTTTTATCATCTGAAACATGATGCGACATATTCCAAAGTTCTTTAGTCTTGATGCTTAAAGTAAATGTTGTTTATAATTTCTGTCTGTTTTATATTCACGATTTAGTTTTAATCCAAATGATGCATGTGCTATGTGAGCGAACAGCTCATGCACATCAGCTATACATGGGTGAATACAATAAAGTACTAAAATGTTAAACACAGACATTTATTTACATTTGCACTT
This sequence comes from Garra rufa, assembly GCF_049309525.1. Classification (NCBI taxonomy): domain Eukaryota; kingdom Metazoa; phylum Chordata; class Actinopteri; order Cypriniformes; family Cyprinidae; genus Garra; species Garra rufa. Next base: position 35,900,091 of record NC_133378.1, on the reverse strand, counting down.
ATTCATTTAGAAGAGAAATATTATACATTGAAAACATAATCCCATTGACGCCATCTCAGAATATTACGTATCATCAAATAACTATAAATCTGTAAATCTAATTTTGTAAAAAAAAAAGAATGATTATTTTCAAAAATGTTCAGTACAAGTGTTTAAATGTATCAAATATTATCAAATAATCAGTTAAAAAAAACTTGCAATGCAAAAATGATTTTAAAAAATGCAACACAAATGTTAATATGTCTTAAATGTCATTCTCCTAAACATGTTGTTATGATGTATTTTGGCATATCTGGTATATTTATTTTGAGAATACCATGTGTTTGGTGTTAGAATTTTGGTGATAGTGCCACCTAATGGATGAAATCTGTAGGTTTTGTTTAAACTTGTATTCACTGGCTTACTTGAATATACTAACTGCTAGTTTCACATTCTATTTATTTTTTTATTTTTTTATTTTTTTTATACACCACCACTGAAAGCCTGTGGTTTTTGAAAGAAGTATCTTATACCATAGACTATAGAATACCTTAAAGGGACTTTGCTTATACTCACCAAGAATACAAAAATACAGTAAAAACAGTAATATTGTGAAATATTACAAATAACAGTTTTCCATTTAAATATATTTTAAAATGTAATTTATTCCTGTGATACAAAGCTGAATTTATAGCATCATTTTTCAGGTCTTCAGAAACATTCTGATATGCTAATATGAAGAAACATTTCTTATTGTAAATATGAGAGTTGTGCTGCTATGTTCTAAACAACTACATTCTCTTGTTCAGCTATTTCCGCGTCCGGAGCGGAGACCTCAGCACAGCCTGGCCATTTCCTAGACCTGCTGGCCAGCTCACAGAGTCGTCGGCTGGACGAGCAACGAGCCAGTGTGGACGGTCTCCCGGGTCTGCGGCTGGACCAGCGCCACAGCCAGGACGTTCTCAGCAAACTCATGGCCTCGGCCGATAACAAAGAACCAGAAGAAGACTTCTTCGACATGCTGATTAAGTGCCAGGTTAATGCTGTTTATTAATAAGCTGCATGAAACTGTTAACTCCTTTTGAAAGTGTATATTCATTAGTAGTAGTATGCTTTGTCCTCGAAAGGAAATTTGTTGTGGTCTATGTGTTACTGCAGACATTCAATAAACAAGTACTAATAACAATAAAGTAATATACCTGCAAGCAGCAATTACGGGGCCAAGCACTAGGCAAGGGAAGCATCAGAACAAGTGCAGCAACGAGTGATTGAGGCTACTTTAAGATGATTTTAGTCCAAATGGGTAAACGTCAGCAAAGCAACCACTAGTAATACAATATAATCGGATATCATTTTTGACCACAAGGTGGCACTGTCTCAAAACGTTTTGAGTACTTCCAGGTCATGGTCTCCATGGTATACTAAGTTTCATAATGTTACACCAATGCATTTGTAAAATGTAGCATTTTCTATCATAATACTCTACTGAAGTCTGGCAGTTTCGTGTTTAGTTTAATTATAGTGCTACCAAGAGGAACAATCCCACCAGATTTTAAGTGTCCTTAGAGTGTGCCTATACATATGTGACCCTGGACCACAAAACCAGTCTTAAGTCGCTGGGGTATATTTGTAGCAATAGCCAAAAATACATTGTATGGGTCAAAATTATCGATTTTTCTTTTATGCCAAAAATCATTAGCATATTAAGTAAAGATCATGTTCCATGAAGATATCTTGTAAATTTTCTACAATAAATATATAAAAACTTGATTTTTGATTAGTTATATGCATTGCTAAGAACTTCATTTAGACAACTTTTAAGGCGATTTTCTCAATATTTAGATTTTTTTGCACCGTCAGATTCCAGGTTTTCAAATAGTTGTATCTCAGACAAACATTGTTCTATTTTAACAAACAATATATCAATGGAAAGCTCATTGACAAATTTATACTTATGACTGTTTTTGTGGTCCAGGGTCACATATGTCAAATTTGGTAAAAATATCTCATTTTGTTTTGGAGTTATAGACATTTTTATATATGAGAAGAGAAAAAATGACGGACGGCTGACTTTGTTTGCATTTTTTTTTTTTTTGCCACTTACTATCAAAATTTTGCCAATTTGGTGTTAGTTTATCACCAGCACGCAATGTTTCCGAATTTCCTGCAGTGGTTTCGTGTCGACAGGAGTAATGGTTTCTAAGATATTGGCAAATGTTTTTTAAAGGATAACTATTGCCAAAATGCAACCTGGGCTGTTTTTTTTTTTACTGTAAACGAGACAAACTTATATCTAAAAGCATAATTATGACCAACGAGCCGTTTTTGAGACTGAACTTGATTTCGTTTTGTGGTCAATGGCCGGTGAATGGGAGTACTAAGGGCATAACTTTGAGCGTATCAAAATCGATATTTTTACAACACTAAGAAGGCTCGACACACCATGAAACTTTGCTCGAAGTATCGCCTGGGTCTCTACACATGAACTCGAGCATTGAGAGCGTTGTTTGTGTACACAGAGTTTACTAAAAAGAACGTTTTTGAACTACTCACTTTCACAGTTTGAGCTTCCGCTCGCGGCCGTCTTGCCTGTCAAGACGTGTCGATCTCCGAATGCGAGGATGGATAGCTCCTAAAGCATATTTCCATATAAATGCACGACTAATTCGTTGTTTTGTCGCAAGTGAAAAACAATATTAACCTTCTAGTTGTAAAAAGAGCCTCATATAAGCCTAATATTTCGTCCTATGGAGTCCATTCATTCGCTTTCGGAGATCGACACTTCTTGACTGGCAAGACGGCTGTGAGCGGAAACTCAAACAGTGAAAGTGAGTTGTTCAAAACCTTTCTTTTTAGTAAACTCTATGTGCACAAACAATGTTCTCAATGCTCGAGTTCATGTGTAGAGACCCAGGCGATACTTCGAGCAAAGTTTCAAATCCAAAGGTTAAAATGCCCATTCTACTCAATTTTCAACGCTGTCACCTGGTGTGTTACCAAACCATACTGTAATATAAACAGTTTCATAAGAGTCTTGTTCACTCTATAAAGACATAACCAGCGTAAGAAATACAATCTCAGTTGTAGACGAGTGCAAACCTATTCAATAGCTGTTTTTGGCTTATACAGGGATCCAGACTGGATGATCAGAGATGTGCTCCTCCACCTCCTCCCACTAGAGGCCCTACAGTCCCAGACGAAGACTTCTTCAGCCTCATCCTTCGCTCCCAGGCCAAACGGATAGATGAGCAGAGAGTCATCTTACCATCTGACACAAGACCCCTTCAGACCAATCCTGACTGATATGTTTTTTTATGAAGCCATAATACTATTTTAGAACGTTGCAACCTCACTGAAGTCTTACTCATGAATCAATGCTTGGTAAAAATCAGATCCTACACGATTTTTGAAGGAGGAGATGCATGAAGTTCTTTCATTCGTCCTACTACCGTGATCTGAACTGGACTCAAGACGTTTCTGTGCAGAATAGATGTTTATATTCAGACCACGACCGCAGTCTCAGGGATTCAGTACAATGCACTGAATGCATATCATACACCTGGATAACTGGATGGACTTGATCAGCGGTAGATGAGAACGTCAGACTATTTTATATATATATATTTTTAACACTAGAAGTAGTATCACTTCTGTTTTGATTCTTTCTTTGACTTGAAATTTTTTCTGTTTTCTTTTAATACCAGCAAAGCAATGCCCTGTATTAATGTTTTGAGGTTTTAGAAACAAGCAGTCTGCAAAAGTTTGGATTTATGTGAATATAAAAGTCTATGTTCTGGAAAAGTATCCAAGTCAAGAATGTATTACTAATTTTAAATGACAAGAGGAATAAAGCCTCATTTTAAAAGATCCTGCTCAATTACACACCACAAAGTGACAGTTTAGTATGCTGGAAATATTTTATTTGAAACTGAAACTACACAGGACAGTAACCAACACCATGGAACAATTACATGAGTTTTCAAATGAAGAAAAAAAAAAGCTTAATTATTTAGAATGACATTTGTAATCTTTCAAAATCATGAATGCCAATTCCCAAAAGAAAACTAAAAAATCTAAAAGATTGCATAAGTGCTACATTGTGATTAAATGCACTGTGAGAAGTTTAATGTTTACAGCTTGTAGGTAAAGAGAAACTAACAGCTGTTATCTAATTATGCAAATCAATTCAATGTGAGCACTTTCTGGTCAGTGGAGCCATGAAATTTCCTCTGTTTTGGTTATTTGATTGATTTAACAGTGCTGCTTGACAACAAGGTCGGAGAATCCATGCACCTGAGTGAGCTGAGGACAATCGAATGATGCCAGAAGTTTCTGTGGGCCGTGGCACCTGGGAATAAACTTCTCATTCAGGCACACTGAGGCATGCCCTGCAATGTCACTGTGAAAGAAAGAAATTTTTTTTTTAGTTTTATTATATTTTTTTATTAAATCATTGCTGTTTAGCAGCAACATTTGAGTTTAGCAATTATATTTGATCGAATTAAGTAAAAATGAAAAACAAATACTACAAAATGAAAATATTAATCAATTCATTTTACCCATAGTTGACAACTCTGGCACGCTGCATTCCAAGTCCAGTAAAGCGGAATACGGAGTTCTTCAGGACACAAGGCAGTGGATTCTGGAAAGTGATTTTGAATGGGACTTCTTGACCCATGATGGCATCACATGCAGGCTGAGAAGAACACATTCAAGACACAATTTAGCACAATATGATTCAACCTAACAAAGGATTAAACACTTAAACTGTAACTTTGAACTTACAGCAATGGCAAGGTCTGGTGTGCGCAGTCTGAAGTTGTACCGGGTGGCCACAACCTGCTTAGTCTGAGCCACGTGTCCAAAGAGGTTGAGCCTCAGTGAGGCGTGATCGACCAGGTGCTCTTTATATTCATCATAAGTCAGGGTCCAGTCCAGAGGTCTGCCTGTAGTGGGGAAAAGTAACGAATACTTAATGAATAATAATGCTTTCATCACTGCCTCTTTACCTATTATACCAACTGTGTGGTCTCATCTACTGCAACTCTTACACAACATTATCATTTCTTACATTCAGAGGGCTTGAGCTCAATGATAGTCTGGTCTCTCTTGAGGAAGGCACTCCTGACTCCGGTGTAGTACGTGGCTGCAGCCTGGCTGTAGAGGGTGACGGTTCGAGGTGAGCTGCATTTGTTTCTTAGATTGATGGTAAGCACTGCATCCCTGCCTATACATGGTCCATCCCCTTTCAGGCCGACTTCACAGACAACATCCTCAGCACAGGGCAGTGGGTATGCGCATCTCCTCAAGCCATGACGAACGGCTGTGTCTAAAGCACAGCACCTCTCAGAGGAACCTAATCAATGAAAGGAAGAATAAAATGTACATAGCGATGAATCACAGGAGAGGCAGCAAACTTAATAATTCATGTGAACACCATGGTTCAATGTGTTAAGGGCTAGAGCAGATGTTTTATGGAATGTCGTATTTACCACATGGGTGTTTGTAGAAGTTTGTGATGTCTATGCGCTGATCTGAGCCAACAGCCTTGGTGCTGATGCAGTGACCTCCTACATCCTTCTCAATGTGGACAACACCAAATGTTCCATCACATTTCCTCTGCCAGTAAACTCTATCATTGTTCACCTAGAACACAAACAAACAGGAATCATAAGTCACATGTCATTATAAATTTATGATGTAATGATCAAAATAAATAAATTATAGAAATTAACTCACTTCAGCAAAAAGGAAGGGAACATCATGCTTCAGGAAGACCTGGCCACTGCGGATTGCAGCAACAGAGGTGGGGCCGCAGCGGGAGAAGCCCTGGCTGGTCAGTTGAGGAGTAGCATCAATCACCTGCCAACCTCCGAAACCAGAGGGCAGGTCTGAACGGGTCATCCAGGCCTCATTCCACACATGGTAGTTCCTACATGGAAGAGAAGAAGAATGAAATAGAAACACTTCAGGGACATTCATAGGAACTCTTTATGACATCACAAACGGTAACAACACTTACCAGATTGAATCACGGTTCATGTGATCGATCAGCTGAAATTTCTCATCCAAATAGACGTCAGTTGTCAAACTAACATCAGTGTCATGAGCAGAGCAGAAGTTTGAGACTGGACGGACAGGAATGCCCAAACACCTCAACACTACAAGAAAGAGAAGAAGAATATAAGTGCATTACATCTAGAATTGCTTTCTCAAAATGTTTTCTCCTTGTGCAGTCTGTAGAAACTCTTACATGTGTTGGTGACTCCAGCAAAGGCCAAGCTCTGTCCATATCTGACAGGTACTCCTCCATACTTGTGGTATTTTCTCAGGATGGCACTGCTGCCGCACCAGGATGTAGGAGCAACTCCATCTCCATAGCAGTTTGACCAGTTACCCATCAGAACACCACAGTCTTTCTTGGCAATAACCTGATAAGAAGAGATTAAATCTGTTTAATTTTGAATGCAGCAAACTTCATACAAAAGTACCATAATTAGAAGAAAAGCATGAAAGCATCAAGCATGAAATTAGGGTGTTGATAAGAAAAAAATTAAGACTCACCATGTCAGACACCACTCTGGAAATGACAACTGGGTTGCCCCATCCTGAGCAAGGGGTGCAGCTCCTCTCCAGCACATACATGCATGAAGGCAAGATTCCCTCCTCACACTAAGAGGAAATTGAAACATTTTATGTCCTGTGCATTAAAATGTTAGAGAGTAGAGCTTGTTCTGTGTAATTATATCTGGGATGAGAAATGGGCATATTTGTAATGTGCGAGTGAAGGTTTGGCTCTTACTAGACCAAAGTTCCATGATCTGCAGCCAATCTGCTGCTTAGTTCCATAGTACAGTTTGCCCATGTTATTCAGCACATACTCAGCTCTCTCTGCCTCATCACTCAGGTACACACAGTCATCTAATAAAGAGAACATTTAACATATTTTTTTTAACTTTAAACATATATTCAGGTTCAGGTTTATTTTAAAGAGTAATGAAACGCATACCTTTACACCAGGGGTTGAACAGCATGTAAATGTCATTTTCAGGAGCATACGGTAAAGCGAATCTGCCTCCTGCACAGTTTGTCACGACACTGAGCTGGTATCGTCCAACACAAGCGGTCGGAACAGAGTTCACACACAGTTTGACTCGGTTTTGTGCTATTTCCACAACCTTTGCCCCCCAGCAGTCTCTCTTGAATTCGTCCACGATTGGAATGGTCACAAAAGTGCCATCCCGGATGGATGGGATGTGACCTGTAAAACACAGAGAAGAAAAAGATGTTTCAGTTATGGTAGAAACAAGTTCTTCCCTACATGTTCTTTTTTTGGTATGTTTCCACATGCTGTCAGTCATAACTAACCTAGTTTGAGCTCCAGGTGAAGCTTGTCACAGCTGCGATTGAATGGACGGCACAGATCAACCCACATGTTGAAGCACTGTCCTCTGCGGACAACGAGATGTTCATCATGGAAATAATGTGTGTGATGCTCCAGACGATTTGGTCCAGTCCTGCATTTGAGAAGGTCGACTTTAGACACCCGGAGGAGAGAACCTTAGAAATAAAGAATAAAGAAATTTATCATCAATCAAATCATTCATTGACAAATAATGAAAAAGAATAACACGTTTTCCATCATGCACTGCAGGAAAGATAATGAAAACAAAAAGACTCTTACTTTCAACTCCACAGACTTGCGTCTTTGTGCAATCGTCCACGTACTCTTTGACGACGACTTCCCTTTTCTCATAATCATGGGATGTACTGACATAGCCATAAGGATTAGCATATGGAGTAGCGAAAGGAGTATCACATGGAGTAGCACATGGGCTTACGTATGGGTTAACGTAAGGGCTAGCATATGAGTAAGCATAAGGGGAATTGTATTGGTTAACGTAAGTGTTAGCATATGAGTAACCATAAGGGTTACCATATGAGTAACCATAAGGAGTAGTGTATGGGTAACCATAACGGTTAGCATAAGAGTAACCATAAGGGGTAATGCATGGGTCAACACAAGGGTTAACACAAGGGTTCACACAAGGGTTAACACAAGGGTTGGTGTAAGCCGGTTTGCTGCATGATGATTTCTTGTAGCCATCACCCAGCAGTACTGGGAAACGGCCAATGTTGCAGGGGTTTCTGTATGGGCTGTAGACAAAAGGCATGCTGAATAAAGAAAGAAATGATAGGCATAAGTATGATCTGTCATTGGTCATGATATGGCTAACAATTAATAAAGATAGTCTTTGTTCTTAGAAATCAGATCTCTAATTTCTTTTTAAGCTGCAAATACTTTACTATATAACCATATGAACTATATAATCATACCAGAAAAGGAAAGACTTCAGAAATAATCTGCTGAATATGTTGTTGGGTTTCTAACCAACTCTTGAACCACAAAAGCAGCCTATGAATTCTAGCTTTCTAATAGCAAATAATAAGTTTAAGACAATGTCTGAGAGGATTACTTACATGGATTTAGTCCTTGTCTGTTCAAGAGTAACTGAACCGAAAGCTTGATGTACTGGAGAGAACAGTAAGCCTTGCTTTGACCAGCTCGTTGCTCGTGCTGTTTTGTCTCCACATCAGACGGGATATTTATACTACTTTGCCATCGCCACCCCAACCACAACTCATACCTGAAAAGTGTGAGTAATTGTCCGTTAAAGAAAGACATGAAAGGGTTTTGAGTCACATGGTAATTGCAATGAACTCTCTTAGAAAATTAATGGGACAAATTAACATCTTAGCTTAATTGTTCTGAACCTTTAAACCTCAGGCAGAACCATTTTCTAGTAATTTTTCAGGCTAACACACTATCTACACTAGACGTGATTATTCAATTAACTCTACTCCTTTTCTCAGTAAATTTTCTGGCTGACAGAAGACTGTCAATACATTTTGGGTACCAGACAAAACACACAAAATTGTGAAACTTTAATAAATAAATTCATTGCACACAGACTGAAGTAGTTTAAGTCTTTGGTTCTTTTAACTGAAATGATTTGCCTCACATTTAACAAAAACCCACCAATTCACTCAACAAATTAAATCATCTCAACAAATTAGAATACTTCATAAGACCAATAAAAAAAAAAAAACATTTTTAGTGAATTGTTGGCCTTCTGGAAAGTATGTTCATTTGCTGTATTTGTACTCAATACTTGGTAGGGGCTAGTTTTGCTTTAATTACTACCTGAATTTGCCGTGGCATGGAGGTGATATGGAAGCCCAGGTTTCTTTGACAATGGCCTTCAGCTCATCTGCATTTTTGGTCTCATTTCTTTCATTTTTCTCTTGCCAATACCCCATAGATTCTTTATGGGGTTCAGGTCTGGTGAGTTTGCTGGCCAGTCAAGCACACCAACACCATGGTCATTTAACCAACTTTTGGTGCTTTTGGCAATGTACATGTAGTGCCAAATCCTGCTGGAAAATGAAATCAGCATCTTTAAAAAGCTGGTCAACAGAAGAAAGCATGAAGTGCTCTAAAACTTCTTGATAAACGGGTGCACAGTGGCCCAACACCAGCAGATGACATTGCACCCCAAATCACCACAGACTGTGGAAAACTAACACTGGACTTTAAGCAACTTGGGCTATGAGCTTCTCCACCCTTCCTCCAGACTCTAGGACTTTGGTTTCCAAATGAAATACAAAACTTGCTCACATCTCAAAAGAGGACTTTGGACCACTGGGCAACAGTCCATTTCTTGTTCTCCTTAGCCCAGGTAAGACGCCTCTGACGTTGTCTGTGGTTCAAGAGTGGCTTAACAAGAGGAATACGACAACTGTAGCCATATTTTTTGACACGTCTGTGTGTGGTGGCTCTTGATGCTTTGACCCCAGCTTCAGTCCATTCCTTGTAAAGTTCACTTAAATTCTTGAATTGATTTTGCTTGACAAGCCTCTCAAGGCTGCGGTTCTCTCGGTTGGTAGTGCGTCTTTTTCTTCCGGACTTTTTCCTTCCACTCAACTTAATGCTAGGATATGCTTGGATACAGCACTCTGTAAACAGCCACCTTTATTGGCTCTGAATGTTTGTGGCTTACCTTCCTTGTGAAGGGTGTCAATAATTGTCTTCTGGACAACTGTCAGATCAGCAGTCTTCCCCATGATTGTGTAGCTTAGTGAACCAAACTGAGAGACCATTTTGAAGGCCCAGGAAACCATTGCAGGTCTTTTGAGTTGATTAGCTGATTGGCATATCACCATATTCTAATTTGTTGAGATAGTGAATTGGTGGGTTTTTGTTAAATGTGAGCCAAAATCATCACAATTAAAAGAACCAAAGACTTAAACTATTTCAGTCTGTGTGCATTAGATTTATTTAATACACAAGTTTCACAATTTGAGTTGAATTACTGAAATAAATGAACTTTTCCACGACATTCTAATTTATTGAGATGCACCTGTGTGTGTGTATATATATATATAGTATTCTCCTTGAGATTGAGATATCAGAAACATTCTGTAAGCGTGTCTTTATATTTTTAATGACTCTTAATCCTCTTATATTAAGAGAGAAGTAAGTAGTACAATGATTTATGCATTTTATGCAATACCAAAAATATTTTCATTTATTTATTTATTTACATACAGTTGAAACAATAGAGCACCTTTCAACAACGAGATTAGATTTTAAAGAAAAATTAGCTCTGATACATACAGTAATAGTGCATGATTAAATTAAATTGGAGTATGGTTAAAAGTCCATTACTCTTAAATGTATCTCTCATGATTGTCAGAACAAGGGCGACTGTTTGATGTATGATTGTTAGTCAGTTATTAATAGAATGACTCATAAAATTTGAAAGCAGAGAAAGCAGAGTATGGAAATTCACATGGAAGAGAATAAAAAAAAAAAAATTCTAATATTACTATTCTCAAACCTCTGAACGGCAGCTCATATGCTGTTAAATGTTTTATTCATTTTTTGTTTCCTTTTCCTTAACAGAAGGTAAAATGTTGCTTTAGGCCCTGTAAATACAAACAACAGCCCCTGCGGTAATAAAGGAAGAGATGTCTCTTACTTGACAAGTGGAAGTAAAGAATCTGGTTTTGAAACTTCGAAGGTAAATCAGTATGTACCTTTAGATTGAATTTATCTGTATTATATAAAGTTTTATATATTATAGATATTTATTTATTGAACAACATCATTTCTCACCATCTCTGACCTGAACCTCATGCTCCACCCAGAAGGTGTATGAGAAAATAAGGAGAAACAGCCTTTAATAAGACCAATTAAACCAAAATGACTGAAAATCATCTGTAAGTCATTAGTCCAGCACATTTTTAAAAGAACAATGACTCTACAAGGGCTGACATAACTATAGTGTGTTTAGTAATTTTAGCCTGACAAAATTATGAAAGGGCCAGTATTTAATTAATTTAGTATTCTTTCTTTTCATCAGAGGCCCTACAGTCTCAGAGGAAGACTTCTTCATCCTCATCCTTCACTCCCAGGCCAAAGGTAGATAAGCACAGAGTCATCTTACATCTGACACAAGACCCCTTCAGACCAATCCTGACTGATATCAGTCCTGATTCTGATTCTTTATGAAGAGTTACGTGATCCAAGCTGCCCAAAACATGAGAATTCTTTATTTTAAACATTAAGCTAATAGCGTAAAAAGCAACCTGTGAGGTGTTGTGACAGATTCGTTTGCATTCTCAGCATGCAAACTTTTAGTTTACGGTCATATCCTTATCTGTAAATGTCACGAATTTACAAAAGCATTTCTGTTTTTGCATAAATGTCCATCCTGACAGTCTGTGTTAAGTTTAAATCTTTACTTAATAAGCGTGTCAGACAGCCGGAGCACAGAGAGGAAGACAATTAATACTCAGCGCAAAAACATTAATTGTGCTGAAATATCATTGAATGTTTAATTTAGTTTTAAAAAACAACATGGGATAACAGAGTGCAATTATCTGATATATAAATATCAGATGCTTCATAGCCGCCTTTTTATTAAGAAATGACAGTAAACGTGACTTTGATCAAAGTGAAGTCTTTATTATCTGTAGCAGGCTATTCCTTTTAATTTTTAATGTAGATATTTAAACTTTGTTCACTATATACAGTGTTTTACAAATTTAATAAAACAAATTTATGTAAGGTGTTTAACAAATTATGTAAGGTTTGTGCCACTGCTGCTCTACACTAGCAGTATTGGTGATTAGCAAAATCATTTTTGCATAAGCTTTTTACTAACAGTAGGCTATTTCTAATGCTATAATTATTGCTGGGCTCTATGAAAAAATGGTCAAGCGCTTTATAGTGTTTTTCTTCCGATATTTGTCTTTTCTCTTTACTTCGACTGGTGGTCTAATAAATTAAGCACTGTTTTCATAACATTCAGTTGGCATGTTTGTTTGCAGGACTTTGGGCAGGATGTGGAATATTGTGATTTTTGTCAGTAAAATAAAAAAAATTAGGATTTAAGCCAATTAATTGTTTAATCAAAAAAAATAATCGACCAACTAACTGATTATCAAAATAATCGTTAGTTGCAGCCCTACTAAGATCATCTACACGCTGACTCTGTAAGCAAGAAGTCAAAAGGAAGAGAGCTCAGCTTGCGGCTTGAGTGAGAATGAGCCCTGGCAGTGGAAAAAGCCTGAGGCCTTCCCCTGCAGTCAGGCAACGCACTCACAGAGACGAATTGTTCTCAATGTGAGAACATGAGTCTCGTCCTTCTCCGCCCGCAGAACGCCTTCTTCCACGAAGGTGGTCCTTCCCAGTCTCACTCTCCCCACAACGTCTTGACTCGTGTGTTCTTTACATGTGAGGATCAGCGGCCCTCATCATCCAAAAACAGCTTGATTTGCTTTCGCTTTGATTTGCCACTTAATATCATTGACAACCTTGGTTGCAAAAAAGTGGCACTTTCTGGCGAAGACCACAACACCCTCCCTTTGGCGCAAGCAACACGGCCCAGTGTGGACAGCAAGCTTATCTGCATTCTACCTAAGGCTGTGGAAGATCTCAGCCTGGCTAGGTCCGTGGCCTCCTTGATGAGTGGTACCTAAAAGGACGCCGTCAAAAATCCTCCTGCCAGTGGCCTGCCCTGTTCCTTCCTACAGTTCACAAGGTGCTCACCAGGCCGTGGCGTGCCCCCTACTCAGCGCATGTTAATTCCTCCGCTTCTGCCACTCTCACTACTGTTGAAGGCGCTGAAGAATGAGGTTACAGAAAGCTCCCCCCTCTGCAAGAGGTTGTTGCTGTGCACCCGTGCCCTCCATCAGCCCTGGGGCTGAATGCTTATACAGCACATCTATCCAAGCTGTGCAGGACTACCTAGGCTCTGGCAAACAAGGATTATTCAGCGGCTGGCTCAGCGCTTCTCATGATGGCGATGCTATAAGTGTTCCAGGCCAAACTTCTCCATACAAAGGACATGGCCAACTTGGTGTTTGAGCGTCATCTTTGGCTTAATCTGACAGGGATCAAGATGCTGACAAGGTTGCCTTTCCCAGACTGACAAGTAATACCCATTTCCCAGGTGTCAAGGTCGCCGCCACAGAGTGACATTAGACTCTGAGCCTCAGTAGTCTCCCTGATCTGAATACAGAGAGGAAGAGGAGAGGGTCAGTTCTCATCGAGGCCAGAACTCCCTTGAAGAAGTCTCTATCCCTCAGCTTAACATTGAGTGATGGAAGCTTCATTCAAGTTGGGCTTGTCCTCCCCATTTAGCATGTGCCCAAACAATTTGCCACTATAATAGTGGACCAACATACTCAAAAGAGCAATTCTTTTGTCCTCATTACCACGAATGTCAGTTCTCCGCTGCTACCTCTGAACTCCTGTGATAAACTCAAACTTTGGGGACTAGTTTATATCGGTGGATATTAAAGACGCTTACTTTTACATCCAGATGCTGAGAGCAGTTCATGTGCCGGGCAGGTTGAACCAGGGAACATACATGCTGTCCAGGAGCAATGTAGCTCCTGGAGAATGGAGATTACACCCCCAAATGGCTCATATGAAATGGTCTATCTTCTGGAAGGCAGAGTTGGACCTCTTCACCTCAGAAGACAATTTTCACTGCCCATCTTATTTTTCAAAGCAGCGGGATGCATTGGCCCACGATTCGCCCATTGCTCAAATGTATGCCTTCCCCCCCAATTGCCCTGCTTCCTTGGGTCATCAGACAGGTCAGGAAGGTCAGATGTTCAGTCCTCCTGATGGCCCCACTCTGGAGGAACCAGACATGGTTCCTCAAGATGATTCAGCTGCTATCGACAGCCACCTGGCTTATACCATTGAAGCGAAGGGCATCTCCGGCCAGAGCTGTGGAGCCTTCATGTTTGGCCCCTTGACAGGGCCCTCCTGAGCCATTCCAGTCACTTTCTACCTTCACCCGTTAACTTGAATTTCCCTCCTTACAGACACCCCTGTTGAAAAAAACCAGCATATGCTGGTTAGGTAGGTTTTGATGCTGGGTTGCTGGTTCTCTCCTGCTCAAGACCAGCACATGACCAGCTAGGGACCAGCATAAACCAGCTAGGGACCAGCATAAACCAGCTAAAACCAGCATCCAAACCTACCTAACCAGCATATGCTGTTTTTTTTAACAGGGACAGATTTTGTCTGTTTAAAGTCCTCATGAAATCAAAATTAAAGTTTTTTGACTTTTAGTATGACTGTATTAGCCATTAGGTTATCTGTAAGCTAGTGTGCTTAACCCTTTAGAACGTACGATCACACCGGTGTGATTTGTCTTGGCTGGTCCCTGAAGCGTACGATCACACCGGTGTGATTCGAACGTTCGCCGCATCACGTGATCAGCTGCAGAATTCAAATATGTTTTGGCGCTTTGGCTGGCTCTGAGCCAGATCGGACGCGCTGAGTGCTTGTCAAAATATCACAACTATGCGTGTGTTAAATCCCACAGCTCGGATTCAGCGCGAACAAACATGGCGGCGCCCATCACCCGGTATAGATCAACTAACGCGGTCATAATAAAAGTGTTTGGACTTTTAAATACATTTACTTGCACATATTTCGATATTGGAATATGTGACCCTGGACCACAAAACCAGTCTTAAGTCGCTGGGGTATATTTGTAGCAATAGCCAAAAATACATTGCATGGGTCAAAATTTTTGATTTTTCTTTTATGCCAAAAATCATTAAGAAATTAAGTAAAGTTCATGTTCCATTAAGATTTTTTGTACAATTCCTACTGTAAACATATCAAAATGTAATTTTTGGTTTGTAATATGCATTGTTAAGAACCTAATTTGGACAACTTTAAAGGTGATTTTCTCAGTCTTTTTGATTTTTTTGCATCCTCAGATTTCTGATTTCAAATAGATGTATCTCAGTCAAATATTGTCCTATCCTAACAAACCATACTTCAATAGAAAGCTTATTTATTGAGCTTTCATATGATGTATAAATCTCAGTTTTGTCAAATTTAACCTTATGACTGGTTTTGTGGTCCAGGGTCACATATCAGATATTTCATAATATAGCGGACATGCTTGTAAATATTAGTAGCTAATAAAAAAGGGAAAACGAAATAAAAGCGATCCATGTGCTTTACAGTGCTATTGTGGCTGCGGTGTGTCACATGACGCGTCGCCATGGAAACAGTAATGCGAAACATTCTAAAATAACGGTCGCCTAAGCCCTCTCACACTACAGGAGTTTTAGCCCGATTTTGCCCCGATTTTCCCCTCCCGAGAATCGGATCAAAAATCTTGTCAAGCACCTCGATCGGCCCCGATGTTCGGCGCAGATTATCTTGTAATGTG